>NC_085138.1:40087463-40405891 GCF_035046485.1 Aedes albopictus
AAAACAAAGCAAACGATCATGATGAAATGAAACGTCAGTCTTGTAAAGTATTTTGCACGAGTAAGTTGGATTACTCGTCGGGTGCATCCCGGGTGATAAGATCCGACCGATTGAATTGGATTGGAATTGCCATGGTGTCCTTCCGGACACGACACTCAGTAATAGTGGTTTTCATACTTCTTGTTTTGTCGACGACTACCTAACATTATTGTTAGATGGTATTTGCATCAGCACCCTGTTCGAAGCCGTAATGACCAATCGAATCAGTGAATCCGGGCAAAACCTTTATTGTTTTATTTTTCATGGAATGGCGAAATCGTGAGTATTCCACGATTCCACCTTTACGTCTTTTGTTCCGATTGCAATGTGACGGAACAGGTAAAAGAACATTGGAGTTATAAAAAAAAGACACTACACCGTCTTCAGCCAGAGGCTGCACAGACTGAACATTACATACACGAGACAACGGACAACACACATAACACCCAGTGGCCCAATGGAGAATTTTCCGTTTGACGAAAAGTTTTCCCCGACTGGAGCGGGAATCGAATCCGCACTCCGAGGCTTACGAAACGCCTAGACGACTGACGCCGCTAATCGCACGGCCACAAAGCCCCTTTATTCGAAGATTTCCTAACACGTTACATTATTGATATAAAATCACGATCACATGTTATTTATCATTCACATCTCTCCAAAAGTTTCTTCAAAGATTCTTCCAGAAAGATTTAGTGATGCCTCCAGAAGATCCATCAGGAATTCCTCAAGAAATTCTTCAGGGATGCCTCCAGGGTTGATTTTTTTTTCAGACGATCCCCCAGGAAGATCTCGATACCTTCAGAGTACCTTCAGAGAAAACTCCAGGAGTTCCTTAAGTAATTATTTCAGGAGGATTCAGGGATACATCCAGAAGATCCTTCAGGGATCCCTATAAGAGGTCCTCCAGGGATTATTCTGAAGGATTCCTTCTACAAGTTTCTTTAGGAACCAGTCCAGGAGCTTTCTCAGGGATCCTTCAGAAATTTCTCTTAAATTCCAAAAACGGATTTCTCCTGACGTTCTGTAGGGATCGCTCAATAAGGTTCTTCAGGAATTACTCTGGCAGTTTCATCACGTGTTCCTTCCAAATTCCTTCTAATATGCATTCTGGAATTTCTTCAAGAATCCCTCCTGAAATTCCTTCGGAGGTTCCTCTTGGAATTACTTCCGGGTACCTTATAAAACATTTTCAGAGATTCTTTCAGAACTGAAGTTGCTTCAGAAATCTCTTCATGAGTTCTAGGAGAATTCCGGGATTCCTATATAAGAGAGATTTCTCTTGGAATTACTTCGGGGTACCTTATCAAACATTTTCAGAGATTCTTTTAGAACTGAAGTTCCTTCAGAAGTCCCTCCAGGATTTCCGGGAATCCTATATAAGAGTTCATTCTAAGATTCCTTCACTGTTTAGTCAAATATCACCTACGGCTTATCAATATAGTCGAAGAGGATGTTTGTCGTTTTTGCAATGAGGAAACTGAGACCTCTGAACATTTGCTATGTGGCTGTATTGTGCTTTATAGCACAAGGCTAAAGTATTTTGACAAGGGATTTTTACAGCCCTCTGATATATGGTCGTTATCCCCTTGTAAGGTAATTCATTTTATACGATATATTATTCCCTGCTGGGAAAATACCGATAATCATGTGCAGAGGGTCTCTACTCATAGTGACCTATCGCCTTGAGATACGGTTAAACATTAAAGTGGGTGGTGTATCACAATAGATCAGAGAAATGGTCGCAGTGATAAGTAACCCTACAAAAAAAAAAAAAAAAAAAGATTCCTTCAGGATATCCTCCTTAGATTCTTCGAGAAGTTCCTTTAGGGATTCTTCCAGGAGTTCTTCCAGGGATTGCTCCTGAAGTTCTTTCCGATTGTAGATTGAGATTGAGATTATTACAGGAGGACTCACGGATGCCTCCAGGAGTTACATTCAGAAATTCCTTCAGCAGATCTTTAAGAGAATCATGTAGGAGTTATTTCAATAATTTTCTTAGGATTAGAATCAGACATACCTATCTCCAGGATATTCTTGAGGGATCTTTAATGGAGTTTCTACAAGAATTCCTGTAGGATATCCTTCTGGAATTCCTCCAGGAATTTCTTAGGTGGATACCTCCTGCAAATCCTTCCTGTACCCAGAAAGATTCCCTTTGAGAGTTTTCGCTGAAAATCCTTCGACAATTCCGCATGGAAATCCTTCGGTGATTCCTTCCGGAATTTCTTCGGGAATTAGCCCTGGAATTCCAACAGAGATTTCTCCTGAATTTCTTCGGGGATTCCTCTTGGATTTCTTTCGCAGATTGCTTCTCGATTTCCTTCGGGAATTCCTCTTGGAATATATGCAGAGATTCCTTCTAGAACCCCTCGGGAATTTCTCCTGGAATTCTTTCGGGGATTCCTCCTGGAATTCCTTCGCGGTTTCCTCCGTGAATTTATTTTGTGATTCCTCTTAGACTTCCTTCAGGAATTCATCATGAAATTCCTCCGGGGATTCCTCCTGGTTTTAATTTAGGGATTTCACCTGGAGTTCCTTCGAGGATTTCCACTGGAAATCTTTCGAGCATTCCTTTTGGAATTCCTTTGGAGATTCCTTTTGGAATTCCTTCGGAGATTCCTCCTAGAGTTCATTATTAAATTTCTCCTGGAATTCGTTCAGGAGATCCTTCGGGAATTCCATCGGGTATTACTTCTGGACTTCCTTCAGGGATTCCTCCTGAACTTCCTTAGGGGATTCCTCCTGGAAATAATTCGAAGATTTCTCCTAGGATTCCTTCGTGGATTCCTCCTAGGATTCCTTCGTGGATTCCTCCTAGAATTGATTCGTGGATTTCTCCTGGAATTCCCTTGGAGATTTCTCCTGGACTTACTATGGGGATTCCTCTTGGAATTCCTTCGGGGATTCCTCCTGGTTTTTATTTAGGGATTTCACCTGGAGTACCTTCGGGGATTCCCCCTGGAATTCTTTCGAAGATTCCTTTTGGAATCCCTTCGGAGATTCCTACTAGATTTCATTATTGAATTTTTCCTGGAATTCGTTTAGGAAATCCTCCGGGAATTCCATCGGGTATTCCTTCTGGACTTCTTTCAGGGATTCCCCCTGGACTTCCTTAGGGGATTGCTCCTGAAATTAATTCATAGATTCCTCCTAGAATTCCTTCGGAGATTTCTCCTAGGATTCCTTCGGAGATTGCTCCTGGAATTCCATTGGAGAGTTCTCCTTGAATTCTTTCTGCGATTCCTTCGCGGATACCTCCTATTGTTCTTTCGGGAATTTCTCCTGGAATTCCTTCGGCTTTCCTCTTGGAGTTCCTTTAGAGAATCCTTCTGTACTTTACTACTTCTGATTATTTTTTCAGAGATTCCGCCTGATATAACGTCGGGGTGTGGAGCGGACCTGGTGTGATGGTTAAAACACTTGACTATCACGCCGAGGACCTGGGATCGAATCCCACTCCCGACAAACTCGCAAAAATGTGAGTTCTTCCTTCGGAAGGGAAGTAAAGCGTGGGTCCCGAGATGAACTAGCCTAGGGCTAAAAATCTCGTTAATACAGATAAAAAAAAAAACGTCGGGGATACCTCTTGAAATTTCTACGGGAATTCCTCCTGGAATTTCTTCGGAGATACCTCCTGGATTTCCTTCGGAGTTTCCTCTTGCAATTCCTTTGGTGGGGATTCCTTCTCGAACTCCTTTGAACAATATTTCTAGAATTTTTTGAGAATAGCTCCTGGAGACTTCCTTCATGGATTCCTCCAAAAAATCATTCAGGGATTTCTCTTGATTTTCGTGGATTCCTCTGGGAATTCCACCGAGGTTTCCTTTGGAGATTACTCCTGAAATTCCTCATAGCATTCCTGCAGTTCCTTCGGGATTTCGGGATTGTATTTCTTCGGTGATTTCTCGTACAATTCCTTCGGAAAGTCCTCCTGGAATTAGGAGATTCTTCCTAGGGTTCTTTCGGGGATTCCTTCTTGAATTTCTTTGGAGATTCCTTCTGGATTTCCCAAGGGACTTTCTCTTCATGAAATTCCACCGGGGTTTTCTCTTGAAAAACCTTTGAGGATTCCGCTTGGAATGCCTTTGGTGATTTCTCTTCGAATTTTTTCGCCAATTCCACCTAGAATTCTCTCAGGGATTTCTCCTGGAATTCCTTCAGAGATTCCTCCGTGTACTCCTGATTTTATTTTCAGAGATTCCTCCTGATATACCGTCGGGGATTTCTTTTGAAATTTCTACGTGAATTCCTCCCGGAATTTCGTCGGAAATACCTCCTGGATTTCCTTCGGAGTTTCCTCTTGCAATTCCTTTGGTGGGGATTTCTTCTCGAACTTCTTTGAAAATTATTTCTGGAATTCCTTTGGGGATACCGCTTGGAGACTTCTTTCGTGGATTCCTCCTAAAAATCTTTCAGGGATTTCTCTTGATATTCCTTCGTGGATTTCTGTGGGAATTCCACCGAGGTTTCCTCCTGAAATTCCTTTGGCGATTCCTCTTAGAATACCTTTGGAGATTCCTCCTGAAATTCCTCATAGAATTCCTCCTCCAAGATTCCTCCTGTAATTCCTTCGGGATTTCGGGATTGAATTTCTTCGGTGATCCCTCCTAGAATTACTTCGGAAAGTTCTCCTGAAATTAGGGGATTCTTCCTAGAGTTTCTTCGGGGATTCCTTCTTGAATTTATTTGGGAATTGCTCCTGGATTTCCCAAGGGACTTCCTCTTGAAATTCCATCGGGGTTTTCTTTTGATCTTTAAACCTTAAAGGATTGCGCTTGGAATCTCTTTGGTGATTCCTCTTCGAATATCTTCGCCAATTCCTCCAAGAATTCTCTCAGGGATTTCTCCTGGAATTCATTCAGAGATTCCTCTGTGTATTTTTCGTTGATTCCTTCTAAAAATCCTTTGAGGATTTTTTTCGAATTCTCTTGAAAATTCCCACTGGAACTCTTTGAGGATTTCTTCTGAAAATTCTCTTTGGATTCTTGCTTAAATTTCTTTGGGATTCTGCTTGGATATTTTTCGTTGATTCTTCCTTAGAGGATTCCTTCTCGAACTTCTTTGGAAATTCGCGGAGGAATTCCTTCGGGGATTGCACTTGGAATTCCTTCGGGGATTCCTGCTGTAATTCCTTTGGTATTCCTGCTTGAATTCATTTGTGGAATCCTCCCCATTCCTTCGGAGATTTTTCCTAGATTTCATTCTAAAGTTTCTCGAAAATTCCAGACAGGGATTTCTTCAGAAGTTTCTGCAGGGATCCCTCTAAGAGATTTTCTTGAACCACCAGAGATTTCTGCAGAAGTTCCTTCAGGGTTTCATACAGCAGTTCCTGCAGAGATTAGTTCAGAATTTTCGTCATGGATTTCTCCAGGAGTTTCTCAATGACCTCCTGATCTCCTGGAATTCTTTCTAAGATTTCCCCTGAAATCATCAAACGTAATGGTTATGAAAAAAAAAACAACTAATTTCTTGCACTTATCGGCGGCTATGGGTATGCACTCGGTTTTCAGGACAAAGTTGTTCCTGCTCAAGTGGTCCTACAATTGTAATTTTGCTTGTAATATATGATATTTTAGTACTAGTCCCGAAATTACAATGAACAAGGAAATTTCAGAAAATATTATCCCTTTTCTCTTCCACAGACACTTTCCGGATAAAGAGTTGTCTCGTCGTGTACCGCAATTCACGGAAAAGCTGGCCAGCATCCACGTACGATTCCCGGAATCGGGCTACGGCAGCCGCACCCGAACCGTTATCCTGATCGACCACGAAAACCATATGGATTTCATCGAAGAAACAATGGTTACAGCCGATCCGGATGGCGAGTGGAAACGAACCCACATAGAGCGACAGTTTTAGAAGGGGATTCCACAAGGGCTTTCGGACCAACCAGGACCAACCTCGTCGTAAAGATAATATATAGAAACTGTTTTATTTACACTCGGAATCAGCATATTCCCGTTCTGACTTGACCCAACAAACTCTACTTCAATAGCCAGTAGATAGCAACGATTAAACTCAGTTACAACTTGAATCAACATGTGCTATGAGGATTGCCGAAAGAACTTCCCTTACCTTAGGCCGAAACCAGCGCATTCTACTTACGCTTGGAACCAGCTTTTTTCACCATTCGATTCTTCGCCCCGGCTGCCGCACCCTTCCGGGCTCCCTTGACAATACTCTTGAACTGACCGGCGTTCTTTGCTCGTTTTCTGGGAAAATAATCGCAAATGTGTTAGTTAGTAAATTTACCCGTGGTTTTCGAATTCAGCTTACCGTCTATTCAGCGAATTCCTGCTCAGTGGCACATAAGCATACGGTTCATGCTTGCCCTTCTTCAGCATATCGCCCTGTGCCTTCTTGGATTTGTACTCCGTTCCGGCGGAGGCGTAAGTCTTGGCGCTTTTGTTGGACTTGGTCGATTTGCTGCTGTATCCGGACTTGACCGACGCCGCCACCGGTCGATGGATACCCTTTCCACCGGCCACGTACCGACTGCTGGCACCGCTCATGCCCGACCGCATACTCATCGCTTCCATTGCCTTTCGCTTGCGAGACGAGGGTCCGTCGGCCTCGGCACCGGCTTCCTCCCCGCGCTCAGCATCCGAATCACTCTCCTCCTCGTCGTACACTCGCTTTTTGGCTTTGTCCTTATAACCGACATTCTCGTCCGGATCCTCGTCCGAATCGGAGTAGTCTTCAATGTCCTCGATGATTAACCGACCATCCGAAGCCGTCGCGAAGCCTCGATTGACATCCTTCTTCTTCTTGGGCTGCGATGTGCCCGGCTGAGAGTGATCCATCGGCTGAGATGCTGCAAGAGGAAATATTATTCAAAGATCATGTGGGATGTGATGTTGTTATCGAGCTCACTGGTAATCTTGCTGATCGCATCCAAATCCGCCAGATCCACAATGTTTTCCGGCGACTCCTTGATGTAGGTGTCCATCTTCTTCTTGGCCCTTTTTTCGTCCTCCACGCCCGAATCGGAGTCCGATTCCGAGTCCTCCAGAATGTCATCGATCGTTAGACTCTTCTTCTCCAAATGACCGGCCAAGCCGTCGTCCTCATCGTCATCTTCGTCATCCTGGCTGGCACCCTTTTTGTTCTTCTTCTGATCGGCCAGCTTGTTCCGTTTGGCCCGGGCCAATTCCTTGCGAATCTTCTTCAATCGCTTGTGGGTAACTTCATCGTTTCCGGGCACTAGTTTGACGATCTCCTCCGCTCCGAATCGCTTGCATAACCGCTTGAGAGTGTATCCCACCAGCAATCGACAGTGTCGCTTTGTATCCGGAACCATTTGAGAGAGGGCTTTTGTCTACAAATCGATTACGTAAAGTTACAAAAGATCTTCATCATAAACTTTCAAACAACTCACAATCAACGGCAGATCGTTGGTGACCAACGGCACCGGCAGGATCTTGATGTACAACAGCAGGAAGTTAATGGCGGCATCCACCTCGGAACGATTGTTGCCCACCATGATGGTCAGAACCTGTTCCAGCATGAAGCGGAGCGATTCCACCGTCATGGCACCGGTAAAGGTCTGCAGAACGTTCTTCAACACCCAGATGGTGTTCGTAACCAGAGTTGTATCGCCGACCAATCCGGCGATGATCAAATTCTCAAAGTCCTTGATTTTGCCCTCGATCTATGATGGAATAGATGAAAGATTAATGTGAAGACAGGTTAAAGTTCCCGACCCTATTACTTACATTGAACATGTTGCCGATCAGTTCGATCAGATCGTTCGAGAGGTTTTCGTGCTTGACGGCTTCCACCGAGTAGGAAGCGACCGCCTCCGGAACCGTCCGGGTAATGATCTTGTTGCTGAGCTTAACCTCCGGGTTCTTCTCGATGAGCAGTTTTAGACATCTGCGAAATGGAAAATTTAAGTGATATTACTAGAATGTTTGAAGACCTTCTTTAATACAGATGGATATTGCGCAGCTTATCGATACGGCGAAGCTACTCCATTTGTCATAAAGTCGTTAAGCATAATATCATTAGGCATAATGTATTTTGTCATAAAACCATTTAGTATAATCATAAGATAGGTATGCCTAATGACCATTTGGCTTATAGCCCATTTAGCAAAACGTGAAGAACAGCCTCAAGTAAGCCAAGTAGATAAGACTTTGGACCGGAAAATTTCTCGACTTCCTATGCATAAGGCACCCGGAAGATTTCTCGTAGGAGCCCTGGGGAAATTGTCGAAGGGTCTCCTGGTGAAATTCCTCGAGGAACTATCGGAGAACTCCTCGAGGAATTCGCATTGGTACTACTAGAGGAATTCTTGATAGAACTTCTCGAAGGATTGCCGAAAAACATCTAGAAGTCCCTGGAGGATCTCCCGGAGGAATTACAGGAAGTCCACCCGGTGGAGCTCCTAGAAAAGTTGTCAGTCAAACTCCTAGAGAAATTCCCGTTGTAAATCTTGGAATTTTGCTTCAAAAACTCCGGATGAATTTCCAGTGACGAATACCGGGAAATTCTTCGGAAGATCCTCCAGGCAGGAATCTCTTGAAGTTTTTCGGCAATTCTTCGAGTTCTATCGAGAATTCCTCTAGTAGTACTAATGCATAAATCTTCGGGAATTTCTCCAAGAGTTTCTCCAAGAATTTCTCCAGGGCTTTCTACGAGATCTCTTCAGAAGTTCCTTTGGGAAATTCTCCTGGGGTTCCTACGGGAATTGTTCCGGGAATTGCTTCAGGAATTCCTCCGGGAGTTGCTTCAGAAGTTCCTTCGGAAATTCCTTCAGGAGTTATTACGTGAATTGCTTTTGGAGTTCCTCCGGGAACTGCTCCAGAAGCTCCTTCGGTAATTGCTCTTGGAATACCTCCGGGAATTGCTCTATGAGTTCATCCGGGAATTGCTGCAGTGATTTCTCGGGAAAATGCCCCTGGAGTTCCTCCGGGAATACCTCCACAAGTACTAGAGATACATAGGGAATTCTCTAAGTGTTGACAGTAGGAATAACAGTATTAGTTCTACTAAGACTTTCTCCAGAAGTTTCATTGGAAATTTCCCTTGGAGTTCCACTGGGAGTTCCTCTGTAATTTCCACCTACAGAACAACCGAATTCTACAAAAGATAAACTACTAAAGTCATGTATCATGTAGAGCTTGTACAATGAGAGTATATCCCTTTCGTGCCGAACACATTTTTTTCAATTGTTTTTTCCTCAAAATATGTGATGTAAATAATTTTTATGATCGAGTTATTACTCTAACTTGTATTTCTGAGCCTCAGCTTTGATTGGAATTGTTTATAAAAAACGCCACGATAAGTTAAACAAAAAGTAAACAATCACCCTAGAAGTTGAACAAATTCTATCTGTCGTATTTTTATAAATATTTGTTTAATCCAGGTATGCAAAGATAAAAATCGATAGAAAAAGAATAGTTCTGCAAAACGGCGAAGAAAAAGTGGTGCTTTGTTGAAAAGCACAAGATTTCTGGGTGGTCAAAGTGAGACCAGCACAATTGTGCTGTTTCGTCCCCAAGGCGGTCCAAGTTCCATCGGTAATTGCCTATTCTTAGGCGTTTTATGGTATAGAATCTTGATTTTAATTATTAAATCAATACAGTGTTAGTTTGTAATTTCAACTCAAGAAACACGATATCAGCTTGTACGAGTTTTTAAGGAACTTTGAATACTTGGGTGAAAAATTTTACTCCATATTATCAAAATCATGAATTAGATTGGAACAGGGATTTGCTGTTCTTATTATCTTCTTTTTATATACTTCTATGATTTGAATACCCTGTCAAGCTGATCTCGTGTTCCTAGATTTAAAATTATACGTCTAAATTTCTACAAACTAACACTTTGCAGTGATTTAATAATTACAATAAATCTTCTGTACCAAAAAACGCCTAAAAGTAAGCAATTTTTAGCAATTACTTAGAGAACATCGACCGGCTTGAGGACATTGACCCCAAAAAGTGCATAGGTGGATAAAGTAGCCGTAGTAAAGAAAGTTTTATTCTAGAGGACGTTAAGTTTATAAGAGAAAATTTGAGATAATCATTTTTTTATGGTCCGTCATGAAAGGTATATTACAGGTGGGGAAGAAGAAGAGATGGCTATGCATTAGTAAGGAAAGAAAAATGTAAACACAAATAGTGACGTCACTATTTGACATAAGTTCTTATGGGAGTTCGCTTTGCTTGTATGTAGTAGTGACATATTTTGCACCAGACACGGATCTCACGCTCACGAAGTATCTTCTTCCCCACCTTTATTAGACTCTCATTGTAGCTTGTACGTTTTCAATCCTCCTACTGACCCTACAACGATTAAAGATCTTATTCCGGTAGCACTCTAATTTCACCCTCGAGAAAAGTGTAGCCACGGCGTCGGTGATCATTGAATCTGTAGGATCTGTAGTTTAACAGCGTGTCGATATGCTTTACTTCTTCGGCTTTTTCCTTCGGTTCGTAACACCACTATACAGCTCTGATAGGCTTCTCAGACGATGACTGGTCCAGTAGTTTTCTTGTCTACGCCCTCCATCAATGTCCGCAAACAGAGCAACTCTTGGCAAGCTTCAACTAAGGCCTAATTTGGGGTAACCGGAGTCCAATGATCTGGGGTCCATCCGTAGGTAAGTATTCACTTTGATCCTGCAGAAAATGTCGAATGGCCGAAGTTTTCTTCTTAGCTTGAAATGTATCTTCAGTGTCCTTTCTAGGTTTAATCACCGCATGACTTTATGATAATTGAATTTTATTGGCTTTTCTCGGTGAATTTTATACTACTTAAAGAAGGAGGGAGTAACGAAAGTTAAGAAACCCAAGTAACAATGAATGCTGAACAGTGAGAGTATTAGCTGAACAGTAGATGGTTAATAGTCTGGCTGAACACAATGACAGCTGAATATTGGTCTGAAGTATGGCTTATTCAACCTCTTTAACCAGCAACACATAGAAAACTGAATATCAAGTTGAATAGAATATTATTCATCTGGGTAACCAGCTCAACATACACCAACATGCAGAATTAATCATCTGTTGTTCAACCAATAATCAAATATCACAGCGCAACATTATTTTGTCTCAAGAGCAAACTTATGTGTCTCCGAAGGTTTTTGGGCCGCTGAATCTGAATCCGGGCTCAGATTTGCTCTAACACGTCACAATTTTGAGCTATACCTCAATTTATAGGGCAAAATATGCGATTTTGGGCTTTTTTGACTGCAAGCCATTAAGCATGGAAATATTTTTTGAGGCAATCAAAAGGTTAATTGGTCAATTAACATCTAAATTAACGACCCATGCAAAATATTTCGTTTTACCCAATCAAATTCGATAGATTTAAGCATTTTAAGTTAGTATGAAAACTTGCATGCAACTTTTGGAGGGTGACTTGTATGAGAAATATCGCACCTAACATAAATCGTTTAAAACTATCAAATTCGATTTGGTAAAACGAAATATTTTGCATCAGTCGTTAATTTAGATGTTAATTGACCAATTAACCTTTTGATTGTTTAAAAAAAAATATTTGCATGCTTAATGGCTTGCAGTCAAAAAAGCCCAAAATCGCATATTTTGCCCTATACATTGAGGTATAGCTCAAAATTGTGACGTGTTGGAGCAAATCTGAGCCCGGATTCGGATTCAGCGGCCCAAAATCTGCCAGAGACACATTAGTTTGCTCTTGAGACAGACCAAAAGTTAATTTTTGTTACGCTGTGTATTTTTTGACAGCTGACCCAAGCATGGTTTTCGTGAAGTCCACATCGTTTCTTCAGCCTCAATACAGACTTACACGGTAAAAAATCTACACTCTGATATGAACTGATTGGCACTTGAATTCGCACTACTGTCTAATCAGTTTGTTATCAATTCAATAACATTCGAAAAACAACATTCCATGCCTCTTCAATTTAAATGGAAATTCACTTCAATTCGTTGTTGACAATGTTTTGATTTCAAAACTAGAATTAAAAAAAAAGTGTTCACCACACCCAGATTCGATACCAGGACCTTGAGATTCATGGTCATCAGTTTCCCCACTACACTATATCTCATCTGTTAGAGAAATGCTTATCGAAGCGAAACACTTTCTACCACCTATATTTACTTTCATGTCCAAAACAGTCATTACCAAACCAATAGCTTTTCACTTTGAATCGTACTGCTTTATACAGTAGTGAGAATCGAAGTGATTTTCAGTTAATTTCTCCGGTGGGTTTGTTTTGGTTCTGAAATCAACACTGACAGCATTGTGATTTCAAAGGAAAAACATTGCTGATCATGTTGATTGGGATGTTGAAGAGTTAATGGATTTTTTCCTTACATCGAGCGTGCAGAATTTTTACCGTGTAGTTAACTTATGTTCTTGACTATTCAAACACAACAAGTAATGCTTTCATTTTCGAGGATATGTATACAATAGGGTGCCAATGAAAATCTACTTTTCGAATTTCAAAAACGGGTATTGCTCAAAAGTTTCGTCTCCTCAAAACAAGTCCCCATGCAAAATTTCAGTTCAATCGAACTTCGCTAAGTATTTATTAACCCAAAGCGGCCAAAGTTTGGCTGTTTTGAAACACGAAAAATATCCATGGGATGCATGAAAATTTCGAAATCGATTTTTTTTTATGCCAAATGCCTATGAGTGCATGAAACGTCGAGATATGGTATTATCTCAATTTTTTTAGAGGAAAATTTTTATACATGGGTATTTTTCGTGTTTCAGAACAGCCAAAATTTGACCCATCGCGAAAAGTCGTCAGTTTGACATGTTGGATTGTGCCTCCTTACGTGCAACGTATCTAAATACCAAGGTAATATACTCCAACTATTATTCATGTAGGGTGAGGCGGGGCAAGATGGGTCACCTAAGGATGCATCACCATAACTTTGTAAATACAAATCGTATTGGTTTGTATTCGTCCGCTACTCTTCAATACACTAGTTAGTTATGCTAAAAGTCGATAAAAAGATCATTAAACACAAAATATGATGTTAAACAAGCAGTTTTAAAAAGGGATCGTTTTTGCGCCGTGAAAAAAGGGCGGGGCAAGATGGGTCACCTTTTAGGTAATTCACATTTTCTCAACGAAAAACGTCAAAATAGGGTAGCGAACCACTTAGGCAGCGGCCGGTATTTTAGGCACTCTTCGCTGTAACTCAGTCAATTTAGGACCCATTGACTTGATATTTTGTACACTGCTAGATACTATACGTATCTCATCGCGATCCAAAAATTGTGTCAATTGGTTCAGAATTGGCTGAGTTATAGCTGAAAAGTGCTCAAAATAGGACCCCTGCCGAGATGGTTCCACTTCCCTATAAGATTTGTTCCACATTCATATATGCTCCATATCCATACTGAGTAAACAAGAGCTACTAGTAAACATTTTATGAATTTATTTGGAATATATTGGGTTTCTCATTAACGTTTTGACTTCTGTGATAATTTGAGAATCCACTGAATCATTGTTTAGAAGCGACATTTCACACTAATCAAACTTATTTTGTTTACCTGTTGTACATCCGACGCCCCTGTGATGAATTCAACCGAACTTGTTTATGCCAGCCACTGCGAAGTCGTGTGCGAAATTCGACTGTGATGATAATGAATTTCGGCCGAGTCTAAATGGGTGCAAATGTCGCAATAAAAAACTTTACGATTCGAGTGGTCCTCAGGCGACTTGAAAAACGATGTTTTCACTAAAAAATTATCATAATTTTATGTTATAATTTTAAGTGTTCATTCCGCTTGATTGAAGTCAGTTATGAGATAGTCTTGTAATAAAAAATAAATAATTTTTGAATGCTCCAAAAATACGTTCAAAATTGAAGGTGACCCATCTTGCCCCGCGGCCGTTTATATGGAGATTATATGGGATGTATCGCATAAGAAAAATGGCTAAAAACCATTTAATTTTTCATTTCCAATGAGAGTGAATAATTTTTCAATCAATGCCCCAAACTTTTGTATATTCATGCTGGTCATCTAACAAAATTATTAACATAATCAAAACATGAGTAATGCGCCCGAAAATGGCACTGACCCATCTTGCCCCGCGACCCATCTTGCCCCGCCCCACCCTATTAGTGAGAAAAGAAAAAAAGCAAAAAATAGTTATGAAATTTGTGCAGATTTGTATGGGCGCATCACTATTTAGCAAACTTTTATGAGAAATTAGGCTCTCACATCATAGAGGCAATTATTAAAAGGCATCTTACTAGATAAAAGGTGACTTCCATGCAATAAATCAGAAAATATCGCCATTTGAAAATCAATGACAACATTTTTTTAATTGGTTTTAAACATAGTTTTACAGCATTTAGAAACGTTCAAACTAATAAAACTTTACAAATTTTGCAGAAATAATGACATTCTAGAGTAAAATCACAAACTTTTCATAACTAACATAGATGTGTTAGTGGGTCTCGTTATTGACATTTGCGGGAATATCTTACCTTGGTATTTAGATATGTTGCCTTACGTGGAGCATACATTTATGCTCCAGTCAAAATATTCACCAACACAGTCGCGAAATTTGAATGTTTACTTGGATACGAGAGATATCGGTGCAAAACGCTCACATCACATTAGATCTCATAAAAGTGTTGATCATGAAAAAGCTGCATTATTTATAATTTTCAATTTGAGAGTGTCGATGTTTAGATAAAGTTCCTACAGAGAGTGATAATTGTTTGTTAAAAGTCACACAATACCTCTTTTTGTAAACTTTGTTCGTCGAAGTGCGTTTTTTCCTTATTTTCTCCCGCTGATGTATTGAGTGAATGTTGGTATTAGGTGCCGGCCAGAGTGGACGCGTCACGCGGCGCGACGCGGAAATTTGCACGCAGAGGAATAACAATCAATAATAAGGAGCTGTCAAATCGTATAGCAAAACCGCGTTGCAAAACCGCCGCAAAATCAGATCACCGTAGCACCCCCGTGTGAAAATCCAACCACCTGGTGGAAATGTTTCACGAAACACTGCGTTGTGCAATATCGTCAACAGAAGCTGCTAGCGTGAAACGTCAAACGCAAAGCATAACGACGCGCGCGCCTGTGGTTGTGAAAGCCACAACTATGAAGATTTAAAATAATCGTTAAAAGCGTGGTTGATGAAAATTTCGCAAGTGTTACGTCTGTTTGTCGGTGGAGATATTTTGACAGCGGTCAATGGAGATACCGTGACAATCGTTTTGATTTTATCCGCAGCACTCTTGGCAATCAGTCAGGCATCTCTTTGCTCTGGCTTCAATCGTGTTACTCGTTTTCATTCATCATGAGGCTATCCGAAGCAAAACAAGCGCACGCAAGCGTACATCGCAATCATATCATCGAAATCATCAATGCCGGATGGTCATTCTGGTACTGACTAAAAGCATGCTCAACATTTTCCAATGAATTACTCAGTACCAAACCATATTCACTACAGTATAGGTAACGTTTCTTTCTATTTTTTAGGCAAACTATGCAGAAAACTGTTATTAAGAACTTCTGAAGAAATTCAAATGAAATTTCAGGGTGTCCAATCAAATATGAAACTCTCAGGAGTTTTTTTTTTAATTGTTCATTAGATTTCATTTATCAGGGATTCCCATAGGAAATCCTTTAGAGATAAGTCTGAGAGTTCCTTCAGGGGTTCCTTCTGAAGTTCCTTAGGAATTAGTCCAAGAATTTCGCCTGATATTCCTTCAGGAATCCCTCTATAATTCCAACAAGGGATTTCTCCTGGCGATGTGTAGGGATCGCTCAAACAGATCCTTCAAGGATCATTCCAGGAGTTCCATCAAGTATGTCTACAGGAGTTCTTTTAGGAATTCCTCTAGGATTTCCTTCAGATATTCCTATAGATAGAAGTTCCTCCAGGGATTGATTCATGAGTTACTTCGAGGATCCATGTAGTATAGTACTTCTTTCAAGCATTGCTCCAGAAGTTCCTTTGGTGATCTCTCCAGGAGATCCTTAACCCGTTTCGGTCCTAGTTGGGAATTTTATTTCAAAAAATCACTGTGACTTCTTTTTCCAACTGATTTTTACGAAATTTTGTACGAAAATCGCGCTACATCTCTAGTTGTATGGAAAAATATTAAAATGGTATTTTGGTCCTTGGGGTCTGAGTTATTGAAGGGGTTATATGGGTCAAATCAGGTAAAAAATGGACCAACTTCCTTTTAACCACTGATTACTTGTAAAAAACACATGCAATATGATTGCAAACATGTTCAATTATCTTTTTATTATTACAGACGCATAGTTTGAGTAAATTGGGATTGTCTGGTTTTGGTTCCGGATGTTCCGGGTCGCGTTTGGGGTGCGTTCGGAGGACACTTCTCAAACGTTCGCTACACATGACATTTTTTCTCGCATAATTCTAAAAACAGGCTTGTCATGATTCATTCTTCATAATTTTGTATACTAAGTATATTGGAATATTCAAAGGTTTTTTTTTGACATAGTGGCCGCCATCCCGGATGTTCCGGGAACCTGGGACCATCCGGGGAAGTGGCCATTTTCCAAACAGTTATGAAACATGGCTTGAGACATATCAATCTTCATGTTTTTGCCAAACAAGTATGTTAGAGTAGAATTCAGAGGTTTTAAGACATATTGGCCGCCATCCCGGATGTTCCGGGATCCTGGAACCACCCGGGAAGTGGCCATTTTCCAAATTGTTATGAAACATGGATTGCGACACATCAATCTTCATAACTTTGCAAAACAAGTGTGCTAGAGTAGAATTCAGAAATTTTTGGACATATTGGCCACCATCCCGGATGTTCCGGGAACCTGGGACCATCCGGGGAAGTGGCCATTTTCCAAACAGTTATGATACATGGCTTGCGACATATCAATCTTCATGATTTTGCAAATGAAGTATGTTAGAGGAGAATTTAGAGGTTTTTGGACATATTGGCCACAATTCCGTATGTTCCGGGAACCTGGAACCACCCGAGGAAGTGGCCATTTCTCAAATAGTTATGAAACAAGGCTTGCGACATATCAATCTTCATGATTTTGCAAAACAAGTATGGCAGAGGAGAATTTAGAGGTTTTTGGACATATTGGCCACCATTCCGAATGTTCCGGGAACCTGGAACCACCTGGGGAAGAGGCCATTTTCCAAACAATTATGAAACAAGGCATGCGACATATCAATCTTCATGATTTTGCAAAACAAGTATGTAAGAGTGGAGTTCAGAAATTTGTGGACATCTTAGCAACCATATCTGGATGTTCCGGGAAAATGTCCACTTCCTTGGATGGCTGCAAGTTCCCAGATCATTCGGAGTATTATCCAATATGTTCACAACCATCTGGATTCTCCTCTAACCCACCTAATTTACAAAATCATGAATATCAATCTTCGCAAGCCATGTTGCATAATTTATTGGGGCATGGTCACTTCCCCGGGTGGTCCACGGTTACCAGAATATTCAAGATGGTAGCCAATATGTCCAAACCCGCTGAATTCTACTCTAACATACTTCATTTGCAAAATCATGAAGATTGATATGTCGCAAGCCATGTATCATATTTGTTTGGAAAATGGCCACTTCCCCAGGTGGTTCCAGGTTCCCGGAACATCCGGAATTGTGGCCAATATGTCCAAAAATATCCGAATACTACTCTAATATACTTGTTTTGCCAAATCATGAAGACTGATATGTCGCAAGCCGTGTTGCATAACTGTTTCATAACAATGTGGGAAATGGCCACTTCCCCGGGTGGTTCCAGGTTCCCGGAACATCCGGGATAGCGGCCAATATGTTCAACAATCTCTGAAATCTACTCTAACTTACTTGTTTTGCCAAATCATGAAGATTGATATGCCGCAAGCCTTGTTTCATAAATGTTTGGGAAATAGCCACTTCCCCGGGTGGTTCCAGGTTCCCGGAACATCCGGGATCGTAGCCAATACATCCAAAAACCTCTAAATTCTCCTCTAATATACTTGTTTTGCAAAATCATGAAGATTGATATGTTGCAAGCCATGTTTCATAGTTGTTTGGAAAATGGTCACTTCCCCAGGTGGTTCCAAGTTCCCGGAACATCCGTAATTGTGACCAATATGTCCAAAAACCTATGAAGTCTCCTCTAACATACTTGTTTTGCAAAATCATGAAGATTGATATGTCGCAAGCCATGTTTCATAACAATTTAAAAAATGGCCACTTCCCCGAGTGGTTCCAGGTTCCCGGAAGATCCGGATTTGTGGCCAATATGCCCAAAAATGTCTAAATTCTCCTCTAACACACCTGTTTTGCAAAATTATGAAGATTGATATGTCGCAATCCATGTTTCATAACAATTTGGAAAATGGCCACTTCCCGGGTGATTCCAGGTTCCCGGAACATCCGGAGCTGTGGCCAATATGCCCAAAAACGTCTATATTCTCCTCTAACATACTTGTTTTGCAAAATTATGAAGATTGATATGTCGCAAGCCATGTTTCATAACTGTTTTGAAAATGTCCACTTCCCCGGGTGGTCCCAGGTTCCCGGAACATCCGGGATGGCGGCCAATATGTCAAAAAAAACCTTCGAATATTCCTTCAATATACTTAGTATACAACATTATGAAGAATGAATCATGACAAGCCTGTTTTTAGAATTATGCGAGAAAAAATGTCATGTGTAGGGAACGTTTGAGAAGTGTCCTCCGAACGCACCCCAAACGCGACCCGGAACATCCGGAACCAAAACCAGACAACCCCAATTTACTCAAACTATGCGTCTGTAATAATGAAAAGATAATTGAACATGTTTGCAATCATATTGCATGTGTTTTTTACAAGTAATCAGTGGTTAAAAGGAAGTTGGTCCATTTTTTACCTGATTTGACCCATATAACCCCTTCAATAACTCAGACCCCAAGGACCAAAATACCATTTTAATATTTTTCCATACTACTAGAGATGTAGCGCAATCTTCGTACAAAATTTCGTAAAAATCGGTTGGAAAATGAAGTCACAGTAATTTTTTGAAATTAAATTCCCAACTAGGACCGAAACGGGTTAAGGGATCTCCCTAATAGTTCCAGGAGGATTCAGGGAAGCCTACCGGTGTTCATTGGGAATTCTTTCAGAAGTTCGCTAAGCTATTTCAACAGAAGTTCACTTAGGTATCCTTCCAGAAGTCCCTTCCGAGATTCTTTCAGAAGGATTCATAGTTGCATCCTGAAAATCCATCTAGAATTCCGTGAGAAGTTCCTTCAGGAATTCTTGCAGAATACCTTTTGAAATAAGTAGTTCCTGTAGGGATTCCTTCCGAAGATCCTACAGGAGTTCTTACAGAAATTACAGTTTCTCCAGAGATTTCTCCAGAAGTTAAAGGGATTCATGAAGATGTTTTTTTCAGGTATTCTTCCTGAATTGCTTCAGAGGTTCCTCCAGAAGTTCCTACAGAGATCCAATGGTACCTCCAGGAGAATTCACGAATTCTCCCAGAAGTTTTTTTTTAGGGATCGCTACAGAGGTCCATTCAAGGAATAGTACAAGAGTTCCTTCTAAGATTACTCCAGGATATCCGTAGAGGATTCCTAGAGAAGTTCTGCCAGCGATCGCTCATCAGTAGGTCGGCTCTAGAGGCACGTTTTCCTCAATTTGGGAAATTTGTGCGAGGGATCGCTCATGTTTTTTTTTAGATAATTTTCCAGGACTCACAGATGCCTCCAGGAATTACATCAGAGATTTCTCCAGAAATTCATTCAGAAATTCCTACAGGAGTTCCTTTAGGGAACCTTGTAGGTGTTCCTTCAACTATTTTCTTGGGATAGTAATCTGGCATATCTCTAGGATATGCAGGGTACTCCCAAGGAGTTTCTACAAGGATTCCTTAAGGATTTTTTTTCCGAATTCCTCCTGATCCTTCGGGGATTCAAACTGAAAATCATTCGGAGATATGTACCGAAATTTCTTCGGGGATTCCTGCAGGGATTTCTCCAGTAATTTCTTCGGGGATTCCTCCAAGAATTTCTTCGGAGATTCCTCCTAGAATTCCTTCGGGACTTTATCCTGGAAACTCGAGGACTCCTCTTGAAACTCCTTCGGGGATTCTTCCATGTATTTCCTTCGAGGATCCCTCCTGAAATTCTTTCGGGGATTTCTCCTGGAATTCTTTTGGTGATTAGTTCTAGAATTCCTTCGGAGATTCCTGCTGAATTTCCTTCAGGGATTCCTCCTGAAATTTCTTCGGTATTTCCTTCTTGATTTGCTTCAATGATTTCACCTAGAATTCCTTCGGGGATGTTTCCTGGAATTCCTTCGGAGACTCCTCCTAGAATTTCTTCTGGAATTTCACCTGGAATTCCTTCAGGGATTTATCCTGAAATTTCTTTGGGGTTCCCTTTTGGAATTTATTCGGTTATTCCTCCTAAAATTCTTTCGGGAATTTCTCTTGAATTTATTTTTGAAGATTCCTGCTGAAATTTCTTTGAAGATTACTGCTGGAATTGTTCGCTCTCGAAGCGAAGTCCCTGTATGCTTCATTTCATCCCTGCGTCGACGCCGCCACCAACGGCACACGATTCGAGAACATTCCTGCATCATACGTGGAGAAGAGACGCCAAGAACATGCCATAACATGTTCGATTCTGGGCACCAACCAATGCGAGAGAGGCTCGCGCTGATTGGTGGATGGTGGTATCATATATAAGTCAGGGGTAGAAGATCCTACCCTTTACGCCTACCCAAACATGCCCACCTGCGCGCCATCTACGGTTGGTTCTAATTTGTAAACATCTTTTGTTTAATGGTTTTATAAACATCAACAGTAGCATAAACATCAGTGTTTTTCTCTCGATTTTGATGCTTATGATCAGGGTTTTCGGTAATTATCGAAGTTTCTTGAATCATAGTGTTAAATTATTCTCACATTGGAGAAAAATAATCTCTCAGGGAGTTTTCAATTTTCAGCCGATTTTCACACTTCAAACAAAACAACAACAAAAACAAACTGGAGTAGAGGCTAATATTTCATAATGGTGAAAACAAAATACTGATTTTTTCGGAATGAAATTTTTCAATCTAATATGCTGATTATAACATTCTTTATGTTTGAATCACATGCTGACTTGATTTTAGCATGATAAAACTGTATTAAAATCAGTTTTGTAATCGAAAATTTAACTTTTCTTGTTTGGCAGTTACGTCTTTTTACTGGTTCTAAAACATGATAGAGGGTAGGCGCAATTTGTTCCCAGTTGACAGTCAGCTTCTACCCCTGATATAAGTAGTGGCATTTGCTCGATGAGGATCAGTCTTTGTAAAGTAGTGAAGGAATAAACATCGTTGAAAATTACATCCCAAGCGTTTTCACTTGGACAGCCGAACAATCAGCCTTTTACAAGGCTTCCACTGCAGTGGACTGAGAGTTATTCCGAAACCCCGTCGTCGAGCTATCGTCTGCAGCTTTGTTCCTGCGGCCATCTTCAGTGGGAAGAGCCGGTCATCCTCCGTCCAGTGTCCGTGATCGGACAGGAATTTCTTTTGGTTTTGTGCTGGAATTCTTTCGGGGTTTCCTCATGGAATTCCTGCGGGAATTCCTGCTTGAAATAATTCAAAGGTCCCTCAAAGAATTCTTACGAGGACTCCTCTTGGAACTTCTGCGGGGGTTCCTCCTAAAATGCCTTCGGGGATTTCTCCTAAAATTCTTCCGGGGATTCCTCTTGAAATTCTACTAGGGGTTCCTCATTTGTACCTCCTAGAAATCCCTTGGGGATTCCTTTTTGAATTCCTTTGGAAATTCCCGCTTGAATTCTTGTGGGGATTTCTCCTGGAATTCCTTCGGGGATTTCTTCTGGAATTCCTTCTGGATTTTTTTCTGGAATTCTGGAGTTCTGGAAAAAAGACAATTACCTCGTCTTCTACAGACTGTCGACATTTGACGAGAAATTTCCCCCGACTGGAGCGGGAATCAAACCAAAACTCTAAGGCTTACGAGACACCTGAAGCTCCTGCAATTCTTTCGGGATTTTTCCTTGAGTTTCTTTCGGGATTTCTCCTGAACTTCTTTCGGGGATTCGTCCTGAAATTCCTTCGGGGTTTAAACCTGGAATTCTTTAGGTGATTCTTCTTCCACTGACGGCGTGACGCCGATGACGTCGCCGCCGAGCAAAATATAGTCGGTGCACAGGTCTACTCGAAACACGAGTCGCCATTTTTCTCTTCCAGCTTCATTTCTAGCCCTGAGGATGTGTCTCCTAGCTCAGAGACAATCGCGGAGAGTACTGATCGTTGCAATCCGCCTGTACGCTGGCGGTCTGCGTTGCTAGGCTTAATTTTACTCGGCATTGTTACGTCACATGCCGCTTCTATTAGTTCCCCTGCATCAAGGTATGCACAATCGCATCATAACGACACAAACTTCTTTGTCGAAGTCTTTTGTCTTCCACTTGCGTTCGCATGTCCGCGTTCTGCTCATCTAAGTGGAGGCTCGCCGGCCAACGGTGTACAAGATCGCCTGCTAATCAGAGTGGAAGTACTCCTCACTTCCAGTTCATGTCTTCCGTGAGCGATAGAGTGCAGAACGTAACATTATGAATTCACGGATTCATTCTCTGCGGGCAAATGTGTCTTACATCCCCACCCCCCTTGCATTGGTATTTGAGCTATCCCATTCTACGGCCCAAGTTTTATTAGGAACGTGGAGCCAGAAGAAAATAATAAGCCTATTTCAGAAGAACGATTATTATGATACGATCCTCAGTTATGCCAAATGACCCTTCAGTTCATATAACAGTTCATAGACCATTATGCCAAATGGTTTAACACCAAACTACTTTATGCCAAATGACCTCATACCAAACAACTTTACACAATGGCTTCCCCCGACAAAAACAAAGATACTCTTTTCCATAGGATGGAAAAGAAGTTTTCATCACAAAGGGAGCCTGGACTGAACGAAGCATGGTGATTGCTGATCTACCCCCTGTAAAACCTCCACAAAATAATTCAACTTGATACTTACGCCAACCGCGGTGCCTGAATGCCATCGAATGTGGCGTGCAGCGTTCCAAGCAGCAGCTTCTCGATGTTCCCACGCTTCGCCGCGACAAACTCCACACATCCGGCGTTATCGGAAGCCAGCACCTCCTTCAGCAGTTTGAACGCCTTCTTCATCTGACGGCGCACGTTTGCGTTTGTTTTGGCGACGGTTTCTTGCGATTTATCCCGCTTCAGGATCACGCTAATGTACCGCTGGTAGATGTCGTCAAGTTTCTCGGACGATTGGTAGAGCGACAGTTGTTCAACCACGTCAAACAGCATGTCGTAGATGAATGTTCCCGGTGCCTTGGTGGTCAGTTCGTTCAGGGCAACGGTGTGCATCTCTTCCAGGACCGACTGCGGTGTGACGGTGAGGAAGGCTTTGATGGTTTCGAAGGCCGCCTGGCGGACTTCGTTCTCGTAGCTGCCTTTCGGTTTGGTCGTGTAGATGTTGAACAGGCGAGGCAGGAAGTTCTTGGCGAACTTGCCGACTTCGGCTTTGTCGGCGTCGGTTTCCAGGTGAGGGATGAGTTCCTTGAGGCCATCTAGGATTGGGGATCGGAGGTCCGGGTTTTCGTTGAGCACGGTTCCGAGGGTTTTGGCGATCAGGCGGAAGTTCTGGATGTCTTTGGGTCGACGACAGAAGCCAGGGAAGAGGCCCCACAGTTGGCAGCAGAGCAGTTCGAAGATGTGAGCTTGTTGTTTGTTGTCGGACTCCTTGAACTTGTTCCAGAGGACGTAGCATTGATAGGCTAGCTTCAGGATGACGTTGTTGAAGATCTCAAGGCGGGACTGGTTGAGGCCTTCTCGAAGCAGTGGAAGGACCCATGTACGATCGAGATCGATCTTGCCGGATGCTTCAGCCAGGGGGATACACTCCAAGACAAGGCCGGTGTCCATGGATCCGATCGCTTGAAGGACGGCGTGTTCAATCTGGATTCTGGTGGATGACTGAGGATCATAACGATTTCCGAGGGTCTTGAGAGCTGGAGCAAGAACAGGTCCAAAGTGTTTTCCGGCGAGGTCGAAAGCAATGGCCAGAATGATCAGAACTTGATTCGAGGCATGACCGAAAGGAGAGGAAGTCAACACTTCACTGATTGATTTAAGAACCTTCTCGAGCGAGACACGGTGCTTCTCGACTTCTTCATCGTCGCAGCACGGTTGGATGCACTCGTAGAGGATATCCTTCAGAGCATTGGAAGCAGCCGATACCACTTCCATCTTGTCCGATCCCCAGAAGTCCTGAGTGCAAACATCGACCAACCGAGGCAGAGCACTGCTGCACATGGTTAAGTTGAATTTTCCCAGGAACAAGTGACCCTCCTTCAGCACCGTCAGCCAGGCGATCGTTTGCTTGGAGTCGGATTTGTCCGGACGGTAATCGTACAAGGCCGCAATCAGCTTCCCGGCCAGCACCGGCGTAAGATTCTCGGTCTTTGATGCAAACAGCGAATGGAACGTCTGGAAACAGTTGGTCCTGATCAGCACATTCGTAGCGGTCATAATGGACAGCAAGCTTTCCGCAACCAGCTTGATATCGTCCTTGGAGAATCCTGGCAAAGCATTGTGCAGCAATCCCAAGGTATGCAAGACCAGCGTTTGATTGTTTCCGACATTTTCCGGCCGGAACTGCCCCACGCAAAATTTGGCCACCCGCCCACCAACCGGATGGCACTTGACCAGCGGCTTTGGAGATTCTCCATCTTCCATCTTCTGATCGTCCTCTTCCCCTTCTTTGTTCTCTATCTTCGGCGGAAGCATGAAGCAACTGCCATGGATAATCGCAACCACGGCATGTTGCGCCGCCTTTCGCACCTTCGGTTTGGTGTGGATCACAAAGGCCAGAAGAGCGTCGAAAAACTTCAACGTCGACGACAGTTTCCACTGGGAATATTCCTGCGCCCTCATCAGCACCGACAAACACCCGATGATGCTGCGGACCATATTCTGGTTGTCAGAATCGGCGTAGCGCTCCAGCAGGCCCAGCAGCGATTGTCCCGTTTCGGAGAACTTTTTCCTCAGCACCGCTTCCGGAACGGACTTGATGCCCATCGAGAGCAACGAGACGGCCGCAACTGTGTCGCTATCCTCCTTTGTGGCATCGATAGTTTCCATCAGCGCCAGGAAGTACTCCGTGCTGCTCTGAGATCCACCTCTTTCCTTAATCACCTGAAATATTAGAGGAAAATAAACAAAGATGTTCAGTCCGTGCAGGGATGGTGTGGATTGTCTTCAGTTCTCCTTTGAAACCGAATTGTGTTATTTAAAATTACATTAACCTACCTCAGTGAGCGCCGCCAAAATGGCCAACATGTCCTTCTGAACCTGCGAGTCGGCCCGGAAGTTGTTCAACAGCTTCTTAAAACTCATATTACTGCAAGCGCTGAAATTCGACGCGAACGTTTGAAACGTCTTGAACGTCCCACCGCCCAGGGCCGATTCCGTCATCCCATCCCCGTCCATGCCGTCCTGCATACTAAACGACCGAATGCTTGCCGCAATGTCGTTCACCGTCGGATCCGCCTTCTTGCCGGCGCCACTGTACGACTGAATGGCTTCGTGTTTCATCACGGCCTCCAATGTGAGCTTGCTGGCCGGTGACCCATCCGGCTGCACCGGCGGAGCCAAGCTCAGATTTGCCTGGAAGAAACGGCTCTTAGCCTTCGCGCGATGTTTACTCGTTTCGGGATTGGAGGTCGAGGCTTGCCCGCGGGACCACCGCTTGCCTCCCACTTTCTTCTTCAACTTTGAACGGAATTTGCTCATTTTCACTGCACTGTAATAAGTATTTTTATTGAATTTTCACGAAATTTTTCACTGCAACAATGAAAATTAACACACGCGGCGCACGACGAACTGGATTGATGGCAGCCGAAAAAGAAACAAAACAAACGTGCTCTCCGGTTTGAAAACTGTCAATCATCGAGCGTTACGATTATGAGGAAGGGCGATATGCAGTAGACTGAAAATTCACTTGATTTCGAGCAGTTCTGATTTTTTTCTATTTGTTTTTCAAGGGAATGGGGCCGTTCGGTGTAGTACTAGATTTGTAGTAATGAGCTGAATTTTAGTATGGTGAGAAGGTCAGTTCTCTATTTCTGTAATGAAATGGTGCAAAAAGCGTGGGTATTATGTTTGCTTGCCTTATTTGATGCTGATTGAGCAAAACTTTGAATAACTATGTTGTTTATATTGCAAGAAATGGAGAAAACAACAACACTGTTGCCCAAAGTTTTGCTCAAACAGCATCAAATTAGGCAAGGAATCATAATACCCACGCTTTTTGCGCCATTTCACTGCAGAAACGGAGAATTGACCTTCTCACCATACTAAAATTCAGCTCATTACTACAAATCTAGTACTTCACCGATCTGGGGTCTGTCCAAAATACCTGAATTCCCCTTACTCAGATTTAATGATGAGATGACGGAAAATTTTTGGAATCATTCGCTAAATAAGATTACTCTGCACGGGCAGCACTCATTTCCTCACTGGAAATATCCTTATTTAAGGGTAGTACGCACCTGATAAGTACTGTGGAAAAGGATAGGACAAGAAACTGTCAAGAAATGATTTCGTTGTCAAAATTTCTTGAGCGGTCCGCAGCTGAAAAGAAATGAAAATTGTGTAACGCTCGTAACGCCTGCCGGGCAAATCAAATGGAGCTGTCACTTTTCGTTGCGGAAAAATATTCCGTTCAATAGGCTCCTAAAGTCCTATCGGGATTCTTGTTTTAAACCACAATATATGGTTCAAGAGTACATATTTACTCAATTTTTGACGTTTTTATTAACCGTAGTTGAAAATACACGCTAGTTCGAGAATACCCATTAAATGGGTCTCAAGTACCCATTTTTTGCATCAGTACTGAGCTGTCAAGTAATGGGTATTTTACAAGCTTCAAATAATGGGTATTTTTTCCACATTACGAAGTACAACCGGCCAACCTTACAATGGGTAAATTATACGCATGTACAAGTTTGACGAATAACGCCGCCATTTTCAGAATCGTCTTTTGCTCATCTTCAAAAAGTTTTTGTTGAGTTTTGGAGTTTGCATAAAAAATGTATTTTTGGTCCAGGAAAATCCGATAACTGCTTGATCCATGTGGTTTGCTACAGCAACGATGAAATTTGATGGTGAACGGACGACTTCAAAGGCAGACCGATCTCCCGGCAGCTGAAAGGTAAGTTTCTGATCATTTTTTTGCAGCGCAATCCAATCATCCCAAAAGAGTATCTTTTTCTAAAGCTTATTTTTTAACTTTTAGGATAGGACAAAGCAACAACATAGCAAGCAGCTAGTCAAAAAGCCATCCCTCACGCAAAAAAATATTCCCGTTAGATGTACGTGAATCGTCACTTGAATTGAAATTTGCTTTCCTTATTCCTGATTTATCTGATTCCGATAAAAGCCTCTAATTGACTCGTGATCTCTACGTGATATTCCAATCCGAGTCATATATGTGTATATCCATGGTACGTGATTTGTCACATAGCACTTCAGTGTATGTGACTTTCCAGTGTGAAAAAAAATTACATGGCTTCGGACACCCTTGCAGACTTTGAATTTCTTCGTGTTTTGCTGGAGATTTTTAATAGTAAGTAACTAACATTAATCGTAAAAGCACATTCAAAAGAACAGTATCATTTTTCAGTATCATTTGGCATCCGATTGGTTATGAAGCGAAAGTTCCAGCGGAAAAATAAAGGGTATGCTCACCGTCGGTCTCACTGAATCAACTGCATGGTTCGCAGTTGGAGAAAAACAATACCGTGACGATTGGTAAAGTGTATCTATATCATTATTATTGAAAAGTGTTTGATTAAGCTAAATACGTAGATTAAAAATGATAAATAAATGAAGAATTAAAGCAAATAATATCATGGAAATGTATTTAAATTATATCCGCAAAATCCAATGTAATGTACTCAAGTTTCACGTAATATTCATCTGACGCTGTATACATATAACAAACAAGAAAATCACGTACCTATTATCTGAAAACTGTTTATAATGAACTAGAATCTGGCTAGCTCTCCATTATCAGACCACGCAGTAAGCTTTACGTGAAAAGTACTGTGGAAAAAATCTATGTATGCTTTCACGTAAACCTGAAGTGAATATTTTTTTGGGTGCTGGGAAAGGACATCGCAGAATATACTGCAGAACAGAATGGGCCACCCAAACGGATCCAAAACTCTACGCTGCACAGCAGAAACAGCTTTAATTTTATTTAATAGATCAAATATATATTTAGACATAGGGTACCTGTACCAGTTATCGCACCACCTAAGAAAAACTATTTCTACAAAAATAAGAAGAAGACCGACGAATGTAAACAATAAGTCAAATGATTGATTTGTTTTAATACTTTACAGGAAAAATATAGAAACGGAGCCAAAACTACTTTTAGTATTTATTACGGCGTGTGCCAATGATAGGAACCCTGTACCAGTTATGGACACATTTGTTAATTTGGGTTCCACTTCGCACTATTTACATGCATTCCTTATGGGAGTTGCCATAACTGGTACACTATGGCGAAATAGGGTGCAAGGAGGCCGAAAAGTTAAGGAAAATGATTTATTTCTACCATAATTTGAGCAAATTATGAAGTTCGAATGATTGCAATCATCTTTTGTGATCGTGATCTGTTGTTCACGATTTTTTTCTTGTTGATTTGTATCTTTAAAGGTTGAAAATCAACTATGGCGAATTTGAGGTACTATAGTCATAACTGGTACACTGAGCCTATATAGAATGTATCAAACGTATTTCATTGAAATAAAATTGTAAAGCAAACGTAATGTTGAATGCATTCAATTTTAATCTTTTTATTAGCAATAATTATAATATCCCGGCTGAAGAAAATAAAAAATGGGGGATTTTTACTCATTTATTATTGAAAAACAATGGGACTAATTTACCCATTTTTTGAAGTTCGAGTCGAATACCCATTAATGGGTAAACGGCAAATACCCATTAAATGGGTTAAGCCACTTTAGTTCAAAATGGGTACTAAAGTACCCATTAATGGGTATTCTGGAACTAGCGTGTATATAATTTTTATTTTTTTAGCCTTTTGTCTCGTCCCTAGCTTATAACACATATTTTGAGTGATTTTTTTTCACCGTGTATGTCAGATAGGAACATTTTTGAAATCCCAGTGCGAAAAATGTCGAGCTCAGTCACACAAGGTAGACCTCAAATGTCAAAGTAGAACTATTTACCATTTTACTTATTTCGAATTTTCTCATTATTCCTTTGTTTTTCAAGTTCGAGTTAAGAACAATTCCGATTAGAATACCATGCTTGAAGGTATTATTCAATATAAGCGAGATTTCGTCTTTAATTTTAGGACCCTATTAAATATTTCTCAAGGAAAAGTGACATTTTTTCCCATACTAATCAGTTGTCAAAATTCCTTTGGTAATTAGAGGGATTTTTTCTGGAGTGCTTTTCTTACCAGGTGCATACTAGACTTTACCTTGAAATTATTTTTTGCAGATCTCGTGATCTGTGCGAGTGTCGCATCATGTTTACAAAAAGAGATTGCGGTGCTGAGGGAACTTGCAGATGTAAACAAAAACGTTTATCATTCTAGCGCTTTAAAATCGTAAAGTTTGTCTAATCAGCCTTTGTCAACCAAGTGATTAGGATGTATTCTAGGATGTAATCCAGCATATTCAAGTGGCAAATTCTTCCAAAATAGTTTCATACGAGTTTAATCACCGGATGTCCAAAATATATACTGAAGAGGGTCCAAAATATATTGGGGTGTCCAAAACAGTGAAAACTGATGCTTAAAAAATCAGTTATTTTCATCAAATTTTCAGCCAGAAATGACCTTGTGGGTATTTTTAACGGAAGGTGATGGCTTTTACAAACATACTAACTTCATCATTATGTGTAAATACCATCTGAATCTGTTTGATTTTGACTTAAACTCAAACTAATGTCCTCTAGGGGTCCAAAATTCAACCGTTACCACATAACATAAGTAGAACTCTGGCTCAAAAAGTTCACTGCAAAAACTGCAAATATTCATTTTATGTTTTGTACACATGTATTTTTGCAATTTGTCTGGACAAATGATGTTTATGTGTGAGACACATACCGAATTATTTATTGGTATACATCATTTTGATGTGCGACTACACATAAAAACAATACAGAATGGCAAATAAAACCAATAGATGTGCTCAAATGATTTTTATATGGGAAAATAAAAGTTTTACTGGGAATTAAGCATTCATAAAGAATTTAAAATTGTTGAAATGATTTTAAAACAAAGCCAATAGTTATTTAAGCAAGAGGCACTGAAAAGTTGGTCGATTGTTTACCACGTGGTTTACCACCAGTGAGTGACCAATCGGTCAACTTTGCAGCTCCAAATGATCCAAATTGCGCTCTTCTTGACCTAAGTTTTCAAAGATTTTTCAATTTGAAGCGATTAACGATGTCTATTCCATGCTCTAGACGAATATATCCGCGATGATTTTGATAATATATCTCTACTGGGAGCTGCGAAACCTGCTGCACAATTTTTTGTAGACTTATTTTAGTCGCCATTTTTCACTTTGCGTGTCGCCGACGGCTGACACAGACACTAAGCATTGGTATTATGTGTGTACTCACATAGTTTTTTGCTATGGGTGTTAACACATATCAAGTATTTGTGAAACTAATCTAAAGCATAAATATTAAATATCATGATTATAGTTTAGGTAATAAAAATAATGTGTGGAAAGGTCACTTGCATCGATGTGAATTTTCACATAAAATAAATATTTGCAGTTTTTGCAGTGTTGATTCCTTTCCCACAGACAAACAGACGTAACACTTCGAACATTTTTCGAATCAAATCATAGTCATGGAAACATGTTCGCCCAATGCTAAAAGGACTGAGTTTGGCCGACCATCAACTAGGTGGCGGTAGTGGGCAAACGTCAAACTCGAGCAAAAACGATGCGAGCGCCACGGGTGGTCAGTTGGCCAACTATCAAATTTTCAAATAGACCGTTAAATCGGTCTACGATGCAAAATATCAGAGTGTTACGTCTGTTTGTCTGTGCCTTTCCGATTCCATATGCTGGCATACAGGGCACCGAAATGTCAAATGCATTATAACATTATTGCCATACCATTTTTCAGCTTGTATACCATTTTTCAACGCTGTGGAGTGAAACAAAGACCTCATAGATCTAGACTGGCAGCCCGTGGAGATCTAAAATAGGACATAAATTGTGATCAAACTTTGTAAACTCAAGACGAAAATACGTTTTCTAGCCTTAAACATAAAGGGAGATCGGTATGTGAAACGTGGATGTGTTATTTCGAAGATTTCAATGAATTCAGGACAAAATGAATAAGTTGATTTCCAACAGCTAGTTTTGCGCATGTCACAGATGCCATCTTCATTTCTGCATTCTTTGCCAAAACTGGAATACTGGTTGGATCAGATGTTTTTTGTTTACCAAAATAAATGACAGTTCGATGCCTCTTTTTAATGGCTAGTTTCCACCTGAGTGGTGCGAAAAGGAGCGGTTTTATTTTTCAAGCTAGCTAACACACACACCTACCCACTCCCGGCACACAGCTTGTAAACACGCAAGAGCGTTCAATTTTCTTGCAACCTCCTCTCCCAGCTCGGTTGTCAAACTCGCCGTCGCGACGCTGCTCGGAAATGGTAAACATGTTGGCTCCCGCTGAGAGAGCATATAGTGGTTTCTGCTTTTAGTGATGTTGCGTGTACGTACACGTTGCATTACACGAACACTACTTGAGTTACTGGTTGAAAATAGTAAACAAAAATCAGCTGTTCCCGGCAAAATCAAATGGGCATATTTTCAACCAGTAGATTTGCATTAGTGTTCGTGACGCCGCGCTGCGAAACCACTATTGAGTCAGTCCGCGACACTCAGGTTTCCATTTCGTACTTACACGGAGAAATCAAACTACCTAATTTTTGGGTCGATTTTACTCAAAGCTGAGTATATCGAATAAACTAGTTACCCAAAATTAGGTTGTTTTCCCTCTTTCCCTCACCGATGTTGTCAAAAACAAACAGAGATGCATCTACCCAACGGGGGTCCTTGAGCCCAATAAGCCAATTTTGGGTAAATGCAGGTTTACTCAAATTTGGGATGAATGAGGGGGGGTCTTGGGTTGAATTTTCCTACTCTTAAGTAAATGTTTTTGCTGGAGGTGAAGGCAATTTACCTAGTGTGAGTTTAATCGATTTACTCAAATTTGGCTTATTGGGCCGAACTATGGGATTGCGTCAAAAGAACTCAATTTTGGGTAGTTTGTCGGTTCCGTGCAGGGATGCCAGATGTGAAGACATGTCTTCAATGTGAAGACATTTGAACTTCTGTGAAGACATTTATTTTTGTGAAGACATATTGAAGACATTTCAAATAATGTGAAGACTTTTGAAAGCTTAAAAATAGTATTTATATTTTTGATCCACCCCAATAATTCAAATCTTGAAACAATTTCAGTTGAAATGCGTTTCAATTTTTGTTGGGACCTGGTGTGATGGTTAGAACACTTGACTATCACGCCGAGGACCTGGGATCGAATCCCACTCCCGACAAACTCGCAAAATGTGAGTTTTTCCTTCGGAAGGGAAGTAATGCGTGGGTCCCGAGATGAACTAGCCTAGGACTAAAAATATCGTTAATACAGATAAAAAAAATCCTACAGTTTCTCGGGAATTTCTCCAGGAGTTTGCCGAGAATTTCTTCACAAGTGCCTTGGGAACTCCTCTAGTAGTTCCTAGGAAATTCCTTCATGTATTCCTCGGAAGGAGGAAAAGTTCCTCGGGAATTCCTCCTGAAGTTCATCGGGAATTGCTCCAGAAGTTCTTCGGGAATTCCTCCAGGAGTACCTCAGGGGTTCCTTGTAAATCCCGTCATGAACTTCTCGCGAATACCTCTAGGAGCTCCTCGCCAATTCCTCTATGAATTCCTCGGGAATTCCTCCAGGAGTTTACCGAGAACTTCTTCAGGAGTTCCTCGCGAATTGCTCCATGTAGTCCGCGCAATTCCTCCAGAAGCTCCACGAGAATTCTCGGCTATACCTCTAGAAGTCCCTGTAGAAAATTCCTCCTGGAGTTCCTCGGGAATTTCTCTAGGAGTTCTTCAGGAATTCCTCAAGGAGATCCACAGGAACCCCTTCAGAAGTTCGTCGAAAACTCCTTTAGGAGTTCCTCAGGAATTCCTCTAGGGGTTCATCGAAATTCTTCCCGGAGTTCCTCAGGAATTCTTTCAGGAGTTCCTCGGGATTTCTTCAAGAAATTTCCCAAAAAATCCTCCAGGAGTTACTCAGGAATTGCTTCAGGCGTTTGCCGAGAATTTCTTCCGAAATTCTTCGGGAATTCCTTCAGAGATTACCTAGGAATTCCTCTAAGATCTCCTTTACGAAATACTCGGGAATTCCTCCAGGAGTACCTAGGGAATTCTCCACGAGTTCCTCGCGATTTCTTCCAGGAGTTCTTCGGGAATCTCCCCAGAAGATTCACGGATAGACCTCCAGGATTTTCTCGAGAATTCCTAAAGAATATCCTTGGGAATTTCTCCAAAAGCTCCTTGGGAATTTCTCCAAGAGCTCCTTGGGAATTTCTCCAGGAGATCCTCGAGAATCCCTCTAGCATTTTCTCGGGAAAACTTCCACGGAGAAGGACTTTCAGGAGTTTATCAGAAGTTCAACTGGATGTTCCTATGGATACCTCCAGTTACTCCTGACGAAATTTCTGAGGAACTCCTAGAGGAATTTTTGGAAACTTATGGAGGAATTCCCGAGGTGGAGTTCCCGATGAATTTCTGGAGGAATTTCTGAGGAAATCCTGGAGGAACTACTGACGATTTCCAGGAAGAATCCCTAAAGATCTTCTGGAGAATTACCAGAAGATCTTCTTGAAGGATTACCCGAAGATCTTCTTGAATAATTCTCGAGGAACTCCTGCATGAATTCCCGAGGATTTCCAATGAACACCAGGACGATTTCCCGAGGATCTTCTGGAGGTATTTCCGAGGATATACTGGAGGAATTTTCGAGAAATTCCGGGAGAAATACCCGTGGAACTCCTGGATGCTTTTTCGGATTTCTTTGTAGAATTCGTGGAAATAAATACGAGAAACTTCTTAAGGAATTATTTGAGAAAAATCACGAAAAGTACTAGGGAACACCTGAAGAGAACCATGCATAATTGCTGGAGGAGTTCTTGATGAACTTCTGAAGTAAATTTCATGGAAATTCTGGAGGGAATTTCCTGGGAAATTCCTGAAGAAATTCTCGGGGACTCTTGGAGAATTTTCCAAAGAACTCATGGCGGAATTCCCAAAGAACTCCTAGAGGAAAGTCCGAGGAACTTCTGGCAAAATTCCTGAGGAACTTCTGGAGGAATTCCCGAAGAACTCCTGGAGGGATTCCCAAAGAACTTCTGGAGGAATCTTCCCGAGGATTTCTACTAGGAATTCCCGCGGATCTCCTGGAGGAATTCCCGAAATACTTCTGGAAGAGCTTCTGTAAAACTCCTGGAAGAATTCAAAAAGAAATTGTGGAAGAATTCCCCAGACACTTCTGGAAGAATTCCCGAGGAACTTCTAAAGGAATATCCGAGAACCTACTGCAGAAATTCCCAATTATCTTCTGGAGGAATTTCCGAAGAACTCTTTGAGGAATTTCTTATGAGCTCAAGAATGAATTCCCGAGGATCTTCTGGAAGAATTTCCGGATTTTTTTTGAGAAACTCTTGGATATAAACCCGAGGAATTATGCATTATTGCTGGAGGAGTATTCGGAAGACTTCTGAAGTAAATTTCGTGGAAGTTGTAGATGAAATTTCCGGATAATTTATGTAGTTAATAAAAAAAATTGTTGAGAAATTCTCTGGGAAACCCCGAGGGACTCTACCAAAATTACTGCAGCAATACTTCGGTTGCTTCTAAGGGGATTCCCGTAATATTCTTGGGGAATTCATGAAGGGATTTCCAGGAAATTCCTGGAGAAATTCTCTAAGACTCGTGGAGAAATTTCCATGAAACTCATTAAGGAATTTCCTTAGAGCTCCAAGATACATTACACTCTGTGGGACTTTTGTTGAAATTGCCTGGATTTTTTTGCAGGAATTTCTAAAGAACTGATGGTGGAATTTCCAAGGAACTCTTGGAGAAATTTCGAAGGGATTCCTGGATGAATTCGCGAGGATATTCTGAAGGATTTTTTGTAGAAATAAATCCGAGGAACTTCTTGAAGAATTTTTGGAAAACCCTTGAAATATTCGAGGGAAATCCAGAGGAAACCATGCATTATTGTTGGAAGGCTTCTTGGGAAACTCAAAGTAAATTTCATGTAAGTTCAGGAGGGAATTTTCGAATAATTTATGTTAATATTTTCAGTAAAATCATGGAGAAATTCCCTGCGTAATCCTGGAGGAATTGTACCTCAAATGCTGCAAGAACTCTTCGAAGGTTCTTAAGGAATTTTCATGGTATTCTTGGGGAGCCATGGACGAATTCCCGAGTAACTCCTGGAGAATTTCTCGAAGACTCCTGGAGAACTATATCTGGAAACTTGGAAAGTAATTCCCGAGGTACTTCTGTAGGAATGTCTGAAGAGACATCCCGGTGAACTTAATAAATTTGTTATGAAGCTTTGTCAGGAATCACAAAAAAAAACTGGAGGAATCCCAGAAGAAACTCTTGAAGGGATTTCAGACTCTTGGAGGAATTACAACGCCTTTCTTGATATAAGATGTCATCATTAAGGTCATCACGCATTATAGAGCGCAGTGAGAACATAGCATAAATTTTGATTTTTAACATTAGTTTTATACCAAAGCCACAATATGGTGTGTGAAGACATGTGAAGACATTTCAACGTGCCTTACGAAGACATTCGAAAATTTCACCTGGCATCCCTGGTTCCGTGTATAATTTGGACACACTCAGAAAAAAATCCAAAAACTAAATAGTATAAATCCCACACTAAATTCATTTCTCCTGGTTGACCCCAAGCTTGGTTTATACGCACCCTATACTGGCCTAGTATAACTTTGATATAAACGAATTCCAGTATAAGTTGCAAATATTAAGGCTAGTTTGAACTGGATTTAAAAATAATTTGTTTAAATGGTTTTGTTGTTGTTTTTTTCATCAGAATAAAAAAATACAAAGAATAAAAAAATAGGCGAGATTTTATTCGATTATGGGAAATACAAACTCGGTGATCTTCCTTCACCCAAGCCTTCACCAACACGGCCGTTCTCGTTGTGTTGCTCGTTTATTTACACCAGCATCCTGCAGTGCTTCTGTTGTGGTTTTACTTGTATACCCCTTTTATACATGTCATGTACGCCTCTGTCTAGCCTGAAATGTCAAAGCGACTCGATGTAATATTTAGTTAATAAAGCAAGCTTCTACCGAAAACACGTATGCAAACATGGTGTCAGAAGTTGCGTAGTTTTTTTCGAATTCCGGCGTCATTACGAAATCGCGGAAAGTACTTCGAGGAAACATTGGCGTCAAAGTGGAACAACTCGGTTGTAATTTAGTGCGCGTGATTAGTTTACACCGCGGTATCATAAAAGTAGTTCGGTTTCCAGCTAAGACCCATGGAATTTCCCAACGTTGAAAATGGATCCTCAACAGATGAGTGCCTACATGCAGAGCCAAAAGGCTGTTTTCGATGCAATGCTACAACAAATGCAGCAATTGAATGCGGCTCCTGCGGCCGCCGCCCGAGCGCCTGCTTTTGTTCCACTCCCGCCGCCGCTATCGGTGGATGGTGACATGGAGCAGAACTTCGAGTTTTTCATCACGAACTGGGAACATTACGGCAAGAGTGTGGGAATAGATAAGTGGCCGAATGACGATAATGAACGCAAAGTTAGTTTGCTCATGTCTGTGATCGGCCAGGCAGCATTGAAAAAGTACAGTAATTTTGACCTGTCTGTCGCGGAAAAGGCAGATTTGACGCTGGCGATAGCAGCAATCAAGGCAAAAGTGGTCATTGAAAGGAATGTAAACATTGACAGGCTCGATTTCTTTGAGGCTCGCCAACACCCGGAGGAGTCAATCGAGGACTTTGTTCTCCGTCTGAAGCATTTGGCGAGACTAGCAAAGTTGGGCAATCTTGCGGCGGAACTGGTGACTTTCAAGGTCATCACTGCGAATAGATGGCCACATCTCCGTCAGAAAATGTTGACAAAGACGAACATCACTGAAGCGGAAGCGGTTACATTCTGCCGTAACCAAGAGATTGGCGAAGCTCGAGCAGAAACAACGAAAGTAGACGTGCACAAGTTGAAATCGTCGTCGAAACTTCCCCGGTGCAAATTTTGCGGAGACCGTCACCAATTCACGAAAGGAACCTGTCCGGCATGGGGAAAGCGTTGTAAAGGATGTGGCGGAAAAAATCACTTCGAGCGAGTTTGCAGAGGAGCGACGGAAAAGAAGAAGAGCAAGAAGAAGTCAGTGAAAGTGCTTAAGAAAGAAAACAGTAATTCTGAGCTTTCGAGCTCTGAAACGGAGGACAGTGAAAGTGAAAACGAAACCAGTGAAGAAGAAGCGGAGATCAGGAAAATTTATGATAATTCCGGATCTGGAGGAAGAGTGTTGGCAGAATTACTATTGAAGTTCAACGGAAAATGGAAAGCTGTGAACTGTGAAGTCGACACCGGTGCGGACACGAATATCGTCGGTTTGAAGTATCTGCAGGAAATCGCTGAAGGAAGCGGTCCGAAGATAACACCTTCAAAGTATCGTCTTCAGAGCTTTGGAGGACACGCTATTGAAGTTATGGGAGAAACGCGGATCAGCTGTAAACGCAATGGGAAGCGATACAAACTGGTGTTCCAAGTAGTAAACGTTGACCACATTCCGTTGTTGTCAGCAAATGCGAGCAAAGTTCTTGGCTTCGTCAAATTCTGTAACGCTGTTACGTTCTCATCACGTGAAGCATCTCGATCTAATTTGCTTAACGTTTATCGGGTAAGTGCTCTGGAAATTATAAACAAGCATCAGTCCATTTTCGAAGGCTACGGTCGATTTCCCGGAGTAGTATCTCTTGAGGTTGATGAGTCAGTTCCCCCGTGCATTCAACCACCCCGGCGAGTTCCTGTGGCCTTGCGCGCACCGCTCAAGGAAGAATTGGACAACCTTGAAAGGGACGGTATAATAGCGAAGGAGCCTAAGCACACTGAATGGGTGAGCAATATTGTCCTGGTCAGACGTGGACACGACAAAACAGCTCCAATAAGAATTTGCCTGGATCCAGTTCGGCTGAACCAAGCACTAAAGCGACCCAATCTACAGTTTGTGACGATTGACGAAATTCTACCGGCACTTGGTAGAGCCAAAGTCTTCACAACCGTCGACGCCAGAAAGGGCTTCTGGCATGTGGTCTTGAGTGAAGAAAGCAGTCGTCTCACCACGTTCTGGACACCGTATGGACGTTTTCGCTGGATCAGACTTCCCTTCGGCATCAGTTCAGCACCAGAGATCTTCCAAATGAAGTTCCCAACTAACAATCACTCATTTAACAGGCACCATTATGACGAATTAATTCAGCATGATGTTGAATAACATTTGAATTATTTTCACGTACAACCTATGTTCGGGTTTTGTTCACACAAATTTGGAGAAGTTATAAAGCCTCATGTTGTGCACTAACTTATATTTTGTTTTTCAAAGCGTTTTACAAATGTACAAGAAAGTTGTTATTAAGCTTTGGCAAAAATGACTGAAAATAAATAAAATGCAAAAAAGTTGAACTTTCACGAGAGTAATTATTTGCTCTAATATTGAGAACACCTATTATGAAATAAGAATTACATATAAAATTACCTAAATCCGGATTAGAACTCGAGACCTGTCGATTGCCAGCCGCATGCCTTCCTATCTGCGCCATCCTAGAGATGGTGAGATGCGGCACCCAAAGCAAAACATAATCTTCCCATGACTCAATAATGATCACTCCTGAACTTGTGTTCAGCAGTGGTGAATTAGCACAGCACGTGGTAATCAACTGAACAACGCCTTACACTTCAACCGCTGTTCAACTCAAAACACGTGTTTTCCATTCTGATTTCGCTGTCAGTATTTTTATCGCACGGTGAGAAAACTTGTATCGAATGCGGCCAAAAAGTGTTGGTCCTTATTGAAGATATTGTTTCCAGACGAACTAATTGCGATATGAAAATGTTTTTATTTTTATTAATAAATATCGATCTTTAAAAATGTATGACAATATGTGGTGCGGTATGGTCTTGGACATGGTGCATTCACAGCATTTGTTCAGGTAATCTACTCATGCTCAGTCGAAGATCCGTTAAGATTTTTTTTATTTATGCTTTTGTCATGGAATCTTGATATTATGTTCAATAAATAGTGCATAAGGATGTTTCGGAATACTTGAAATGTGTCGATTTCTGAATGCTGTTTGGTTATCTAGGTGTGGGAACAATATTCAGTAAACACAACAGCACTGAAATGTCAAATGTATCGATCCAAGCGTCTCGTACAATTGAACTGCTGCGGAAGATGAAATATATAATAATCAAGGTACAATATATCTTGTTACAGACTAATAATCATAAATAAATGTCTCATTTTTACGTTGATTACGTCTCTTATGGCACTCAATGTTAAACTACATACCTAATTCTAATCCGTTTTATTTTATGTGATTCGTTTTCCGTTTTGGTTGATTGATAACTTGGTTGTCTAAACAGTTTTAGCCATGATTTATCCCATAATCCGAACAAAGTTCCGAGTCAAACTATGACGGGCTGAAGGCGTTTATTTGACAAGTGAAAAGCACATTGTTCAGGAGCATATGCTTATCGATACATCAGCTTAATAAGATGCAGACAAATGCTTTGTTAAACTATTTTGTTAAGGAATCAATGCTTGTCGAATAAATTTCTTGTTAAACTTTTGAAAAGTGTTTTTATTTATCATTGTTGATACCGATGAGGAAAGTCGAACATTGACTATTTTCTCAATTGAAAAATCATTTAAACAGTAATGTGTAGAGCATAATTTTAGTTCAGCTATCATTACCATTATTAAGCAACAATTCAGCAAGCTTGCTTGTTTGTGACTTGCAATTGTTAGTTGGGTTACAAGAGGTGCTGCAGGGTTTGGACGGCGTGGAGTGTATTGCGGATGATGTGCTGGTGTTCGGATGCGGAGATACGTTAGAAGAAGCATTGATCGACCACAACAAGTGTCTAGTGAAACTTTTGGAACGATTGGATCAAAACGATGTGAAACTGAATCGGAGTAAACTGAAGTTGTGTCAAACGGCCGTGAAGTTTTATGGACATTTGCTAACCGACCAAGGCTTAAAGCCTGACGAGTCTAAAGTGGAATCAATAAAAAACTATCCAGTGCCAACAAACCGCAAAGAACTGCATAGGTTCATCGGAATGGTGAATTATTTGGGACGATTCATTCCGAACCTGAGTGAAAACTTCAGTGTACTCCGAAAACTAATATCCGAGAAAGAACCGTGGATTTGGTCGTCAAATCAACAAGAAGAGTTCGATCGAGTGAAATGTTTAGTGTGTTACTAGTGAACAATCCCTAGACGGAGTAATGCAGCCAGAAGGGCCTTATCACTCGTTATCCCCTGACTTCTGGTCACTGCCACGGAAGCCGTCTGGGGTGGGCTACACCCGCCTCTTTTCTCGGGGTCGGCTATCGACAATAGGTAATGAAGGGGCTGATCAGGACACAAATCACTTGAACACGGTTTTTCACTTTTTAAACGTTTATTACTTACGCTAGACTGTGTGGGTGTGTGTGGGTGTGGAGTGTGTTGGGCCGGCCTTCACTGGATCTGCTGGGTTGAACGAATGACGCCACGTGGCACAAATGACCCGGATGCTCGGGCCCCACGTTGGGCGCCAATTGTTACTAGTGAACAATCCCTAGACGGAGTAATGCAGCCAGAAGGGCCTTATCACTCGTTATCCCCTGACTTCTGGTCACTGCCACGGAAGCCGTCTGGGGTGGGCTACACCCGCCTCTTTTCTCGGGGTCGGCTATCGACAATAGGTAATGAAGGGGCTGATCAGGACACAAATCACTTGAACACGGTTTTTCACTTTTTAAACGTTTATTACTTACGCTAGACTGTGTGGGTGTGTGTGGGTGTGGAGTGTGTTGGGCCGGCCTTCACTGGATCTGCTGGGTTGAACGAATGACGCCACGTGGCACAAATGACCCGGATGCTCGGGTTCCACGGGTTCACCGACTGTGGTTCTCGATGGGGCACAGGGTGATGGTAATGCTGACGCAGAGCTACTGCCGGCTCCGGACTATCGTCTGATATTCCGCCGGGCCACCGTGGTGTGTAACGGCACACAGGGCAAGCAGCTACCGTCGAAGGTCACCCGGTAGATTGGGGTTAGACACAAACCAAATGGGTCCTATTTTTGGGTGATGGAGGGTCTTAGGGGGCACTTGGGGGATTGTACAATGGATTTAATGATTACCTGAATCTTCTTGATGTAATGGCACACAATTTATCCTTTTAACTTTAACTTCAACTACGTTCAATGTGGTATAACCACTTCGATACTTAAAATCTTCACCGCTTTACTTTTAGGTGTTGTCTGCTCGAGCTCTCGAATAGAAAAGAACTTCTCTTTATATTATCAACCCCGTTCACCCCTTTTTAGACCCCTCTAGCCAGTTTCTTCAAATTTCGAACTCCATTGTCCCATTCCAGTGCGAAATGTGTATAGTGTACTAATGTGAGTGTATTACAAAATTTGTTCCCTGTCCTTTAAAGTGACCGTTTTTATGCAGAGTATTTTAGACCTCCTACCCCTCCTATCATTGATATTATTCATTCAGTGCATTCAAATTAGATTTAATTGATAATATGTACCATGAAATTATAGAAAATCTTATTGGAATGAGATAATTGTTTCTATTAGATATCGAAGCCATACATTTATAGATTATAGATTAACATACATCCGTTCTAACCTAGCTATAATACAACAACGTTCACCACGAACAGTAGTATGGTGAGCTTCACTACCACTCACTCTCACTGCTTTGTCGGACTATATAGGGTAAATTGCCAGAATGGTAACAAGTGTCCGATGTGAAAACGTTGCGGTATTATGATCCCAATGAACCCTTAGTAATTGAGTGCGACGCAAGCTGTTTTGGCTTGGGTGTAGCGGTTTTCCAACGAAACGGCGTGATTGGCTACGCGTCGCGAACACTTACTGCAACAGAAAGAAATTACGCGCAAATTGAAAAAGAACTACTCGCGATCCTTTTTGCATGTGTGAAGTTTGACCAAATCGTAGTTGGTAATTCGATGGTTACGGTGAAAACGGATCATAAGCCGCTAGTGAATGTGTTCCGAAAGCCTCTGTTGTCAGCGCCTCGTAGACTGCAGCACATGTTGCTGAACCTCCAAAGGTACAATTTGCGAATCGAGTACGTCACAGGAAAGGACAACGTAGTGGCAGATGCGATTTCGCGAGCTCCTTTGGCTGAGTGTCCTGAAGAAGACTGCTTCCGAAAGGCTACTATTTGTGAAGTGTTCCGGAAGATTGAAGAAGTCCAGCTGTCATCGTTCCTCAGCATTTCGGAAGATAACATCAAGGAAATTGCCGAAGAAACATCTCAGGATCTAACGCTGCAAGCAATTATGTCACACGTGCATTCTGGCTGGCCGAGGTCTATATCGCAAGTGCAGGAAGGTGTAAAAGTTTATTTCAAGTACCGGAATGAACTTTCAACACAGGATGGAATGCTGTTCCGTAACGATCGGATTGTGATTCCATATTCCCTTCGTAAAAAGATAACTGATAAAGACCATGTGAGCCACAACGGCACTGAGTCAACGCTAAAACTAGCACGGGCGAACGTGTTCTGGCCTGGCATGAGTGCGCAGATTCGCGAGGCCGTGAAGGAATGCGCGATTTGTGCCAAATATGCTCCATCACAACCACCAGCTCCGATGCAGACACACCCTATACCAGTCCACCCTTTCCAAATCATATCGATGGATGTGTTTTTCGCCGAATACCGTGGTGACAAAAGGAAGTTCCTCGTCACGGTGGACCACTATTCGGATTTCTTCGAAGTGGATTTACTGAAGGACCTTACACCGAGATCCACGATTGCAGTGTGCAAAGTCAATTTCTCTCGTCACGGCCGACCTCAACTGGTTGTGACTGACAACGGGACAAACTTCGCAAGTCGTGAATGGAAGCAATTTTCTAGTGATTGGGATTTTCGTCACACTACTTCCGCTCCAAACCACCAACAAGCAAATGGAAAAGCGGAGGCTGCGGTGAAGATCGCCAAACAGCTCTTGAAAAAATGCTCGGACTCTGGTACAGACTTCTGGTACGCGCTATTACACTGGCGGAACGTACCAAATAGAATCGGTTCCAGTCCAGTGCAGCGTTTGTTCTCGCGTCAAACAAGAAGTGGTCTTCCAACATCGATAAAAAACCTGATGCCTCGTGTAGTGGAAGACGTACCTGAATCCATTGAGGTCAACAGAAAGAAGTCGAAGCAGCAATATGATAGGAAGGCCAAAGTTCTACCTGATCTGGAAGTGGGGGCACCAGTCTATGCCCAGCTGAACCCGGATTCTTGCAAACAATGGACTCCAGCAATTGTATCTCAACGGCAAAGCGACAGATCCTTCGTTGTCGATGTGGATGGATCCAGCTATCGAAGGGATCGTAAACATCTGAAGCTACGTAATGAACATCTAACGCCATCAAGGTCTCGCTCGACTCCGGATGTTTCTGAGTTGTCAGATCCGAAACCATCAGCCACCACTAACGAACAGACACCATCGAGGATTACGTATCCCGAGTACATTCCGCACGAGAATCCTTCATCAGCGACTCGGAATGAAGCCAACAGGGAGCCATCGTCAGTAGAACGTCCAACGAGCGCTGCCCCTCTAGCGCCAGTGTCGAAGTCTACTCCACTTGCCAGCAGTTCTCAAGTGGACACACCTCGACGTCCAAGAAGAGAAGTGAAAGCGCCAGCTAAGTTTAAAGATTATCTTTTAGATTTTGATTAATCCTAACTATTTATTTCGAATTTCGAAAACGAGAAGATGTTGTGGTTTTACTTGTATACCCCTTTTATACATGTCATGTACGCCTCTGTCTAGCCTGAAATGTCAAAGCGACTCGATGTAATATTTAGTTAATAAAGCAAGCTTCTACCGAAAACACGTATGCAAACAGCTTCTGAGTTGCCCGAAATTTGTTTTCGCCTCCTCCGGGCTCCACTTACTCAGCATCGAAATCGAACGTTTCCGTCTTGCCCGTGGCTGAATCGATTCTTGCTATCCATTGCCACCATCGGAATGCATCATCGCGGAGTAATGTCCACCGTATCCACCACTGCCGGAACTTCCCGATTGTCTCAACTTGTCCTCGAAAGTACCAAATATGAATGATATGACGGAAATTTTTAGAATCATTCGCTAAATAAGATTACTCTGCACGGGCAGCACTCATTTCCTCACTGGAAATATCCTTATTTTCCTTGAAATTATTTTTTGCAGATCTCGTGATCTGTGCGAGTGTCGCATCATGTTTACAAAAAGAGATTGCGGTGCTGAGGGAACTTGCAGATGTAAACAAAAACGTTTATCATTCTAGCGCATTAAAATCGCAAAGTTTGTCTAATCAGCCTTTGTCAATCAAGTGATTAGGATGTAATCCAGCATATTCAAGTGGCAACCCGCATAAACGATAACCATAAAATGTGCTTAACCACCCATTCGGGATACAATTGGCTTCTTTAGTGGTGTTGAGATAATTCCATATTCTGAATCTGCATGCCAAACTGAGCCGAAATCCAAATTTTCATCAATTTTGGTGCCCGGGAACCTATTTAAACCTATTTTGTACTGAGCGGAGCTGTCAAGCAGTTGCCCAGCTGTCAAAAGGTGATTTCAAAAAATCTCTTTGAAATTGATTTTAGACACCAAAATAAAGTTCTAAAAATCTGAAAAAAATCATAGCGGCTCAGAAAAAGGTGCTCTTTCGTTCAAAAATAAAAAAATCATTGAATTTTTCTCAATTTAAAAACACAATTAGAACAGTATGTGGTATTGTTGAACCGTCTACAGTACGGTCCGTGTATGGTGTTCGTTTACTAGGGAAATCCTTCCAAAATAGTTTCAAACGAGTTTAATCACCGGATGTCCAAAATATATACTGAAGAGGGTCCAAAATATATTGGTGTGTCCAAAACAGTGAAAACTGATGCTTCAAAAATCAGTTATTTTCATCACATTTTCTGCCAGAAATGACCTTGTGGGTATTTTTAACGGAAGGTGGTGGCTTTTACAAACATACTACCCAACTAACAATCACTTATTTAACAGGCACCATTATGACGGATTAATTCAGCATAATGCTGAATAACATTTGAATTATTTTCACGTACAACCTATGTTCAAACAAATTTAGAGAAGTTATAAAGCATCATGTTGTGCACCAACTTAATTTTTTGTTGTTCAAAGCTGATAGAGACGTCTAGTCAAGTTAGAGTGCAAGTAACTAATGAAGATTTATTCATACATAATTCAACGCTTACTATGATCTAACATCCCCCCCTTAAGCGGTAATTCCTAACATTTTTCTCTCTTCAAACAGCTTTGAATTTGGTACAGGTTTAGTAAAAATATCGGCTGCCTGAAGGATCGATGATACGTGGTTTAAACAAATTGCCCTAGATGCTAATTGTTCTCGTACATAATGGTGTCTTATGTCTATGTGCTTGCTTCTTGAAGAGTAGCCCACATCTTTCTCCGCCAGGCTGATGGCGCTCTTGTTGTCGCAGTTGATCGGTACTGACATTTCGGCGCCATGAAGCTCTTGACGGAATCCTCTCCACCAAGCCGCTTCCTGGGTAGCAGATGAAAGTGCCATATATTCGGCTTCGGTAGTAGACAGTGCTACCGTGGATTGCCTTTTCGAGCTCCATGAAACCGCACCGCCGCTCTGCATAAACACGTAGCCGGAAACTGAACGCCGAGTTTCAACGTCGTTTGCCCAATCTGCATCACTGTAGCCTTGGAAATCCTGCTCCGAATCAGCCCGGTACACTAGCTTGTGGTTTTTCGTCCCCTTCAGATATCGTAGAATACGCTTCGCTGCCGTCCAGTGTGCTGATCCCGGATCGTTACTGAAGCTGCTGACAACACTTACCGCGTAGCTGATATCAGGCCGAGAGCATTGTGCAACGAATTGCAAACCACCAACCAGCTCTTTGTACGGAATACTTTTCATCCTTTCCTTTTCTTCCACAGACTCCGGCTTCATCGCTTTGGTCAGCTTCTGATTGACGTCCAGGGGTGTCGATACTGGGTTTGACTCCTCCATCCGGAATCGCTTCAAAAGCTCATCAATATAATGCTTCTGGTCTATGGCTACCATGCCATCGGATCGTGTGACCCGCAGTCCCAGAATCTGCTTGACCTGCCCCATGTCCTTCATTTGGAATTCGGAACATAACTGCTGCTTCACCTGGTCCACTAGCGCTTGATTGTTGGAAAATAGTAGGAAGTCATCAACGTAAACGGATATGATGATAACCTTCCCATCCTCGAAACGATAATATACGCACGAGTCGTACATCGATCTTTGGAATCCAATCGCCTTGAGCTTTTCATCCAGCTTCTGGTTCCAGACGCGGCTGGCCTGCTTCAAGCCATAAAGTGCCTTCTTGAGACGGCATACCTTCGTCGGAGCTCGTTCGTCCCGAAATCCTTCCGGCTGCTCCATATAAATCTCCTCTCCGTGCAGCTCGCCCTGCAGGAAAGCAGTCACCGCATCCATTTGGTGCACCTGAAGATTGTGCTTGGCTGCCATCGCCAAGAGGTACCGCACGGTCGCATACCGTACCACGGGAGAGTAAGTCGCATCGTAGTCCACGCCTTTGACTTGTGAATATCCCTTTATCACGAGTCGAGCCTTATGCCGCCGAGTGGAAGTGTCGGCATTCGTCTTCAGCTTGAACACCCACTTGCTCTTGAGTGCTTTCCGACCTGCTGGTAGATCGACCAAGGACCACGTATCGTTATCGCACAACGATCGATGCTCGGACTTCATCGCTTCGATCCAGCAGTCACGATCTGGCCGTTCCAACGCCTGTTGGAATGTCTCTGGCTCCCCGGAAACCTGTGGAATAGATGACGACGGAAGCATACCGCTGCAGATCGAATTATTACTCCACTTGCCTTGGACTGGGCGCTCCCAGTCACTGTGCCCAGAATCGTGTTGCGGTCCAACATCTTCTTCCTTTTCGTGTGACGGGAGCGCAATGATGGACGACCTCGCTAGGTCTGGACGATTCTGTGAAAGTGCAAGATTCTGAGGAAGGATACTGTACGTCACCTTAAAGTCAGAATACTTGCCTGGTACCTTGCGCTCCCTCGCGCTGCGCCTCGTGGTAGGTTGTGAAACGTTCCGAGTTAATTGCGGAGGGAGCGCAGTGGATTGCTGCACTACGACTGGATCACAGTCTTCTTCGATGTCTTCGAAGGCGGCCACCGGAAATGGCACTGTTGTCGGATCCACATCTTCATTCATCTCGACATGTTCATGCTTCAGATCTTCACTCAGGATAACCACATCACGACTGACGAAAACTTGCTTGGTCGCTGGGTCGTACACTCTGTAGCCTTTGGAGCAGTCGGCGTAGCCAACAAGAACACACGACCTGGATTTCGGATCCCATTTCTTCCGATTCACTTTTGGGACATACGCCATTGCACTCGACCCGAACACACGCAGGTTTGCAACATCTGGCTTCCTTCCGGTGAATTCTTCAATCGGTGTAACTTGCTTCCCCTTCGTCGGTGATCGGTTGATCAAATACACCGCCGTCGACGTCGCTTCAGCCCAAAATCGTTTGTCCAGACCAGAATCGAACAGCAAACATCTGGCTCGTTCTTCGATCGTCCGATTCATCCGCTCCGCGAGCCCGTTTTGCTGCGGATTATAGGCTACTGATGTCTCGTGGCGGATGCCACTTGTCTTCAGAAACTGCTGGAACTTGTTACCGACATATTCGGTTCCGTTGTCGGTCCGGAAGCGCTTGATGGACCTACCAGTCTGTTTCTCGACGTACGCTTTGAACTCAACGAATGCGTCAAAAGCTTCTCCTTTGGACTTCAGAAAATAGACGTGCGTCATACGGCTGGCATCGTCTATAAACGTAACGAAATATTTGCTTCCTCCTATCGATGGCTTCTCCATCGGTCCGCATAAATCCGAATGAACCAGGTCCAGTACCCAAGTAACACAGAAAACATCTCTGTGGATTCATAAAAGATGTATTATAAATGGATTATAAATGAGAATCAAAACATCTTAAGTTGAAAATATGTTTTTACTAAGCATAACAACAACAAGCTGATAAATAACATCATCTACATTTTCGGAAGTTAGCTTTACGTTTAAATTACGTGGAATACACTTGTTAGGAGTACTACGTTTCCCTTTTTAATGATATGTATTGTGAAACATCATACAAACAAAATGTATACTTGATGATTCAAACATGTTATATTTACGTCGCAAGTACGTTGACGATACATTTTTTTCCATGCCTAACCATTCCTTAAATTGAGATGTTACTTACTCATCACCATCACTTTATCATTCCAAAGGGATTTGATCTTAGTGCTTATACTCAGATCCATTATTTGCTGACAATAATTTGCAAAAAAAAACAACATTCTCATATTGCGATAGAAAATTAAGCACACATTGAGCGCACGTAGAAGGACTTGGTAGCCTGGAAAGTTGGGTAATTTTCCATCAACATTGTGACGTATACTCGTTGACCAAAATTTTATCCAGCAATTCTGAATTGAGTAAATCACTCGATGTCAGGAGTTTAATTGAACTCTTGTACTTACCTAGAGCACACTTTCTTTGTCTATTTAACTGTAGAATCATTTCCACTCACAAACCTAAAGAAAAACGTATAAATATTCCAAAAACCGAATCCTTAAGATTGGCAGCAGTTCGTTTGTTTTGATTTTACTATAGCTGTCATGAATATACAAGTGTGTTATATTATTGTTGAAACTAGGTATGCAGCACCAGGAAAAACACCTCTCGGTTGCGCATTACAACTTCTTCAGCTGGTTGTTTATAATACGTAAAAATGATGTTATTTCAAGGTATTTTCTTGACAAACAAAGTGGTTTGTTATTAAGAAGTTCAAAATATGTAATTTTAACGTATTGTAGACATATCTTTCTTTATTAGGCTATCAATGACCAATTTATGATAAGGTTACAGTGCCTGCTCAAAAAAGACATACAGTTTCAAATAAAATAATAAGTGTGCCGCAAATTCCTTGTTAAATTAAAAAAAAAACACACACACAAAAAACATTTGGAAATTATTTTTAGTTTTTATATTAGAAAATATCACATATTTATTTTATTTCTGAATTTTTTCCATTTTCAATATTTTTTGACGACACTGTATTTGAATGCCACCATGTTGCCTTCACGTAAACTTGATAAAAAAAAATGCAAAATGTAAAAACTAGCTGAATATTTACGTCATTTACCATCTGATTAAAAGCGCCCGAATTCATGGTCACTGAATACAACGATTTCACCATAAATCTGGGCTCGCATAAAAGATTTGATCATGGTACTGGGGAATGACAACATGAGTATTTATTTAATGCCTTCATAATAATAATAATGTTCTACCATCAGCATTTCGTAAAAGAGGAGATGAAAGAAAAATTGTGTTTTTTGGACTTGAGCTGTCAGATAATATTGAATAGTTTGCATGATCACAGAAAAAAGGTTTTGGCGAAGTTATTGAATACTTCTCAAATACATAATATATGTTCTGACGATGTATTGAAAAACATCTTTTAAAACATCAAAGATGTTGTATAATCCGCCATTTTTTGCGCTTTTTCGGTGATATAAGTGTATGAATTTTGGTTTTTCGAATTCGTGACCTAACATTGGGATTTGTATGAAGCGTGTATTTTATACATTTATATAACAAAATGTGTTACTTGGGTAGTTCACTCGATCGGTTGCCCATTGACTTGAACGGAAGTTTGTGGTGCTTACCTTCAGCACACCGGGCGCAGGCTGGAATATCTTTCCCACGGACGTCGATTCCAGTAACCATTGACGGCAAACGCTTCACGCTGTCCAAGTTGAGATGCCCGTATCGTCGGTGCCACAGTTCTAGATTATCGCCGGATTTCGCAACGCACGCTTTAGGTCGGTCATACTGCTTAAGCTTGTACAAACCGTCCTCCTCGGTACCGGTTGCGATGATTTCACCGGTGGATTCGCTGCTAACCTCGCAAGAGTCCTTCGAAAAACTCACACGATATCCTTTGTTGCAAATACGGCTTACCGAAAGCAAGTTGACCGCCAGGTCTGGAACAAACAGAACATCAGCGATATCTAGTGTGCTACACATACCTTCAACATCGGCATCCAGTTTGACCCTGCCGACGGCCGGAACAGGAACTTCGGTGGCATTCGCTACGAATATACTCTCCGTGACATCTCTCTTGTCGATCAGTGCCCGCTCGGATGTGCACATGTGCCGCCCTGCTCCAGAGTCCAGAATCCAATCTTCTTCCTCTAGCTTGGAATTCTTGCTTGTTAACAACGCCGTTTGCTTTCCGTGGAATCCTTTCTCGGGCTTTGACTTCGGTTTCGCTTGACATTCGGATGCGTAATGTCCCAGCTTCTCACACTTGAAGCATTTCACGTTGGACTTGTCCTTGCGGGACGAGGCTATAGTTGTACGGTTCAATGCTGAGACATATGGTTGCCAGCGCCCTGTCTGACAAATACGGATCCACTTGAAAATCGTCCGGATGATCCACCGCGCGCCAGGTGCCCTCGCGGATCATCACCATGCGCATCGCAAAGGTCCACGTGACATAATTCTCCCGTCCTTTCAGCTTCTGCACTGCCGGAAGCGAAATGCTGCTGCTTGGGATTCTCGCCGCACTCCCCATCTGCGCGTACTGGTGCACATTTTCACCATGTCCTGCAGCCTGGTTTCCTGTGGGCTCCACAATATCGCCGGAACGCCGGGTCCGTGGCATCGCTTCGCTTCCTTTCTTCCTGCTTCGAGAAAAATTTTCACTTTTGGCCGATAACAACGACCGTTTCTATGGAAACATTCCCGGGCTCATAACCTGATAGAGACGTCTAGTCAAGTTAGAGTGCAAGTAACTAATGAAGATTTATTCATACATAATTCAACGCTTACTATGATCTAACAAAAGCGTTTTACAAATGTACAAGACAGTTGTTATTAAGCTTTGGCAAAAATGACTGAAAATAAATAAAATGCAAAAATGTTGAATTCTCACGAGAGTAATTATTTGCTCTAATATTGAGAACACCTATTATGAAATAAGAATTACATATAAAATTACCTAAATCCGGATTAGAACTCGAGACCTGTAGATTGCCAGCCGCATGCCTTCCTATCTGCGCCATCCTAGAGATGGTGAGATGCAGCACCCAAAGCAAAACATAATCTTCCCATGACTCAATAATGATCACTCCTGAACTTGTGTTCAGCAGTGGTGAATTAGCACAGCACGTGGTAATCAACTGAACAACGCCTCAACTTCAACAGCTGTTCAGCCCAAAACACGTGTTTTCCATTCTGATTTCGCTGTCAGTATTTTTATCGCACGGTGAGAAAACTTGTATCGAATGCGGCCAAAAAGTGTTGGTCCTTATTGAAGATATTGTTCCATATTGCGATATGAATATGTTTTTATTTTTAATATCAAATATCGATCTTTAAAAATGATTGTTGTAGTGTAGCCCACTGTGTACACTACTTTCGACAATCAATACATGTACGATAGAAGTGAGTGGCAACTCAGCATGCATAATGTATACTACCGAAAGAAATATATTTGAGTTGAGTTCTCACTGTTAACCGAGTCAGATGCCTGCCGAATCCGAAAACCTTTGAATATAACAGTGGCTCGAGGATGAACTGGATTTATTGTTTATCATTTTTGTCGCGTGATTTTTTTTTGTTCGGCCAGTACTTCTTGTGAAAGCGTGCAAAAGTTTGTGAAAATGCGTACAACGCGTGAAATTTGTGTTGTGCATTTTATGTTGGCTCGGCGGCATCTTTTTGTGCACTATTTTGTTTTGTTTCGGTGACGATACTGGGTGACGTTTTTTTTCGTTTTACACTTCAACTTTTTTCCTGCCGATTAGGTCGTTGATTTTTACATAGGTAACTAAATCATTTTTCCAATCGTGCAGCGTATTTTTTTTTATTTTTTGTTGTAAGTGTGTTTTTTTAAATTGAACTGTTCATAAACGTCATTTTGAATCGCTAGCAACGATTCTTTTGAACCCAGATTTTATTGTTCGTCATTTTGTGCTATTTTGCTTGACGACGGTGAGCAGTATGAATAATGATATCATTTACAAGAGAGTCGCACTTCGGCATATTAGGATGTTTCAGCAACAACGGTGCGTCAGGGAGTGTTTGTTGCCCAATTTTGATGTGAATGCTGTTTCCCGACGATGGGGAGAAGGGCGTATGACGATCACCTCACGCAAACGGTACGACTGCATCGACTAAGGCATCGACGGCATATTGCAATCCAAGTAATTATAAATTTACAGCTATAATGAATGTGTCTGATGCCGGGAGTCAATCAGGAAAATTATCGTTTGGCGTTTTCACATCTGTAACGTGTAGTGTTTGCGGGTTTTTTGTGCAGCATCTAGGGTAGTTTCACCAACTATGGAGAACCGTTTCGAAATGGGAAAGAATCAACCTTGGAACCAACTCTTTAACCTTAAATGGTAGTGAAAATGGATGAAGCAGTATGCAACTATATAATTATAAAAATAACAGTTTTGATAATGGTTTTTTTTAGTCCAATATCTCACTTACTGATGCAAGTGTTTCATTTTAAATTAGGGCAAATCAAACCTGATTTTGCATTCTGAATGACTGATTGGAATTGTGTTGTAGAACTTAACTTTTCTGAATAAAAAGATAAATAGTTTTCAATCCTAAGGGAAGAGGAGTTGTAGTGTACCCCACTGTGTACACTACTTTCGATAATCAATACATGTACGATAGAAGTGAGTGGCAACTCAGCATGCATAATGTATACTACCGAAAGAAATATATTTGAGTTGAGTTCTCACTGTTAACCGAGTCAGATGCCTGCCGAATCCGAAAACCTTTGAATATAACAATTGTCATGTGGTGCGGTATGGTCTTGGACATAGTGCATTCACAGCATCTGTTCAGGTAATCTACTCATGCTCAGTCGAAGATACAGGGGATAGACAAAATGATCGGGATAGGCAAAATTTTCACTTTTCAAGAAATGTTCAATTAGCTGTAACTTTTCGAAAAGTGCACCAAATATTTTCAAATTTTTACTGTAAGTTCCTCAACTAGCTGTGTATCAGTGGACACAATTTGGAAAAGATCGGACAATTCGTCACGAAGTTATAAAGAATTTTGAAAAAGGTAAAATTATCCGATAGCCAACTTTGAGCTGTTATATCTCCGGATTCAATGAACCGATTGTAATGATATTTTGACCATTTACGACTTATATAATGAGCTATGAAAAACCTTTGACTTAACTTAATATTCTTAACACGGAAGAAAACTATTACGATTAGATTATTTTCCTAATAAAACACTAAATTATTCAAAACATCAACATCGTTTCAAAATTCAAGATGCAAATTATAGTTCATTTAGTTTCCCTCTAATTGACTTATATATGAATGCGTTTTGAAGGAAAGTATCAACATAACCGCAAATAAATTGAAAAAGTAATGGGATGCATATTGAAAATAGACCAATTTACTAAAAAATCGTGCAAAAAATAAAACTGCTATAACTTTTTCGCTTGTTACAAATTTCAAGTTAAGTTAAATCTTTTCCATAGTTCATTATATAAGTCATGAATGGTCAAAATTTCATTGCAATCGGTTCATTGAATCCGGAGATATAACATCTCAAAGTTGGTTATCGGATAATTTTATCTTTTTCAAAAATCTTTATAACTTTGTGAAGAATTGTTCGATCTTTTCCAAATTTTGTCCACTGATACACAACTAGTTGAAGAACTTACAGTAAAAATTTGAGAATATTTTATGCACTTTTCGAAAAGTTAGAGCTAGTTGAACATTTTTTGGAAAGTGAAAATTTTGCCTGTCCCGATCATTTTGTCTATCCCCTGTACGTTAAGCATTTTTTTATTTATGCTTTTGTAATGGAATCTTGATATTATGTTCAATAAATAGTGCATAAGGATGTTTAGGGATACTTGAAATGTGTCGATTTCTGAATGCTGTTTGGTTATCTAGGTACTGTGGGAACAATATTCAGTAAGCACGATAGCACTGAAATGCCAAATGCATCGAACCAAGCGCTCGTACAATCGAACTTCTGCGGAAGATAAAAAATATAATAATCAAGGTACAAGATATCTTGTTACAGCCTAATAAAAAAAAAATGCCTCATTTTTACGATGGTTACGTCTCTTGGCACTCAATGTTAAACTACATAATTCTATTCTGTTTTATTTTATGTGATTAGTTTAAAATTTTGGTTCTTTAATAACTTGGTTGTCTAAACAGTTTTAGTCATGATATATCCCATAATCCGAACAAAGTTCCTAGTCAAACTATGACAGGTTGAAGGCGTTTATTTGACAAGTGAAAAGCACATTGTTCAGGAGCATATGCCTACCGATACATCAGCTTAATAAGATGCAGGAAAATGTTTTGTTAAACTCTTTTGTTAAGGAATCAATGCTTGTCGAATAAATTTCTTGTTAAACTTTTGACAAGTGTTTTAATTTATCATTGTTGATATCGATGAGGAAAGTCGAACATTGACTACTTTCTCAATTGAAAAATCATTTAAACAGTATTGTGTAGAGCATAATTTAAGTTCAGCTATCATTACCATTATTAAGCAACAATTCAGCAAGCTTGCTTGTTTATGACTTGCAATTGTTAGTTGGGTAACTTCATTATTATGTGTAAATACCTGTAAATACCATCTGAATCTGTTTGATTTTGACTTAAACTCAAACTAATGTCCTCTAGGGGTCCAAAATTCAACCGTTACCCTATGAGGCAATTTTCCTGAGAGTAAATAACCCAATTCAAGACCAACAATTGAAAAGGCCACAACAACATTTTGTAAACAAACATGTCCAGACCAAGAATTGAAAAGGCCACATCAACATTGCGTAAACAAACACGTTTCTGTCGACTTGAGGCCTTCTGAGATCCACCTACGCATCTCACCACCACTATCAGAAAGCTTGTTGTTTGCGCTTTCTGTTAGTGGTGGTGAGGTGTGTGGGTGGAGTTCAAAAGGCCTCAAGTCGATAGAAACATGTTTGTTTACATAATGTTGTAGTGGCCTTTTCAATTGTTGGTCTTGATGTTTTTATCGACTTGAGGCCTTTTGAACTCCACCCACACACCTCAACACCACTAACAGAAAGCGCAAACAACAAGCTTTCTGATAGTGGTGGTTGTAGTGGATAGAGAGGAAATTAATTAATAATACTAAAAAAAAAAATATTTAAAAATAATAATTGCAATAATAGTTAAAATCTTAAATTAAAAAAAAAGCACAAAATACGTTAATATGGCTACACTGGTTGTATGCATTCCAGTGCGCTCGCTCACGCAACTCTCAATTCTGCGGATACGAACGATTTTTCAGTGATGCCATATTAACGTATTTTGTGCTTTTTTTTTAATTTAAGATTTTAACTATTATTGCAATTATTATTTTTAAATATTTTTTTTTTAGTATTATTAATTAATTTCCTCTCTATCCACTACAGTGGTGAGATGCGTAGGTGGATCTCAGAAGGCTTCAAGTCGACAGAAACATGTTTGTTTACGCAATGTTGATGTGGTCTTTTCAATTAATTGCTAATAGGGTCCTAAAATTAAAGACGAAATCTCACTTATATTGAATAATACCTTCAAGCATGGTATTCTAATCGGAATTGTTCTTAACTCGAACTTGAAAAACAAAGGAATAATGAGAAAATTCGAAATAAGTAAAATGGTAAATAGTTCTACTTTGACATTTGAGGTCTACCTTGTGTGACTGAGCTCGACATTTTTCGCACTGGGATTTCAAAAATGTTCCTATCTGACATACACGGTGAAAAAAAATCACTCAAAGTATGTGTTATAAGCTAGGGACGAGACAAAAGGCTAAAAAAATAAAAATTATATATTTTCAACTACGGTTAATAAAAACGTCAAAAATTGAGTAAATATGTACTCTTGAACCATATATTGTGGTTTAAAACAAGAATCCCGATAGGACTTTAGGAGCCTATTGTCAATATTCAGTAACAAATTTTGAAAACGACGTATAATCAATGCTAGACCAATGATTATACGTCGTTTTCAAAATTTATTACTGAATTGTTGGTCTGGAATTGACTACTCGAAACAATAGCCCGTCACCCTAGCTGCTCGAATGATTTACCCGGAAAATAGTAACGCAACATAACGCATCATCGCCTTCAAAAAGAAAACAACAAAAAGCACGTGCAAAGCAAAGTCGCAAAAAGTTCCTAAACACGCACCACAAGTCGTTCGTTGCGGTTCGCGCGTTCCATTTCAATAAATTTAGGTGAAAATCCGCAAAAATCTTGTGCCCGTGATCGCTTTCCTGACGAAAAAAATGCCGGACAAGCTCAGCATATACGACGTGGGCGATCGGTACGATATATCCGAGTCGGAGAACGAGTACGACGAGCGTGAGAAGAAACTGCTGAAGAACATCCGCAGCAGCACTGGCAAAGGTCGGCGGCGGCAGGATGAAGAAGACGAGGAAGTGCTCGGATTCGATGACGATGATGATGAGGAATATGACGACAACGAGGAGGATGACTTCGATGAGATCCGGAAGTTTGAACACGACAGCGACATTGAGGATAAGGAGGATGATGATGATTTGCCGGATAGGAAAGCGTGGGGCTCCAAGGCGCGGGCTTTCTACGGGGCGGATTACGTTGATCAGGATTACGACAGTTTGACGGCGCAGGAGGAAGAGCGGGCACGGCTGGAGGAAATCGAAGCGAAGGAGATTCAGCAGCGCTTGGCCAAGGAGCTGAACGAGGCGGACTTTTCGTTGGATGTTTTTGTGCCGGAGCAGGAAGTGGTTGATGAGAAGAAGAGTGGAAAGAAGAAAAAGGAGAAGACGGAGATTAAGCTGAAGGCGGATTTGTCGGACTTGAGTGAGCGACAGAAGAGGGAGCTGTTTCGCAAGGAAGCACCGGAGTTCGATGGGTTGGTGGAGGATTTCGAGAGGAATTTGGAGGAGTGTCATGAAGTGTTGGAACCGGTGTTGAAGTATCTGAAGGAGAAGGACGTTAAGGATCATCCGTTTGTGGAGCTGTTGAGGATGCGATATAAGATGGGATTGAGCTATTGCAACAATATCGGTTTCTATCTGCTGCTGAAGTCGAAGAAGATGAAAGTGAAGAACCATCCGGTGGTGAAGCGAATGGTACAGATGAAGCAGCTTCTGGTGGAGTTGGAGCAAAAGTATGAGAACTCGATCAAGTCGCAGGTGGAGGAGCTTCTGGGACACATAGCAGCTGGAGATGAGTTGGTGTTCGAAGAGGCGCCGCTTGCGGTGGAGAAATCAAAGCAGAAGAAGAAGAAGCTTTTGATGTTGGAGGATATGGAGGAAGGCGATCAGGTGGGAGATGAAGATGAGATCGGTGATTCAGAGGAGGATGGTTCATCGGAGGAGGATGAACCGTCAGCAAAGAAGGTTCGATTGGAAGAAAGTGATTCTGAGGAGGGGCAGGAACAAGGAGATGAAGAAATGGCACCGGAGGAAGGTGATGAAGAAGCGACAGAGGGAGACAGCAAGCGCAAAATCACGTACCAAATGGCCAAGAACAAGGGTCTCACAGCGCGCAAGAAGAAGGACCAGCGCAACATTCGGGTCAAGAACCGCCGGAAGTTCCAGAAGGCTCTGGTGCGACGGAAGGGAACGGTCCGAGCCGTTCGAACGGAAACGACGCGCTACGCCGGAGAGGCGACCGGAATCAAGGCTTTCATCAAGAGGAGCATCAAAATCAAGTAATGGTAAGCGTTATATTATTGATTCTTTATTGTTAGGTTTAGAACAGGTTCACAAAAATATACACTTTGTGATGGTAATAATTCTGTAAGGATTGTAACCATTGGTAATGCTTCCGATAGAACGGAAAAGAAACATCCTTTTTGTCGTCGGGAATGCACTGCACACACACAAACACGAAACAAGGAACAATTAATAACATTTAGGTACCAGTTACTTTTTAAGCAGTAACTTCCGGAAATCCTCGTTAGATTTTGGTTTGTCCGTGGTAACGGCTGGAGAAGCGCTGCTTCCCGATGATCCCGCGGTGGCAGTTTTTCTGAGCAATGCTGTCGGAATCATCGAAGACAGCTTCATCTTGGCGTCACTAAAATTAAAGAAATGAGTCATTAAAAATGTTGTTCACGCATACTACTCGTACTCGTAATAATTCTAGCATAACATGTGAGAAGGGCCTGAAGGCTTTTTGTAAACAAACATGTTTCGGTCGCTGTAGGATTCATCTTGATGCACCCACGGACAACAACACACTTAACAGTTAGCCCGAAGATTACTTTTTCTGATAAGCGTGTTGATGTGCGTGGGTGGATCAAGATGAGCCCTACAGCGACTGTTTAAAAAAAGCCTTCAGGCCCTTTTCATATGTAACGCTACAATTATGAGTGAGATATATTGCAAAAATTGATAACAATCTTTGAACGAATATCTGAGTACAACTCACCCTTTCACCAGATGTCGCTTCCCAGCGCCCAAGCTGCCACTTTGCTCCACATCCTTTGCCATCGGCGCCGTAGCAGTTGGATTGCCCCTCGGAGGAGGAGCGGACAGAGCCACCGTTATGGTGAATCCGTTCATGTTGTGTTGGTCCAGGTGGATGACGGCATTCTTGGCTGCCACTTCCGTTTCGTATTCCACGTAAGCCAATCCTTTGCTTTTTCCGCTGCGGTAGTAAACCACCCGGACGTCCCGGAGCTTTCCGTATGGTTCAAATAGCTTCCGGACGTCGTCACCGGTCGCCTCAAAGGGTAAGCCTTTGACGAACAGTTTGTTCGGTTCGAACTGTTCCGAGTATTTGAACTTGTTCTGACGGGCGGATTTGTCCCGGGCTAGGGACGAGATGAACACCGGGCGGCCGTCAAGGGGTCTCCGATCGAAGCTTAGGGCCTTTTTGACGTCCTGCTCACTGTCGAATTCGGCGTAACCAAAGCCTCGGCTTTTGCCACTGGAACCATGCACCAGTTCGATGGATTTGAAGTGTAGTTCAGGGAAGGTGGCTCGAATCTGGTCTTCCGTGGCATCGAAGCTCAGATTACTGAAAAACAGTCGCCGGTTGTCGTTGGAGGTATCAACGGACTTGGGTTCGTCCAATCGAATACGCTTGGTTGTGTCTTCCAGGGACGGTTCTTGCTTTTTGTTAACGGATGGCCCTGACGGAATGCTGGGTTTCTTGAAGGCCGTTTCGTCGGCAGATGGCTGTTCTTCATGAGGTCTTTTAAGTTGTTTCTTCTTCGGTGATTCGTTGGCATCGGAATCCTTTTTCGGATCGGATCGACGTCCTTTAGCGAACCGTTGCTGGCTTAGGGTTTTGTAATACGCTTGGATAGTGGCCATGCAGAGTTCCTGGCAACTGGCCAACTGTTCCAGAGAGCCGTTGCACCTCTCGAATCTCATCCAAGCCGCGGCCAGCGTTTCCGGATCGTTCAGTCCAACGGCTCCAATGGCCTTCCGGTAAACTTTCCTCACCGGATCTGTTCCTCGTCTGGATTCCAACTCGGCATATTCGATCCACAGTCCCACTCGCGTACAATTATCCGAACTATCCATCACATTCTGCCACAACTCGCGACCCTTCAACGGATCGCCCAGCAAGCAGTACTCCAGTCTTCCCCAGAATTGCAGAATCTTGCACTCTGGATCAGCCAACTCGCCCCAAGTCCTTCCCAGTTGATTCCACGCCAGCTCGAAGTTTGACCTCAATATGTCCCGTTCCTTCTCGTCCTCGAAGTTGGCATGCCGCCTCAAATAGGTCAGATATTCCAACCACACCTTCACAGCCGGTTCCGGCGCCTGGAACTCCACCGTAGCAACTTCCTCCATAATCTTAAGCACATCCGCCTTGTCACGCTTCTCCCGCTCAAAGATTCTCAGCTTCTCCACGTACAGCTCCGCACTCCAGGGACAATTCCTCAAGGCTCTGTTAACCAGCATTTCCGTCGTCTGGCTGAAGACCGGTGAAGCCGAATCCTCCTCCTCGTCCGGTGGATACTTGTCCAGATATTTCAGGTAGTCGCACCACACAGTCGGATCCAAGCAACAATCCGTCACGGATCGCTCATACAGAACCTGAGTTTCATCGTCGCCCAACTGGGATCTACATTCCCGGATGTATTCCCTATAAAGTTCCGCTCGCTCTTGGTGGCAGTGCGGCTCCAGCTTCACCAGTCTATCTTCGAACGGAAGCATTTTCTGCAGCAGTTCCTTCGCCTGTCGATATCGCCGCTCGAACTTCTCTGGATTCAGGTCCTGCAGGGTGTCCTTGTACTTCTCGCAGAGCAGCTTGTACTCTATGTAAGAATCCTCCATGTTCTTCAGTGGAATCTTCAGTTCCTGCTCGTAGATTCGAGCCAACCGGTTCAAACGATCCGGCGAATCTTCATTCTTCCCCAGGAAATCTTCCCGATACGCCTCGAAAATGGCCCTTCCTTTGGTGACGTGCAATCCATAGGTCGGAATCAGCACGTCCCAAATGGCCTCCGACTGGTCTTTATCGGCTTTCGCCGCCAGGTTCGCATATTCCAATGCAACCTCCACCGAGAAGTAATCGCCTAGGGCCCGTCGGAACAGGGCATCCACTTGCTTAATCTGTTCCGGCGACGACGCCATCGCCGCTTCGATCTTCAACCAACGCAACCAAATCTCCGGCGAAAGTGGGTACACCTCGGCGAATATCTCCGCGCTCTGGCGAATTTTGTCCAGATCGGTCATTTGACTGAAAACATAATCAGAAGTCAGACTATACTTGCGATTCAAAGAACAATATTCGTTTCGACTTACTGCGCGATCTCCAGCAGCTGCACGTAGGTGTCATAGTTGTACTTGTCCTCCTGGATCTTACCCAACAGTTCCAGATACTGTTTGATCTGGCGGGCTTCCTCCGCTGCATCGTTGTCGTCATCGTCATCATCATCCATTTCACTATCATCGGAACTTTCCTCCGCGTCTGATCCAGCATCTTTGCTCTTGCCATGGTCGTTATCTTCCGCGGCTTCCATGGAATCGTCCTTGAAGGAAATTTCGATCAACAAATCAATTACCAAAACTTCATGGTCTACTTACGTTCGAATCCTCCATCGCTTTCATCTCGGCGTCGGACATTCTGCTGGCCACTTATGCTGGTAATCGTTGTAATCGTTTTCCGCTTGTTTATGATCACATCAAAAGAGACGCAACTCTTTTCTGCGGGAACATAAAATCACATCTACCTAACCTAACAAAATGGATCGCTGTAGTAACTGTCAAAACTGTTTCGAAAAAAAAAAACTGTTTCTGAACGACGAATTCCGGGAGCAAAACAAAAAATAGATGGGTAACGCTTCGTAACATGTGCGGACAGAGGGTGTTTCGCTCGTTCAAAATTTAAGCCCATGAGCCTCTGCACGAAATTGCCCTGTCCTGCTCACTCCCACAGAAAATTTGAAAACAGCGCGCACAGTAAAAGTCACATTTGACTTTTACTGTGCGAACTGTTTTCAAGTTTTCTGTGGGAGTGAGCAGTACGCCAGATTCGTGCAGAGGCTCATGAGCCATTTTACGAGACGTTTCGGATCAGCTGATCGCTCATTTCATGAATGAAAATTTGACAGGAGGTTGCGCCCAAGCCCGTGAGCGAGGGGCGGATCACTTCCAAAACAACTGAATCGAAAATGCGTTTTGATGGAAATGCGTTACAAAATGCTCCAGTGCGTTGAAAAATGCATTTGAAAATGTAATGCGTTGAAAAATGCGCCAAAATATCCAATGCGTTGAAAAATGCACAGGAATGCATGACGAATTTTTGGAGTTTTAATACATAATTTGTTGAAAAATACGCCAATGCGTAGGAAAATGCATGTTATTTATCAATGCGTATAAAAATGCGAGCATTCCACCAATGCGCATAAAAATGCGTGTTTTCTATCAATGCGTAGAAAAATGCAAGTTTTTTTGTAAATGCGTATAAAAATACGAACAATTTTATCAATGCGTTGAAAAGTGCATGCTGTAAAATTTTGACAGCTGTTGATCAATTTTAGAAATGCGTACCTTAATACGCTAATGCGTAACAAAATGCGCCAATGCGTATGTCAATACGTAAGGCTGAATCGAAAATGCGCTAGTGATTCGCCCCTCGCCCGTGAGTGTTAATAGCAATATCAACACTGTTGTTGTTTCGTAAAATAGACTCATAGTCTATAGGGCACTGCATGATATTCTCTCCTTCTCTTTCACTCTTACAGTAATTTTGTAAACATCAAGGCCAAGAAACGTCAAAATCCCATACAAAATCAAAACAGTGCAGTGCCCTATTAACCTCTGCACGAATTTATGCTGGCCTGCTTACTCTCACAGAAAATTTGACGTTTGAGCGGTGCCGACACCTCTCAAATGTCAAATTTCGTGTGAGAGTAAGCAGGCCAGTATAAATTCGTGCAGTAATCCATTGTGGATTTACCGGCTACAGGATAGTACTCACCTGATAAGTATTGTGGATTTACCGGCTACTTGTATTCTACCGGTCGCTTCAGTATGGCCTCCAAAGTAGCCGTTTTATAAAAAGAGTAACATAAAAATCTTTTTAAACATTTTTATTGTAAGCAGGGTTCCTGATTTCCACTTTTTATCTTCTTCCCCATTCGAAGACAGTCAGCAGCGAACGGTTGTCGCTTGAGTTCGTGTGTGTGCTTGTCAGCGACGACAGCAAACTCCGGCGAACGGTGGGATGCCACACTTGGAAATTATTCATTCGTCCACATTCGCATCGCAAGCGAATGCGATTCGTGAGTGATGCGATTGATATTGTGCATACGAATTATTGATGTTTTCGAATTATTTTCTTTGCTAATCTAGCATTTCAGCGACAATACAGTAAAAATGTATGCATTACATGCAGAAATTCTCTTCTACTTATGATAATAGCCGCTTCGATCGCTCACCAGTATTCTTCACAATTCGCCATTCATTCATTCGCTTGCGATCCAAACTGCGACGAATGGCAACGAATATTCATGTCAAGCAGATGGCTCATCGCTTCCCACTGGTGATGGGGTTGCGTGTTTGATCACGACGATCCGTTTGCTGCATCTTTCTCGATTCGCTTCAGCAAAGAGGAGTGAATATGAATGGAGTGAGGCGAATATACCGATCCTTGATTGTAAGCACTATTTCTCGTTGCCACTAGCTACTCAGCGACATTCATTTTTTGACAATCAAGTTGATTTTTATATGAAAACGGCTACTTTGTAACGGCTACCCAAGTAACCGGTAGAATAGAGGTAATCACATTCAAATGTATGCGTGCCTTTTTTGTAGATGTAGTTGTGAAACTGCGAGGAAAATATTTGCACTCTTGCCCCGGACGTTTTATCATTATTTACCCGTTTTACCCAATTCGATTGGGTAATATTTGCATATGCAATCTGAATAGCCTTTCAATCGGCGTGCACTTTTGTGTGAGGAAAAATTTGCGCTAGTGTTCGTGTGTTGAAATGTCACTTATCTCTATACAAGTAGCCGGTAAATCCACAATACTGTGGAAAAAGATAGGCCAAGGAACGGTCAAGAAATGATTTTGCTGTTAAAATTTCTTGAGCGGTCCGCAGCTGGAAAGAAATGAAAATTGTGTAACGCTCGTAACGCCTGCCGGGCAAATCAAATGGAGCTGTCACTTTTCCTTGCGGAAAAATATTCCGTTCAATTATTCCTCAAGGAAAAGTGACATTTCTTCCCATACACGGAACCGCCAAACTACCCAAAATTGAGTTCTTTTGACGCAATCCCATAGTTCCGCCCAATAAGCCAATTTTGAGTAAATCGATTAAACTCACACTAGGTAAATTGCCTTTACCTCCAGCAAAAGAATATACTTAAGAGTAGGTAAATTCAACCCAAGACCCCCCCCTCATTCAACCCAAATTTGAGTATACCTACATTTACTCAAAATTGGCTTATTGGGCTCAAGGACCCCCATTGGGTAGACGCATCTCTGTTTGTTTTTGACAACATCGGTGGGGGGAAGAGGGAAAACAACCTAATTTTGGGTAACTAGTTTATTCGATATACTCAGCTTTGAGTAAAATCGACCCAAAAATTAGGTAGTTTGATGTCTCCGTGTACTAATCAGTTGTCAAAATTCCTTTGGTAATTAGAGGGATTTTTTCTGGAGCGCTTTTCTTACCAGGTGCGTACTAGACTTATAGGGGGACCAACGTTTTTTGGACACAGCGTTACGCCAATATTTTTTGGACACTCAACCAAAATATCTTAGAAAGATCATAAACTGAACCTTATGATTCATCAAAAATAAGAAGATTACCGATTTCATTACAAAACTTATGAAGATTGAATAGTCGAGAATAATATTCATGGAAATATCTTATGAAATACATGAGCGTAAATGAGTCTGAAAATTTTATAATTTTATCTTATATTTCTCATCACTTTGGCTGATGTGAAAAAGTCATAAGGAAGACCTTATCAAATTAGAAGTGGACATGGCGGAGTAAATGTTGTGAAGGAATCGGCTGAGTCCAGAGAAATTTCTCGGCAATCGCGATCTATAAACCATCGACCAAAAAAAAAAACTTCGAGCGAAGATTGTTCCGCACATTCTGAACAGCCCAGCTTGGGGTCAATTCCTAATTGGAGAGTTAGAACGGTAAGTCATTTGGAAACAAATTCTATCTATCAATTTTTATTACAATCCTTTAATGTCTACAGAATCATGTTGGCGTCTGCAGCATCAAGCTAGACAACGGCGGCGGCGCCCAGATATCGGAACCCCAAACCCTTGATCGAACCAACAGATTGCACTGTACCCGTCATCGGATCAAGAATTTTATACTTATTTCTGTGAATAAAATCAATTCAACATAGATAGTTTTCAATTTTACACCGTATCATGGATATTTTTTTCTTCTTCTTTTTCATTCATGCAACGAAATGACGCCTATGTAAATCGTCTTTAATCAATTATGAATTTCATATTCATATGAATAGAGATTCATAAGTTAGAGATATGAATTTTAAACTCAAAAAAAGTTTATAGAACTCATATTGAAACAACTATGACTTCCATATGCCAATAGCACAGATAATCATAAGGTTTTCTTAAGATTTTTTTCGCAAGGATAACGATTCTCTTAAGACGATCTTATAATATTCATTCTGAGCTTACACTATTGAATTCATAAGGTTAACATTGAAAATTTATAGGAATACCTTATAGCAAAAAAACATAAGGTATTCTTACGACATTTTCTAGTTTTTTTGGCTGAGTGGACACTTCCATTTCAGGCCAAACATTTCAATCGGTCCTATCTGCATTTGCAAGGCTCTCATTGTTCACTTTCTCTTTCAATTATACAATGTATGATACACTTTATAATTACTTTTGCACTACAAATCAAAAGACGATTGTTTTGACCATCGTTCTATGCAAGGTGACAATCATAATTCAAATAAACAGCTGAGATATTAACGAAAGAGAGGGAAACCAAAGAGAGCCTCTCTTCTGCAGATTGGACCTTTAGACATGTTTGGCCTGATTTGTTTTTGCCGTAAGTGTCCAAAATATTGTGGATTTACCGGCTACTTGTATCACAGACAAACAGACGTAACTCTTAAAAGAAATTCATCAAAAACTTTTGCCCGGTGTCTTTTTCATGAGCACACTGCCATCTGTTGGTATAACCGCGCGAGACACTGTCGGCCATGATGAATTTCGATTTGACGTTTGCTAACACGCACACTACTACATAAATCGCTTGTAATTTTCGTTTGCATCATTCAGCAACGTGTACACAGGCAAACGTCAAAGCGATCGAACACTAGCGCCTCTGGTGGAAGGATCGCGCAAATCAAATAAAATTTGAATTGATCGTTAAATGCATGTGCCACGCCGTTTTGAAAAGTGTTACGTCTGTTTGTCTGTGCTTGTTTTCTACCGGTCGCTTCAGTATGGCCTCCAAAGTAGCCGTTTTATAAAAAGATGATTTTAAACATTTTTATAGTATGCGCTATTTCTCGTTGCCACTAGCTACTCAGCGACATTCATTTTTTGACAATCAAGTTGTTTTTTATATGAAAACGGCTACTTTGCTACGGCTTCTTAAGTAACCGGTAGAATACAAGTAGCCGGTAAATCCCCAATATATTTGCTCGTTGCTGTGACCAAAATATGTTGGTTCCCCTATAAGCGTAACGGTCTGTCCAAATTCTGAAACACCCTTTGGCGGCTCCGTTTGGCTTAAGTTTGACTTAAATTTTCCACGAGGCGAATACGTTCAGTGTACGTAACGCTTCGTAACATGGCGGCCGATGTGACGAATGAGCAGAGAAACGTCAAACATTGAGAAATTTTGCTGCTTTTGTTTTCATCGTCACCTTCGCGTCTGCCTTTGGTTCCGCGACCGATTTTCCTGAAATTTTCATCAGAATAATTTCAATTTTTCGTACCAAGTTAAGAGCATCGCCACGGGAGTCCTCATCGCTATCCTTATTATACCACTCCTTGTCGGGTGCTATTTTAGGATAGCACCCCACCTTCCCACCAGTGGTTTCTATTTTGGGTTTGAGGCCTTGAAAAACATATTGATGCTCCACCGTGCGTTGCTAAACGTGGTCCTTACTTTTTATCGGACGTAGTACTAACTGAAACAAATTAAATATGTCCTTATGGCTTTTGATGGATCCTGCATAAAATCACAAAGGCATAAAGGGTCACAGACAAACGCACGCAACACTTCTAACGTTTCGTCACAGACAAGCAGACGTCTCCAGTCTCCCTCTAGTAATTTCTTATCGTTTTATTTTTTAAAGAATATTTAAATCAAATATTCTGTAGTTTGCAAATTGTTCGCAGACGGCGCTCACATAATTTTTGCTCCTGTTTGACGTTCGCTCACTACCGGCACCTACTGAGCGTTTTGTGAAATAGCATGTTTGCCATTGGGGATTATGTTTATATGACGATAATAGCAATTTCTTTCAAGTGATACGTTTGCTATTCAAAATCATAGTCGCGGAAACATATTCACCCAATCTAAAAGGACTGAGTTTGGCCAATAGAGTGGCCAGTCATAAACTAGGTGACAATAGTGAGCGAATGTAAAACTTGAAATAAAACGCTGCGAGCGCCACAGATGGGCAGTTGGCCAACTATTAAATTTTAGCACAGGTGATCCACTACTTTGCACTGTTCGTACAAATACAGGATAAGTTAGATCATTTCCATTTTTTCGTCAGATGTTTGTATACGTTTAATGAACTATTATGCCAAGTTTGGTGAAAATTTCTCTGCTCGTTTTTGTTCTAGAGCTAAATGATTCAGCAAAAGTCGGTATTTTTCCTATTTTAATTCAAAATACCAGCATGCCCTACAGTACGCATATTAGCACAATCAAATACCGTTTCATGAACTAGTTCTTGACAACAAGATCCTTCTTGATCTAACCTGTTCTTTGTTAGCATGTTTGTTTACATCCAAGACATTTGCCATTACTATTAGTGTTTTATGTAAAAATGTCATTATTTCATATAATTATAATGTAATCTATTTAGCGCCGGCAATAAGTCGCAGATTAATCCAGGAGGGTTTATATGGTACGATGAGAGAAGCCATAGATTCGAAGCGAACCATGTTCGAATACCTAACTACTTATGATAACTGCAAGAAGTCCCACAAGTTTCATTAAGTTTTACAGAAGGGCTAGATAAGAATCTCGAGTTAAATTAAAGGTGTAATAGATGATTTATAAAAAAAAAACATATACAAAAAAAAACAAAATTTATATATTTGCCTTCAGTGCATCCATCTTCCCAATGGATCACAGGTGATTCACCCCAAAAATCAATTTTTCCATTTCTAACGATATTTTGGAGTAAAACTATACATCTTTTCTTCTGGTGATTTGTTAAGAAAACATTATATCTATTTTTAAATGTCAAAACACCTTGTGGGAAAGAAAGGGTTAAATAAGCCGTTGAATTGGTGTACGTGAGAATTATTAGTGTTGCGTCTGTTTGTTTGTGATAGGGTTCTGGAAAACATATATAGTCACGTAAGACAAAGTGCATAAATATTCACCTTATGCTTTATTGATCCACTGCTGTTCATTTTCCATACCACTGCTCAGCTCACTTCACCGCAAAATATAAATAAGGAAAGTGACGTCACACAAACCATCGGAATAGCAACTCAGTGCAAGATTTGAGTGGGTCCCCAAATGTGGAAACCCATCGCTAATCCCATGTCGCGTCCTTATTTTTCATTCCCGTTTAGATACCACCGGTGTGAACATGGGTCCCTATTCAGGGCCCGGAAATAGGGATAGGGACCCAGATAGGGACGCCCGTGGCGATGCTCTAAATAGAACATCGAAGTATAAACAATCATGTACATTTGCCGGGTTTGCCTAGCGCAGGACCGGCCGCTCTACGTACCACTGTTCTCCATCCAAGGGGACCGTTCCATGGCCAAAATGATTATGCTCTGCACCGGACTAAAGGTAAGTGTTATCTCTGGATAGGATAATGCCAATCTCTTCTATCCAGGGGAGTAACTATTATTTCGATGTTTTCCCGGCAGCTCAAACGGAACGACGGTCTAACGCAGTACGCTTGCGGCCAGTGTGTAGATGATTTCCATAAATTCTTCAAACTGCGAGAACTGTGTCTCGAATCGGATGCGTTTCTCCGAGAGCACATCCCGCCCAATTCGGATAGTGACGCTTCGGATGATGCTACGAACGATATTGTTTCATGCGGGGATTCAACGAAGGAAGAACTAGTGGAGACCATTGAAGAGCCCCAGCAGTCCACGATAGTAATCGAGGAAATCAGAATAACCGAAGGTGATGGAGAACCCAGGGTCATCAGTGAAGAATGGATTGTAGAAGTGGACGACGCCGTGCAAAATATTGAAGTACTAGAAGATTCCCACTGTTCGAACGACCAGAGTAGTAAAACAGACGATTCACCAAAAAGGCGAAGATCACGACGTAAAAAGAAATCCGCGGAAGCATCTGTTGACCCAAAAAACTTTATCTGCTGTAGCTGCCCGTCGAAAGTCTTCGACAGTCGGCAGAAACTTGAAGTTCACCGGGCCGAGCAGCATGAAAAGCTCCGGGTCAAATCGTGCAGCATCAGGCCGTTCGAGTGCGACATCTGCTACCAGCGGTTCCTGAACGAGAAGCACCTCACTCAGCACCAGAACCGCCCCTACCGGAAGCGCAGCTTCGTTTGCTCTTCCTGTGGGTCCGCCTTCTTGGCTAGTAGCACTCTCAAGAAGCACGAGGAAACCTGCTGTACCACCACGGTCTGCAACTACGAGTGCACCGAGTGCGGCAAGCACTTCCTTCAGTCCGGCTCGCTACGGAACCACATGAAGCTGCACACCTCGAACAAAACGCATCTCTGTCCGATTTGCGGAAAATCCTTCATGAAGCGGTTCGAGGTGCCCATCCACATGGTGACGCACACCACCGGGCAACCGTTCGCATGCGACAAGTGTCCGGCCCGGTTTAAGCGGATGCAGGCCCTGCGGAATCACCAGCGGCACCACAGTAACCCCACGCCGTTCAAGTGCGACCAGTGCGACGAGTGGTTCAATAGTTTCAGCGCTCGGAAGTATCACCGGCAGAAGGTGCACGATGGTATCGAGCCGTTCCGGTGCGATGTTTGTGGGACTACATATGCGCGGAAAAGCCGGCTAACGCAGCACATGCGGAAGGTGCATCCGCAGGATGTGGGCGAAAAGTAAGTGTGTGTTTCGTGTGTTGTAAATTAAGTGTTTCAAACATACTTATATTTTGATAAGCGAAATCAAGAATATCAAATCTAATAGATTTCAAAGAAAGCCTCAATCGAATAGAAGCAAGCAGTTTTTGAAATCCAGCGTGGGCCACAGTAGGCATTTAAAATGTTATATTCTATGGCAAATGCAGTATACCATTCTTTGAACATAAAAACAAATTTTAAATATAATGAACGTAACTGCCCAAGGGAGCCTCTCACTGGTTCTGGTTCCGGTCACTAAAACACAATTCACTAATTCTATCAGGTACAATATTAGATCGATCAACAAAATTGCAGCACTTCGTTCTTTTGTGCGTTTGTTGGAGATCCTCCTCCAAAAAGTCGAAAGAGCAAACCTTTACATCCCCACGTATAACATTTATTGTATTCAATAAATTAAAAAAAAAGAAGAATTTAAAACAGGAACAGCTATCGCGCTAAGGTCCCATATTCCATTCTCAAATGTAAAAAGAAGTCTCAATAGTCGAATTTTAACAGTGGCACGCAAAATTATTCCGCTCGTGAAAACCTTTTCAAGGAACTATTGCCGTTCTACTTACAATCTGCATCAGAAACCTTACGCAATATCAGAAAATAATTGTGCTCAACATATGTATTACATCGAGGTTCTGGTTCCTCGCATCAATCAGCATACCAAATCAATGAATCAATATTTGGAGAACCCTCCGAATCTAGCTGCAATCCATGCTTTATTACTACCCATGTTCGAAGAGTCAAGCCATGGTCTTGCCATATATCCCTGGTCAAATGAAAGAAAATCCATCAGCGGCTTCAATTCACACTTCTTCCGTGGAAAACTGAAAGAACCTAAAATCATGCAGGAAAACGCTAACATCTCTTAGAAAAAAGTGTGGAGAAACATCAGGACAAAAGGATTCACCCTCATTCTTGTTTTCGATCGAATCCACTTTCGAACGAAAATCGTCCGCATTCCCGTTTACGCCAGCAAAATCAAATGGGCTACGGATTCGAACGAACCAAATACGTTCGAAAGCGGATACGCCCGTAAACAAGAATGAGGGTGATTATCTTCAAAAGAACAGTCAACGTACTAGGTACCACCTTGTGAATGGAAAGATTTCACATGCCAAGCTGCTTCATCGGCAAAACCGAGTGACAAACCCGTCCTGTCAGCTGTGCCCCAACAGAGGAGGATTTAGAGCACAAACTGTCCAGTGTCCACCTGCTCGAATACTAGTGTTCTTTGGAATCATCTCCATGTAGAAATGAGGATGGCGTTCTCTAGCTTGAGAGTACCTGAACTCAAAGACGTACCCACACGGTGTGTTGAAACAGGATTATTATCGCACTTTCATGAACCTAAAATATTTTTTCGTTATAAGTTAGCCTTAGCTGTATATATTAAGATTCTGGAGGTTAAAAAATCTTTCATCGGGGAAAATTAAAATAAATTCGATTTTAGTAGTTCACCACTTTTCCCATATGATATGGTATTACGCAAATCTGATGAACCTAAACTCCGTTAGAAAAAGTCCCCTTTCTATTAATAAATGTGAAACCATTTAGAGAGAAACGAATGTAAAAGTCTTGACAACGATTTTAAATTTGTTTGGCGTTCGTTTCATGTGTCCAGCCCACTACAGTCTGCCAAAAGTCATAAATCATAAAAGTCTACATTCCTTCCATTTGTCTGGCACATACACATTTGTAATGGAGGTAAACAAATACTTCCCATTAGTGCGACTCATACATTTGAGGAAGCGCCATATACCGCACATACTCTTCATGTGCTAATTTGCCTATAATGGTGAGTATTAGTTGCACATACTTTGCATGCCAAACCATGTAACGATGCACCTAAACGACGATCACACGGCCACGAAAGATGCTTCGATTGGGAAATCATGAAACAAATATGATGACTTAATCATGCGTATTTTTTAACATTCTTGTTAACTGTAAATTAACTTGTTTTGAGCTAGTTTAGCAGAAATACTTAAAACTCTTCGAATATAATAAGAACATGTATATTGTGCTCTGATTTTGCAGGGCTCGATGTTTTACTAACAAGTGAAAAATCATCCTATGAATACTTTTGTTTGCATGTTGGACACATAGGGCCGATTTCTTCACCCTGGATTAAGCGTTAAACCAGGTTTAACTATAATCCGAGGTGAAGAAATCAGCCCTTAGAGAATAGCTTTTGATTACTCTTTCGGCACACGCCTTTGATACACGTACTTTAAGGTAAGAATATGTTTGATTGAAACAGTTTTAGATTTGATGGTGATGAACCTGGGCATGTTAGCGGAATACATGTACGTAAACAGAATATCGGATTAAGTACGAGACACTGAAGATGACCTAACAGTTGAGGTTTAAATACGTATCTATCAAGAATGCAAAATTCGTAGTGTAATTAAAAGGTCATTAACTCTTTTTTCTTTTTTACTTAGTTTTAGATATGTCCATTGTTGTTTATGCTGAGAACAAATTTAACTAAATCTACAGATAAAATGAAAATTGAAAATGTAGAACAATATTAAGAAGACATCAATGTTCTGGGAATGTCATAAAATATATTAAAAAAAAACAACAAAAGTGATGTGTAAAGTTTGGCAGGATTGACGCAATTTGAGGTTTTAATTCAAGTTTTTAAGAAGTTTTATTAGTTATTTTATGCTTCATTTCGGAATCATTGGATAGATTTAGATTGTTAAATAGTTATAACACATAGAATAAGGTTGGTAGGAATCGAGTGTACGGGTGACTTTTTAATTCATTTTTATCACGCTCTGCAAGGACTCCCCATACTGAATCTGTTGTAAAACTCACTTTGCAAAAATGAAGTGATTTTACTTGGGAAAAATAAACTTTATTTTATGCAGTCAAAACATTGAAACCATTAAAATGCATGAAGTTTTTATTAAGACCAAAGTGTGTTATAAAATAAAACTACAGATAACCCAGAAAAAATCACTGCACGAGACCACCATTATTGAAATTCATCAGATTACTTGCAAATTGATGTGTTTCCAATATATTTTAGGCTTATACTATAAGATGTCATTCACATTGACATATATTAGGCATGCGTTGCATTCGGTAAATTCTTAATAATGTGATGTTTTGAAAAAGATTTCAATACAATTTGTATAGTTATTATAGTTGTTTGATTAAAAAAAACTGTTATGACATTCAAATTGCTTATCATGACTAGATAATATCACGTTAACCCGGTGTTTCTTCTTACCCCACCCGTTTTACCTTGGTCAGTGTGTCTTATTTTAAACCAAATGTTGAATAATCATTTTTTAATGTAATAACATAATTAATATGACAACGCCAATCTTATGTATTTTGCGTCAACTTTTGATTATTTGAGACTCAACAGCCCACTTATCCCAGAGGTATCATTTTAGAAGTAACAAGGAAAAAAGGTTTTTGAAAATTTTAAGATTTTGTATGGACAAAAGTCCTCAACAGATCAGAGGCAGAACTTTTACAAATAAGTAATGCACGCTCAGTATAGTCGACTAATACTTTTTGGCAAATATCCATGTGGATGTGGTTTGACATGCAAAGTATGTGCAACAAATACCCGCCATTTCAGGCAAATTAGCGCATGAAGAGTATGTGCTGCAAATGGTATGAGTCACAGGTGTATAGCGCTTCCTCAAATGTATGAGTCGCACTAATGGGAAGTATTCGTTTATCTCCATTTAATGGAAGAAATGTAGACTTTTATGATTTATGACTTTCGGCAGACTGTAGTGGGCTGGACACATGAAACGAACGCCAAACAAATTTAAACTCGTTGTCAAGACTTTTACGTTCGTTTCTCTCTAAATTGTTTCACATTTATTAATAGAAAAGGGACTTTTTCTAACGGAGTTTAGGTTCATCAGATTTGCGTAATACCATATCATATGGGAAAAGTGGTGAACTACTAAAATCGAATTTATTTTAATTTTCCCCGATGAAAGATTTTTTAACCTCCAGAATCTTAATATATACAGCTAAGGCTAACTTATAACGAAAAAATATTTTAGGTTCATGAAAGTGCGATAATAATCCTGTTTCAACACACCGTGACCCATCAGATACTTAGGAGGTGTACACTTGACTTATCGAATCTTTTGGATGGCGAATTGGCTAAAGCGCTGTTGCCAGGGTACCACGATAAAGATGGCACGAAGGGCTCTATCCAGGTACTCCGTATGTCCGAGTACGTGTTCAAGATCCGTAATGCATACCAACTCGTTTCTGGACAATCCCGCAGTACTTCCCAGGAATGTTGATTGTGATTTCAGAAAAAATACTCATGATTTCTCCAGGGTTTATGCAGGATTACTTCTGAAGTTCTATCTCGTATTCTTCCAGGAGTTTTTTTACCGAGATTCTGAAAGTGATGCTATCTGGTTTTCCTTCAGAGACTCCCTAAGGGCTTCATAAATTCCGTTCGGTATTTCTCTATGAGTTCCTTTTGACATTCCTTCAAAAATTCTTTCTGAGATTTCTTCAGGAATTCCTACGGAGAATCTTCCATTCTCCAGGGATTATTTTAGTACCAAACTGCTAAACTTACATATATGGGCGTGAATGAGAAATAGACAAATTGGAGTGGAGTTTGCGTAAAAGTTACTCGTCCTCTCTATAAGAACGAGGTCTCACCGACAGGACGAGTAACTTTTTCGCAAATTCCACTCGAATCCACTCACCCTAGTATTTGTAAAGTCTAGCTTCTGTAGTTAAGTAAAAGTTCCACTCGGCTGGTTAAGCCGCAAAAGTCGAGAGTAAATTATAATTGTTTTGGTAGTTTTATCAAAGATTCCTTCATTTGGAATGTCTTCAGAAGTTTCTTTCTGGGAATGAATTTCCCGAGAACTGTTGAATGAAACTCAAGAGGAATTCCTTATAAAACTGCTGTGAAATTTCTTACATTTTTAAGACATTCTCAATAATTAGATACTAATTTCATGGAAGAATTTCGTAAATAAAACTTCTGAATAATTTTATGATTTCTTCGTTTGCACTAATGACATTTTTTACGGAACGCGGGGCACGAACCTCGCACAAAGTCGTGGTAATCTCCACAGAACTTGCATTTTTGCATCTTCGACTTGTAGTTATAACGAGATTTACCCTTTTCGATCTTACTCATTTCCACTTCCGGGTTCGGTATCGTCAGTTCGTGAGATCGCTTCGCCGTAATTTCGTCGGCCCTCCACATATCAACCACCTTGTCCAAGGTTATGTCCGTAACGGTTAATATTTTCGACCGAAGATTTGGCCATTTACTCAACGTGACCACCTTATACGGTGACAGCTGCGGAACTTGCACGTTCGAAGCACTCGGCTTCTGCCCTTTGCCTCTTGACTCTGCGACCGCAGTTGCATTCCTTCCATCATCTTGGAGAACATGTACATCTGCTGCTCCATCAGCGCTTTAAACTGGTTTGGATCCATCTTGATGAGGATTTTCACTTTAACTCCGAACCGAAAAAACACACCAATATGGCCGCTGCCACTTCGCGACTCACACGATAAAAATCCAAAATGGCCGCCGACGATTCGCGACTCGAAACAATTTTCCTTCGTATAAATTTCCGGTTTCCGAAACGATTTTCTCCGCGATTTCGATGACGCGAATAAGAAAACTTTAGAACCGCTTGTCCACTTCTGACACCATGTTCTTTCTCTAGTAAAACACACTAGAATTTATTATAAACTCAACAACTTCTTTATTAACCAGCGAACTCTAGCACACGCTACCGAGCTCTGACTCAGCCATTCATGTAGGTAGAAAAACATAGTGAATGATTGGATGAATGAAGCCCTCAAGGGTGTGCCAAGGGATGTGTACGCATAGGCGTATGCAAATAATGCAACACCCTACCCTACTAACAAATACTCCTTCCCGAGACATCTGTGGGGATGCTGTGGATTTCACGGTTTCTAATAACAACGGGGGGTGGAAGCTCAGGTAAAATATTATCTCCTGGGCGCCCATTAAAAACACCACCCCCGGCGAAGACTGGCGCTCGAGCCTAGCTATTTAGCACTGTAGTTGGAGGAAATGCCAATGCAGAACCCGTAGCTTCCGGGAAGGTAAGCCCAGCTCCCTGGGTTAGTGGGTTGGTGTCAGGCCCTGCGAGCCAGCCGTAAAAAAGACTAGCACCGGAAAATCAACAAGAGAAGAATGCGAACCGATACCAATGGCGACGACCACAGCGACGAAAAGGGACTTGCGATTGGAAGCTCGGTACGTGGAACTGCAGATCTCTCAACTTCATCGGGAGCACCCGTATACTCGCCGATATACTGAAGGACCGCGGGTTCGGAATCGTAGCGCTGCAGGAGGTGTGTTGGACAGGATCTATGGTGCGAACGTTTAGAGGTAATCATACCATCTACCAGAGTTGCGGCAACACACGTGAGCTGGGAACAGCTTTTATAGTGATGGGCGACATGCAGAGGCGCGTGATCGGTTGGTGGCCGATCGACGAAAGAATGTGCAGGTTGAGGATCAAGGGCCGATTCTTCAACATTAGCATAATAAACGTGCACAGCCCTCACTCCGGAAGCACTGATGATGACAAAGACGCATTTTACGCGCAGCTCGAACGCGAGTACGACCGCTGCCCAAACCACGACGTCAAGATCATCATAGGGGATCTAAACGCTCAGGTAGGCCAGGAGGAGGAATTCAGACCGACGATTGGAAAGTTCAGCGCCCACCAGCTGACGAACGAAAATGGCCTACGCCTCATCGATTTCGCCGCCTCCAAGAACATGGCCATTCGTAGCACCTTCTTCCAGCACAGCCTCCCGTATCGTTACACCTGGAGATCACCACAACAAACGGAATCGCAAATCGACCACGTTCTGATTGATGGACGGCACTTCTCCGACATTATCGACGTCAGGACCTATCGTGGCGCTAATATCGACTCCGATCACTACCTGGTGATGGTTAAACTGCGCCCAAAACTCTCCGTTATTAACAACGTACATTACCGGCGGCCGCCCCGGTACGATCTAGAGCGACTGAAGCAACCGGATGTCGCCACCGCATACGCGCAGAATCTCGAGGCAGCGTTACCAGACGAGGGTGTACTCGATGTGGCCCCTCTAGAGGACTGCTGGAGTACAGTCAAAGCAGCCATCAATAACGCAGCCGAGAGCACTATCAGGTACGTAGAACGGAGTCGAAGAAACGATTGGTTTGACGAGGAGTGCAAAGCGGTTCTGGTGGAGAAGGATGCAGCGCGGACGGTAATGCTGCAGCATGGAACCCGACAGCATGTGGAGCGATACAGACAGAAGCGGAAGCAGCAGACCCGTCTCTTCCGGGAGAAAAAGCGCCGCCTGGAAGAAGCGGAGTGCGAGGAAATGGAACTGCTGTGCCGTTCACAGGAAACACGCAAGTTCTACCAGAAGCTCAACGCATCCCGCAAAGGCTACGTGCCGCAAGCCGAAATATGCAGGGATAAGGAAGGGAGCCTCCTGACGGACAAACGTGAGGTGATCGAAAGGTGGAAGCAGCACTTCGACGAGCACCTGAATGGCGAAGAGAATGTAGGCACGGAGGACCAAGGCAGCGGAGGAAATGACTATGTTGGTGCAGCAGAGGACGGGAACGAACCAACTCCCACGCTGAGGGAAGTTAAGGATGCCATCCACCAGCTCAAAAACAACAAAGCGGCTGGTAAGGACGGTATCGCAGCAGAACTCATCAAGATGGGCCCGAAAAAGTTGGCCACCTGTCTGCACCAGTTAGTAGTCAAGATCTGGGAAACCGAACAGCTACCGGAGGAGTGGAAGGAAGGGATAATCTGTCCCATCCACAAGAAAGGCGACAAGTTAATGTGTGAGAACTTTCGAGCGATCACCGTTTTGAATGCCGCCTACAAAGTGCTATCCCAGATCATCTTCCGTCGTCTTTCACCTAAAGTAAATGAGTTCGTGGGAAGTTACCAAGCCGGTTTCATCGACGGCCGGTCGACAACGGACCAGATCTTCACCGTACGGCAAATCCTCCAGAAATGCCGTGAATACCAGGTCCCAACGCATCACCTGTTCATCGACTTCAAAGCGGCATACGACAGTATCGACCGCACAGAGCTATGGAAAATTATGGACGAGAACAGCTTTCCCGGGAAGCTGACTAGACTGATAAGAGCAACGATGGACGGTGTGCAGAACAGCGTAAGGATTTCGGGTGAACTATCCAGTTCATTTGAATCTCGACGGGGACTACGACAAGGTGATGGACTTTCCTGCCTACTATTCAACATCGCCCTGGAAGGTGTTATGCGACGAGCCGGGCTCAACAGCCGGGGTACGATCTTCACGAAATCCAGCCAATTTGTCTGTTTTGCGGATGACATGGATATTATTGCCAGAACATTTGGAACGGTGGCAGAACAGTACACCCGCCTGAAACGTGAAGCAGCAAAGGTCGGACTGGTGGTGAATGCGGCTAAGACAAAGTACATGCTGGTAGGTGGGACTGAGCGAGACAGGACAAGCCTTGGCAGCAATGTTACGATAGACGGGGATACTTTCGAGGTGGTAGAAGAATTCGTCTACCTCGGTTCCTTGCTAACGGCTGACAATAACGTGAGCCGTGAAATACGAAGGCGCATCATCAGTGGAAGTCGTGCCTACTATGGGCTCCAGAAGAAACTGCGGTCAAAAAAGATTCACCCCCGCACCAAATGTACCATGTACAAGACGTTAATAAGACCGGTGGTTCTCTACGGACACGAGACATGGACGATGCTCGAGGAGGACCTGCAAGCACTCGGAGTTTTCGAGCGACGGGTGCTAAGGACGATCTTCGGCGGTGTGCAGGAGAACGGTGTGTGGCGGAGAAGGATGAACCACGAGCTCGCTGCACTTTACGGCGAACACAGTATCCAGAAAGTGGCCAAAGCTGGAAGGATACGGTGGGCAGGGCATGTTGCAAGAATGCCGGACAACAACCCTGCAAAGTTGGTGTTTGCTAACCATCCGGTTGGTACAAGAAGGCGTGGAGCGCAGAGAGCACGATGGGCGGACCAGGTGGAGCGTGATCTGGCGAGTGTTGGGCGTGACCGAGGATGGAGAGCTGCAGCTGCAAATCGAGTATTATGGCGGCAAATTGTTGATTCAGTATTATCATGAATTTGATGTGAACTAAATAAATGAAAATGAATAACAACGGTTGTCGAACTAACATTCTTTCCCCTTTCCTGATGACCGTAAGGACGTGGCCGGCGCCCTTATTGACTTCAAAATATTGAACTCTCGAATTGTGCACATTGAGAGTGTGTAGCTAGTCCCAAGCACCATTCATTGGATCTCTGTGCAACTTCGATTGTTCTGGTCAATCACGGAGTAGCAACTACGATGTGTACGGTTATCTTTGCTTTGCTTTCTTAAGAAGTTTCTTGTAGCATTCTCCTTTTTGAGAATTTCTTCAGGAGTTCCTGCTGAGATTTTATCAAGAGTTTTTTCTGATATTATTCCGAGGTCGAAGTGTGCCGCGCGCGAAGAAGGACGCAACAAAATTTGCGTGCTATGTTTAGGTCGTGCTGCTGTCATCATTCATGAACCAATTTGGTCGATGGTCACTAAAAAAATTGTAATTATTCAATCATTGATTAAAAATGTAAATATCCCAAGTAACAATTTTGATTTTATCGAAGTTTTTTAGCGGTTCAAAAACCCTAAACATAAAACCATTGATGCCGATTTTAAAGTCATCTCGAGTTCTAATATGCATCCATAAGCCCACGTTCTGGCTAGTTGGCCCAGTCTGATTACGATCTACACACAGGACTTTCGTATGCAAACCGGCTTAGGATTTCGGGTTGTATCATAGTTTAGCATATCCCCGATACAACCTTCTAAATAAAACCATCTTCTGACTTGTCAAACATTTGTTTTGTTTATTTCTCACTAATGTTCGATCTTCAGAATAAATTATGCTTGTTTTTTTATACATCGATCAATCGGAAAGATGTCGATCTGGAATTCAGATTTGTTTTCCGATTTAATACGTGTTAGGAGACATACCACGAGAAATTTGTGGTGAATGTGACTGTGATAATGACAAAAAATAAGTGCGCCACACAAACTGTGCATTAATTGGAAGCTAAATACATTTAATTTACTCTATGGAATTGGGTGCTTAAAAGGATTTTTCAACATTGCGGAGTTTCAAAGACATTATGTATTTTTTTCTGAAAATAAGCATAACGGAAACTTGTTGAATCGTTTAGTTTGATTTCAAGCTGTACGTAAAATCATAATATTTAGTAATGATTTTTCTATATTTACATAAATTATCCCGGCTAGGCGACATATTTTTCTGATAAAACTCTGTGTTCCTGATGATTATTCCAATAGGACTAACCCTCCTGAGGTGGTCATATTTGAGCTCATGACAGAACTAGCGGTTTTATCACAGCATTTTTTGGTCTATGTTACGGCCACGAAATCTTTTGTTGGTTTTATGCATTGCCTCACAGTTTTGTGTATTTGTTTACAAAAAAAATCTCTCCGACAACAACCGCAAATGAAAGTTTCATTGAAATGGTATATAATAAGTGATAAAACCAATCCAAGACTACTTGCTAGTCTTTAACTGAAGATGTTTATAGCAGAAGTTATATGGTAGTTTTATGGAATGCCAAATGTGCAAGGTAAAAAACTACCACATAAAACTAATATAGAACAAGTAGCTTTTTCACATGCTCGTATAAAACCAGGATAAAACATGAATAAACCTTCAAGCACAGACAAACAGACGTAACACTTCGAACATTTTTCGATTCACATCATAGTCACGGCAACATGTTCGCCCAATGCTAAAAGGACTGAGTTTGGCCGACCATCAACTAGATGGCGGTAGTGGGCAAACGTCAAACTCGAGCAAAAACGATGCGAGCGCCACGGATGGTCAGAACTATCAAATTTTTAAATAGACCGTTAAATTGATGTACGATGGGAATCATCAGAGGGTTACGTCTGTTTGTCTGTGCTTCAAGGCATGCTGTTGTTACTTGGGATGATTGTGTGGACTGTGGAGTGTACGTTTGTGCAAGTTTGAATCAGAATTTGCAATGGACTTGTAGCCTATAAGCACTACATTTCCGATCGGTGTGAATGTGCGAGAAGTATATTTTTTTGTTTGTACGGGTGCAATCCGGCATCGGAAGTAACTGTTAGTTTCGAAGATGTCTGCCCGGAAGAGTGGATCGAGGGCTTCTTATTGTTTGATTCGGATGGTGCATTGGAGGTCGGAACCATAAATAGTGGTTAAAGTGTGACTCAGGGAGTGCAAGCGCAAATACGTGAGTAGCAGCTTGAAGTTCCAAAACAAACTTCGAGGTAACTCACGTGGACCGGTCATCAGCTGATGGGCAGATGGGTATAGCAACTCAAGCAATAGCGAGCCAACAGGATTTTTGTGGTCTATCCGCAGTGTAACAAAGTTTAAATTTGGTGAGATAAGGTGGTTTGTATACTTATCATTAGTTAATGCTATTTCAAGTCAATTCAGGTAAATGAAAATTAGGTATTCTTCAATATTTTCTACAAATTATTAATTTGATGAGTTTGTTCTGATGTTAAGTTGTATATTTACGATTCTATTTATCATATTTTTTTATCGTTTTGGGAAGGGATCATTACACTTTTTCTCGTTTCAGAGAGCGAGTAATGGCGAGTAAGCCTAGGCATAAGGGTCAGGATACAGTGTAAATACCTGTGTTCCATCCCAGGAAACTAAGGACCAAGGGGTGATATTAACCTTCTTAGCATCATGACCCCCATCGATTTTCAAGGTTTTTTTTTTGCTTTTTAAAAGGCTGAACGGTTGGTACTCTATAGCTTTCTTGTAAAACCAATAACGCTGCACAGTAGCCCTGGCCGCTTTAATGCTTGTAACGCATTTCTAATGTACTACAAGTATTATTAATGACAAGAAAAATGGCAGAATTAGTTGGTTCTTTCATTTTCCAGGATTGTTTCAATTAATGGCTGTGTATGTGTAGACTAGACTAGAGTTCTTTCTGATATTATTCCAGGAGTTTCCTCTATAAGCTCTTTCTGGGATTCCTCGAAACGCTCCTTCTGGAATTCTCGGATTCCTTCAGGAGTTCAGCCCGGAATTTCACCAAGATTTTCTACTAAAATCAATCAGAAGTTCTTTCTGGGATCGCTTCATATTTTTTTTCAGGTTTTCTACCAGTATTTTCTTCTGCGATACCATAAAGATTTCCTTTTAAGATTCCTTCCGAGATTTTTTCAGGAATTTCTTGCGAAATTCTTTCAAGAGCTCCAAATAACATCCCTCCAGGAGTTTCATCTGGAATTTCTCCAGGAATAATTTCAGTGATTCACCCAGGAAATCCTTCCTGGATTCTCAACCTCATTGTTGCTTACGAACGCTTTCACTTTTGAAGTTTTTCGATTAGTTTTGATTTGCTGACGTGGTCGGGAATGCAAACGTTTGACGTTCAAAAGAGTATTCGATCGTAAATAATAATGATGGTGTTTTTTTTTTAGATTCGTTCAGAAATTCGTTTTGAGATTTATCCAGGAAGTTTTTATAAGATTTCTCCAAGAGTTCTTTTTAGGTATTCACTCTAGGAGTTCTTTCTCAGATTTCTTTCAGAATTCTTTCTAGGGTTTATCCAAAAAAACTTTCCGAGACTTGTCCAAGAATCTCTTGCAGGAATCCTCCAAGAACTTCATCTGGGGTTCCAATAGAATCTCTTTACGGAATCACTCCACGAGTTCCTTCTGAAAGTTTTCCAGTAATTTGTTCTGGCATTCATCCAGGAATTTTTTATCGGAACTCCTCCAAAAGTAATACCAATTCATCCAAAAAAGGAATCTGCAATGTTGGAAAATTCTCCTGGAATTCTTCAAAAAGTTTGTTTTGGAATTCTCTCTGATAGGTATTCCTTATAAAAAACTTCTACAGCAATTGTTATAGGAGTTTTTGATGAAATTTATTATAGAATTACTGCAGAAGTTCCGCATGATATTCCTCTATGAGTTTGTTATAAAACTCCGACAGGACATCCCTTTCCACCGTTCAATAAAGAGACTCAATCCACTATCATTCATTCAGCTCCATCATTCAAGTGAACACGCTCAAATGGCATCGGCATCGGTTCCATCATCACATCATCATCACCACGGCGGTCGTTGCAGGTTACTTACTCACATAGCTACCTACCTATCGACATAGTAGTCGTTTCAAGTCACGTTGAAAGTGCCGTGTCTCGAATGCTAGGCTTGCTTGCTGGCGGGCGGGTGTTTTTCATTACAGCCAGTCATCAGTGTGCACTTTTCGCCCATTTTCCACCCCCTTCCACCCACATTGCCGCTGTGTGTTTGCCTGCCGGCAAAATATGCGCGTCTGTTCTGAAACACTCCGATCACAGCGTGTTCGGCCTCGCGTTCAGTTCCACTAGAAATCCTCTACATAGAGATGAGCGGAAGTTACATATGTCGATTCGGCAACGCTGTTTATTTTGTTTACAACAGCTGCCAACACTTGCTACAAAGCTAGATGTTCAAACTTTGTGCGTGACTTCGTTGTGGTTCAAGTTGTTTTGTTAAAATTTTCTAATTATGGTAGAATTTTTTTTTCAAAATTTTGTTGAAATAGCGGAGAAATCGAAGAAATCTGAAATTTATTGCAAAAGTGTTACGCTAACCATATCGGTAGAAGTGAAACAAGAAGTAGCAATGGAAGTTTTTTCGACAAGGGCAGCAACAAAAGTGTCGTCATAAGCATGAGCAGAATTAATAAATTTTTATCTTTTTACTAAACTTACATATGCCGCCAATTTCTCGATATTAAAAATAAATAATTTTAATTTATTTAGTTCCGATTGCAATACCGTTCAAACGACGCCTTTCTACGAACGATAAGCATGTTCATTTGGCTTACACTTTGACAGTTCTCTCTGCACGATTGGCTCACAATGGCCGCCTCCGCAGATCTCTATAATGTAGGATTACTAAGTTCCACCACCCAACCAAAGGCGCTGGCCTGGCAGGCTGGCACAGCCCAGTATCAGTTAGAATCTGAGCCGGTTCGGATGTGAAAGGTGATTGCTTGGCAGTTTGTGGACAGTACCTAAAGGAATTGAAAGTGGAAAGTTTGAACAGTTAGTTGATGTTGGGTTGTGCCTATCTGTACTTTGGATTTGAAATGAAGATTTTCAACAACTAAAAGTAGTGTAAAAACGTGTTACCATAATAAATGATATGCATATCTATTGAGGAACGACGACCAAGATTGCGTAAGTTGGTGCAAAATTTGACTAAATTTGAATTGCAAAAAATATCTAAAGCTGTTTGTCTGTGACAGTGTTGTTTTGTACTTGGACGAGCTGAATATACAGAATAAATCCCATGTGTAGTGATGTGTGGTAATTATTCCTACAAGTGATGAACTAGACAGTTCCAATGGACCGTTTGTGGCGGATATGAATATTGCTATTGGTGTTGTATAACAAGTGAATAATTTCGATGTCGTAATAGCCAGTTATGAGGTAATAGTTGAAATATTGTGTATCTTCAGATATCTATTATTATTCTTTATGCATGAACATGAGCATGGGAGAACATAATCATAGATGACCGTAACATTTTAGATATTCGGAGTACCTTACCGTCGTCAATGTCCAAAGGTGGTTATTTTTCAAACAATATGGAACAAACTCACCAAGAAATATCTATCTTTGTGTCCACCGGTCTCTACCATTGACTGACATTGTGTGGCCGAATTCAGCAAAATCTACTTTTTTCCCTTTCAAATGCTTGAAATGGCAACACGCGGCACGAACAACTAGACACGGACTGCGGTATGATTACAAAATAGTTATTTATGTAACGAGTTGCAAAAAGTTGATTTTTTCAGCACGAGTCGTACATTTATCCAACGAGGCTTGCCAAGTTGGATAAATACGAAGAGTGCTGAAAAAATCGAGTTTTGCAACGAGTTTCATACAAAATTTTATGCAATGAATTTTTCATAATGCAACCCATTTCAGTTGCATAATGTTCATAATGTAACTCAAATGAGTTGCATTATGAACATTATACAACTATTTTTCATAATGCCACTCATTTCAGTTGCATAATGAATCAGTTCGGAAAAAATGGCTATTATGATACCAAAATGAGTTATATAAAATATAAATTATGATACTGAATTGCATAAAAAAATATATAACATTGTTCAAAGTGTCGAAAGGACTTGTTTCAATATTCGTCGGTAAATATCCAGTGGAAATCCTGCAGAATTCGAATAGTAATCCATGATGTATGAAAAAATTCTGCCATGAATCCGGTTTTTCGTGAGCCATCCAAGCTAAAAGAATCGCTCATGAATTTTCTTGATGGCCACCCTTATTCTCATCAGCATTATCACGTATATCAAGGTCTACAAACAAGGCCTCTTGCGCCGATTTATTTATGAAAATACCCAGTATTTCCTCTCGATAATTCTCCATTGTTTATATCAGGGGCTCTTAAACTTTTTGAGCTTCGACCAACTTTTGATTTTTATAGAATTTGACTACCCATCAGCACGTATTTTCATAAAATACGTGATTTTTTGGACTATTAGGCTGATTGCTTGAATGAATACGTTTTACCGTCTACCCCCGTGGGTTTGAACGACACCTCATGCAAACCAACGGGGTTCACTTTTTAATTTGAAATTCTAGTTATCCTGTGGGCATCGAAAAACATACTGATGGTAACCCTTTTTGCTGTTTTGTTTTGATTCTGCGTTCCGTTTCACCCCGTCCCATGTGCAGAATGACGTTTGAACCATTTTTGGTTTGAACGATGTGCAAATTAGAGGGGGTCAAATTGAAAAGTGTTCAAATTAGATGCGGTCAAACCAACGGGGGTAGACGGTATAACTTTTATTGGTTTTAATAAAATTCAAACTTTTTTTAAAGTTTTTTTTAATGCTAGTGCACTCTTTTCGTTTTTTGAAAAATTCTAAATAAAATTAAGTTTCAGTAAACTCTCAGTCTAAAGAATTTGAGGTTAGTTTTCAAGTTTCTAATATATTTTACCAGTCTCGGTCTATGAAACACTACAGAACAGGTTTTATGTATTCTCTCACACATTCTAGAAAAAAAAACAAAGTCTTTGAAGATAAAGTTGCAAATTCATGCTTCTGTAGAAAAATCTATTTTAAAATTAAAGATATGGTTGAAAATACTATAAATATTTGCTGCGAGTTGGTAAACATGTAGCAGAGTTTTTAGAATTTTAGTACTGCAATGGATAATTATGAAATCATACACGCTTACTTTATTTCTATTTTTGATGAAATCACTTTTCAGTTATTCTGATTTTCGCAAAAGTTCTGATTATCGGCATTAATCAAATTCTACCCATGTTTGATATTTTAACTGCTGAACTTGGTGTTCAAACCTAACTGAAAATGCAAACTGCTACCAACAACTTCAACTTATTTTTTCCAGAACACAAGTAAAAATCGAAAATCTCAAAACAGATAGCAGAGAAAATATACTCCGGACTAAGACTTATAATACGAAATGTTGAATATAATTAAGAAGAAACCGAAATTCTAGATATAACTCTGCCGATTCTCCAAGGAAGTATTTTTTCTTCTTCTGAACCATGGGGGGAAAATCTGCTCAATAGACACCCGATTTGGAAGGTACGGGTAGTGTGGTGTTAAGAATCGTCTTCTACAACAAAAGTAAAAGCCAAGACTACTCTCTCCTTGACCCACTAAACACATTCCCATGGTCGTCAAACCCTACGTCTCCGCGGAACCGCCAAGAAGGTATTGCTTCAGAAAGGGGCTAGTGCACATCGCACCCTCAAGGTTAGCTGCGTAGCCTGCCGCAACGAACATCGATGACTCGCTTTGGAGAGTCCACCAAGGGAGCATGTTGGCGCTTAGCCAGTTTCCCGAGTGGTCCTCCCTTTGTCCTCAGAAGGCAGGCAGAGTCAACGCCCGCGCAAAGCAGTTTTGCAAGCATTAAGAACTGATGCTTGCGTACAACACGATCTGACCTGCTGAAGGCAAGGGCATCACTACCCTTCAGACTCTAGCTGCACCAGAAAGTTGCTGAGAGAATGGCCTCCACTTGCTCCGGTTCTTACCGGGGAGTATTTGTAAATTAGAAAATCTATATCGTTAAGAAATTTATTACAATATCGCCAAAGCCTTTGGACCCCCTTCAAATCAGCCCGTGACCCATCAGTGGGTCGCGACCCATAATTTAGGGAACACTGGTTTATATTGTAAAATTTTCAGAGAATCCTGTTAGAATTCATCCCAGGATTTCTTCTAGAATTCGTCCCGGTGTTTCATCTCAGGATTATTCGTGGGATCCGTTCAAGTGTTCTTCTAAAATTTTCTCCCGAAATTCTTTCAGGGATTTCTTCAGGATTCTCTCAGGGATTCCTGCCGGGATTGCTGCAGTTATGCCTCCCGAAATTCGTCTTGGGAATGCTGCGTTTTATTCAGGAATTCCTACAGCATTCTGTCAACGATTTTTGCAGGGATTTATCTGAAAATCTGAGATTTCTTCTCTAAATTTTTCATTGATTCCTCCTAGGATTCTTTTAGGAATATTTTCCAGCATTCCATCAAAGATTCCTACCGGGGTTTCTTCATTGATTTCTTCTGGGTTTCCTTCTGAGATTTCTCCAGAATTCTTCCTGGATTTTCTCCCGAGATTCCTTGAAGGATTTTTTTCAGGTTTCCTTTAGTAATCCCAGATTTGCTTCAATGATACCTCCCGTGATTTCAGCATATATTTTTAGCGAGTTTCTTTTAGGAATTCCTTAATATTCATATAGGGATTATTTCAAGGACACTTCCGGGGATTTCTTAAGACGTTTATCCCGGAATTCTTTTCGACTTTCCGTTATTGATTTCTCCTGTGATTTCCCGGTACTCCCTCCTGCATTTTTTTTTCAGGTATTCCTCCCGAGAATCATTTAGGAAATGCTTCTGGATATTTTGAGGGATTCCTTCAAAAATTTCTTTTAGGATTCTTGAGAATTTTCTCCCGAGTTAGCGTCAAGGATTTCTTCATTGATTTCTCCCGAGGTTCTTTTCTGGATTTCCCTCGTTTTTTTCGAGATTTCCCCCGGATTTATTTATTGCTCCTTCTCGGGATTTCTCCTGAAATTTCTTCCAGGAATCCTTCCTGCAATTACGATAGCAACTTATTCCGGAATTCTTTCATTGATTCCACCGGGCTTTCTTTAGGAACTCTTTCCTGGATTTCTTCATATTTTTCCAGGTTTCCTTATGAAATTTCTCCCGAGATTGAAAAATTCTTCCCGGTATTCCTTAAGAGATTTCTTGCACAATTCCTTCTGAGATTCCTTAGTATTTGTGCTAAATATTCATAATCGGAAAACTAGAAAATATTTCATCGGCGAAAATTTTTCCATACATTTTGTATGGGACGTTTTTTGGGCTAAAATAGTAATTATCGATTTTTATATGGAAAAATAGCCAAAAACTCAACTTACTCAAATTTTCCCCGATAGAATATTTTCAAATTTTGCATTGATACATGATAGCCGTAATTCTAACATTCTATGAAGAAAAATCCGAGATACATGAAAGTTCGATAATAATCACAATTTTGACACCGTGAATCGTCGTGTAAAAGTTGGTTTGTTTTCTACCAGTTTAACACTCTAATTTATAAGATAGGGACGAACCAGCCAAGGGCTGAAAGTCTCTTTAATAATGACAAGTCAATCAATCAAATCAACTCTATTTTATTTTTTCCGAGGCGATGTATGAAAATTTACCTAGAATTCACTATAATTTTGAACAACGCGAAGTGATGTGCATTTGTTTTCTCCCAAAACGTACCTATACACTGAAAATATTCTACACGTTCGAGCCACATGTTTCAAACATGAATTTTCACCACTTGGGAAACATTTGAATTTAACGTGTCAAACCAGTCATAAATCTACTTTTCGAAATCATGTGTAAAACACGTTAGTTTGGCATCATAAATGTCAAAATTCTTAGAATATCAGTACCAGGCACCCAGCTGCGAGTCCCTGTTCACCAAAAATAAAGTATGCTAGGACATACTTAACGCGGGCGAGTTTGGTGATGTACATTACATTATAGGCGAACCATTTCCATTATCGATACATAAACATACTTTCAAACACGATAAAATCATGTGTAAAAGATAGTGGTTTAAAACTTCAACTATTCAACATCTGATTCAAAGGAATTACACGTTAATATACCGTGCTGATTTGAACGATACATTAACGTGTAAAAGAACATGGATGAGGCGTGTCGATTATTTTCAGTGTACATCTTCAAAAGGGCCACCCTTACAATTGGACGTGATAACCTGAATGGTGATTCCACCTCAATCCTTTCAGTGATTCTTTTAGATTTTTTTCCCGTGATATCTTTTTCTTTTACACTACCCGCCATAAATATGGAATCCCATATTGCAACACTCATACTGAATATTACAGCACCCTAAAAAGTTTAACATCACCCTAAAATGTGATTATTTCAGGTCTTTGAGGCACAAATCACTTATGACCCCCCTAATTCTCTTTGAAAATGCAACTCGTACTCACAATCTAGGTTTACTCCATTTTTCCTCCTTATTTTGGGTGATGCAATATTGAGTATTGAAACGATTCCATTTTCCATCCGAATTTATTCCAGCATTACTTCGGGATTACTCCTCTGATTTTTTTCATAATTCCATCAGGCATTCTCTCTGGGTTTCTTTTTTCCTGCGATCTCTTTAGAGACGTCTTCTGGGATTTCTTCAGGGATACCTTCCGGAATTTCTCCCTGGATCTCTTCAATATTTTTCTTTGGGAGTCCTTCAGAGATTTATTAAGGGATTCCTTCAGGTTTCTTTCTGAACTCTCTCCCGGGATTATTTTAGAGTTTCCTCCAGGATTTTCAAAAAGGATTCGTATTAAAACTCTTCCAGAGATTACTCGCACATTTTTAAGGGTATCTTTTATAGAATTCTGACGGGTTCCCTTCAGGGATATCTCCCGGGTTTCCTTTATTGATTCCTTCTATTAATTTCTTTCAGGAATTCCTTCCGGGATTGATGCATTGAGTCCTCCCGGGATATATTTGAAGATTTCTCATATGATTCCTTCCGGCATTCTTTCAGGTACCGTAAAATGGGGTGTTAAGGAACGAACAAATTTTTCGACCTCATGGCTCATTGATTAAAAATCATGATTAATCATGATTAATCAATCACGAAAAAATGGAAATGATTAAAATATATTTATTGTTTAACATGTTTTTGAAGTTTCAAAAGTAAAAGGTAACTCTGTCCGGGAGATTTTTGAAAAAATAATCATAAATTATATTATTTAGAACAGCATTTGAACCAATTTAAATTGGATCATATATTTTATATGATGAATCATTTTTGATGATGACTGATTAATGATTGATTAATATTTTTTCTTATGATTATGATTACTGATTAATGATTAGATTGCAAAAACAGTGTGATTAAGATTAATGATTAATGATTGAATGAGATTTTTTTTGTGATTATGATTAATGATTTTGATTAATCTTAATCATTAATCATTAATCATGATTAAATTTATGATTATTCATTAACGCTCTGTTTTTAAGTCCCATTTGAGGTCCAAAATAACTGTACAAAATTTGAGCGTGATCGGTTATGTCTACGTTTTACGCATCGCATTTGAAGTTTGTATGGGATTTTAAATGGGAAAACGTACTTTTTTACATTTTTCTCATTTTCGGGGAGCTTCCTTCGTCCAAGCCCCAACATCGAATGTTTGATGGTCCTGATCACTCATAAGAGATTAAAATATTTCTAAAACCATACAACCGATGATGTGAAATCATAGCCTTAGATGTGCTGAAAAACTTTGTCGAAGACGACGAAGAGATCTGATGCTTATGAAAAAAAGTTATAGTGCTGATTTTACCGGCTGAAAAAGCGTGATTTTGTTGTTATTGTTATTCCTTTACATGTTAAAGTTAAAACACATACATGCGGTTTGGCGAATATAATTTTGTTTACAAGCATCAGATCACTTTGCAATCTTCGACAAAGTTTTTCAGGACATTCTAGGCTACACTTAAACATTATATGTAGGTTAAATATTTTCAGACCAATTTTTTCAACTTATGGGAAAAATGCGAAAAAGTATGTTTTCCATAGAAAATCCCATACAAATTTCAATTGCAATGCGCAAAGTGTAGACGCAACGGATCGTGTTCAAATTTTGCACAGTTACTCAGGATCCGAAATGGCAGCAAAAAAGCCTTGATCTGAGAAAACGATTCCGATGACCTACCCTAGTGGATACTTAGCATTGTTGTACTAGTACTATATCTTGTGAATACTGCATGAATTGCCGAGAAGGAAGACTATTTTACACGGTAAAAAATCTGCACTGTGATATGAACTGATTGACACTTGAATTCGCACTACTGTTCAATCAGTTTGTTATCAATTACATATCATTTGGAAAAGAACATCCAATGTCTCTTCAATTTTAATGGAACTTCACATCAATTCGTTGTTGAAAATGTTTTGATTTCAAAACTAGAATTAAAAAAAATGTGTTCAGCCGCAGCCAGATTCGATACCAGGTCCTTCAGAGTCACGATCAACTGTTTTACCACTACACTACTTCACATCTGTTGGAGAGGTGTGAATCAAAGCGAAGCACTTTCTACCACCTGTCATCTATATTTACTCTCATGCCCAAAACAGTCATCACCAAATCAACAGCTTTTCACTTTGGATCGTATTGCTTTTTACAGTAGTGCAAATCGAAGGGATTTTCAGTTGATTTCTCCGGTAGGTTTGTTTTGGTCCTCAAATCAACACTGACAGCATTGCGATATCAAAGGAATAGCATTTCTGATCATGCACAGATAAAAATAATGATATTTACACGTCATGTAAACTTAATTTTGGTCATGTAAACTTAGTGTTATGATGGTTTACATGATATATCATGTAAATTTGTGTTATATGTCATGTAAATACTCAGAGTCCTGCTGAATTACATGACATATAATGGAAGTTTACATGAAATTTTATGACTTCTACATGATATGTCATGTAAACTTCTGTTTTATCCCACGCTCCAATCATGTGCATCATATGTCACAGAATTTTACACTCTTTTTTCGATCTGTGTGTTGATTAGGGCATTGAATAGTTAAAGGATTTTTCCCTTACATCGAGCGTGCAGAATTTTTACCGTGTAGGCAAAACCCCGTTATTATAGACCACGGGTTCCCAACCGGTGGTCCGCGGCCCCCTAGGGGGCCGTGAAGCCAGTCCAGGGGGGCCGCGATGTTACCAAAAAACCCCAAGAACCTCAATTTGAGGAACAAATTTTCAGTGTAAAGCGCTATCAGAAGAAAAAAAATTTCGGCTGCGCCGCTATTTTTAAAGCCACGGCTTAAATTGAATGCTCATCTTGACATGTACGTCATTGTTTACGAAATGTGAGTGCCAAATAAAAAAAGTATCATTGATCGTAGAAAACCCCTGCCACAGAAAATTTCTGGCTACGCCACTGTACCCAAATAACTCGGCTTCGTTTATTCAATTCATATATTTTCTAAAAAAAAATAATTGGGCCCCAGATGCTTTGACAAATTTTAAAGGGGGTCGCCACCTCAAAAAGGTTGGGAACCCCTGTTATAGACAGAAATTCGGTTCTGAATGAGGAAAGCATTCCCTCCCACCCTTTACGTCGGAATGGAAAGTATCAGCAAGTCGTGCCGTAAACCAAACCAGACGCCCTTGAACAATCCGCCCAAAGATCGCAATCGCCACCAAAAAGGTGCCACAGATCCAGCCGACGACCGCCATGCCGCCATATCGTACCCACGCTGAAGGAAGTTGTGACGTAATGCTGAAAATTTGTAGAAGGTGCCACTCACAGTGTGCCACTCGCCCACTCGCAGTGTTCATTTGAACGCGATCAATTTGTTCAAATACGGCACGCTGCGATCAAACAGATCAGTTCAAAATAACAATGAACAAATTCTCTATTACACCAGAAAAGCACACTTCTCAGGTCATTTTGACAGACCAGACACATGCATGAAAAAGACGAAGCATATATTCTACTTTATCGATCTTGTTGCCGTCCTTTTCATGCTCATGTTACATCTGTCGAAATGACCTGAGAATATTATTATTGTCAGTCATTTTGAGGTTAGGTTCGTTGGTGTAATAAAGAATAGCAAGAACTGCACCCGCAACATGGTACCCTGGTACCTGGTAAACTGAAATGGTCATGTTTCTACCAATTTCTACCATTTTTACACCAATTCTAGCAACCTTGGGCTGATTCGATTCAAAAATCTCACCCTCTATCGAGAGGGGGAAGCGGTTCGGTCACCGTGAATTGCGAAAAATCCGGATTTCGGTGCAAATTTAATGCCCGATTCCACAATGTCCCACTTCATTGTGGCGCATATTTTCGCGCAACAACGCATGTATGCAGATGCGTCACAAAGTCCTAGGGCAGGGCCTTGGCCAGGACGCACATGGGATTTGATGACACATCCAAGCTGAGTTCATTTTTGGCATTTAGTTTAATAATGCAACACTGGGTGCCAGTAGAAGGGGCCCCGAAGAAGTAAGGAAAGGATAAAGACAGGTTAGAGTAGCGATTAAGAATGTGGGAAAGTGTTGCATTTATTGCGGAGATTCCACCTGTTTAGACTCCTGCGCGAAAATTTGTTGCGTGGATTTTTCTTGCGTGGGCCTTCAGATACAAAATCAGACCGCGTCCTGGTGAATATTCTACGCTGTGTTATTAGGTACACATTTGGTGATAGTTTTGCATTGTAAACAAACATTTATAACGCACCTACGCTGAAAATGAGCCTAATCATTTATTTGCGTTGGAATCTATGAATCTTCACAACGGGCAATAACGTGACGTGAGTTTTTTATATACGACAATACAAATATTTCCACGAAGAACTGGTCAAGAAACATGCCGACCCTAGAGGGTGTTGTTTCAGGGAGTCTCAGGAAGGCTTCCCTCTGAACTAATTGGCAGATACAAGTGAAAGAATGGGTTTCCTTAAAAAGAATAAAAAACTCACGATTTGCTTATATTACTCGTTTTTGACGTTTTGTCCTTTTCGACCTTTTGGCATTCGACGTTTTGTCCCCAAACCCATCAATTCATGGGTTCTTCTTCTTCAAACTTTTAGGAAAAGCATTTCGATCATTGTCTCGCTGCCTGCTATGCATATAGATTATAAAATTTGACGATTTTTGGAAGAAATTAAAGCTATTTAACAAAATGTGCGGATTTTTCGAAAATATGAAAATATGGAACTTAAGGGCAGATATGTAAGAGTTCATATATTTCAAAGAGTATTTTTTGTTACAGCCTCGAAATCTGAAAAAAATACCGTTAATTGTACCTGAGTGGCTTCAATGTTTGTGCGGCTCCGAGGTCGTGCGGCTAGGGTCACCAAGCTCTTGATCGCATCGTGCTGAGGAGCGTGGGTTCGATTCCCGCCGCAGCTGTCAGGAAAAGTTTTCGGCTGTGCCACTGGGCGTTGCATGCTAGTCCGTTGTCTAGTGTCGTGCTTCCTTAAAAGAGCGAAAAGCTCATTGGAAGCATTGAACGTGTCCGCGTCTTAAAAAAAATGTTTAACAAACACATTATTCATAGTTACTATATAGAGTAACCAAATTGAACAGTTTAGACCAGGGGTTCTCAAACTTTTTCAGCTTGCGACCCACTTTAGATTGTAATAGAATTTGTCGACCCACCAGCATATAACATAAGGCATTTTTGAAAATTCATTTATTTCTTTTGGTTTATACAAACATTGTGGCAATTTCGTGCTTTTGAAGACCTTTAAAATTTACATTCCAATTGAAGGCATGTATTTTGCTTGGTATATCTCTTTATCTATCCGTAAATAAAAATTGCAAGCAACATCTAGTACTCAACTGTCAAACCCGAAGTGAGCAGAGTGTGACAACTGTTTTTCTTGGCTCAATGTTCTATATTCTCCGTACCAAGACTCATAATAGAAAAATCCAATTGAACTAAGGAGAAATCTAGTCTCTGGAAATATTTCTGCCAGTTAATCTATGCTCTCTTAGATTTCTATTTTTTTACAGTAAAACAAAAGTTTAGTAAGACATTTATTACAGTATCGCTCAAACTTTCGCGACCCACCAAAGTACAGCCCGCGACCCACCAGTGGGTCGCGACCCATAGTTTCAGGAACGCTGGTTTAGACTGACCAACAATGACCAACAGGTTTAGCTTGCAAGTTTGTCAATGTGTATTGACAATTTCATATTCACTTAAAAACTCATTAATATTGAAATGTTTTATATGCAAGCATCATTAGATGGCCCGGAGTGTAAACTGTGTATTCAATGCTGATATTTCTACTCTTGAGCATCGCTGATAGGTCGTATTTTAAGATAGATGTTTTAGCAGCAATGTTTGATGAGCAAATAATTCATACAAGAAGTTTGATATATCTTTTTTGTCGTTGTGGCATGCCATTTATATTACCTTTATGTTTGTGTTTTTCGTTAAAAAAGGAAGTTTTTGAATGATTTACCAAATACCATGCGTCTTCTTCATCAATACTTGCTTTTGCACCAGTTAGTGACAGTCTGGTTTGCATAATACAGGGTGTCCCAGAAAGTATGGGCACAACTTTGCAGCTCTGCCATTTGGGAATGGATGCATAAACAAACTTTATTTTCACACATATCCTGCCTTAAAGCTCAAATAACCATCATTCAGTCATCACCAATCATCAATTATTCAAAAGCAGTTTTCTTGCTAGAAATCCAAAAACCGCCAATGAAAATTATTTCACTGTTATCCAGATGCTGAGTAGAGTACAGTGATAAATTTTCATTGAGATTGGTTATGATTTCAGCGAAAAAAATACTTTTGATTGTCCGGTAAAGGATGATGGTTTGTTTCCTCTTAATATATTAACATCAAATGCCAATCATTAAAATTTGCATTTAACACTTCGTTTGAAAGCGGCAGAACATTCCCTAAAAGACCTTGTAAAACTTCTGCACAAATTGCTATAGTTTTCAATAACATCGCTTAACAAATTGTTTCCTACGCATAAAACTAAGCTCGATAAAAAAAAAAAAAAAAAAATCCGTGTGTTTCCATATGCGTATCTATTATACAATCCTTAGTTAGTTTGAATTGAAAACATATACTTTTGAACCTGAAAAATGAATTTAAACACCAAAATCGGTATTTTTGAAAACCCGTTTTTAATAGATGAAAACAAGCTTCTGAATGTATATCACAACAAGCAGAAAATTACATTTTAATTTCACTATAAGTAATATAAATGCTCCAGCTCTATAAGGTGTAGATTGAATTATTTTTATTCTCGTTAAAACATGTTTAAAAACACGAATGTCTGTGGGCATGTTTTATCCAGAAATAGAAAAGGTGAATTTTCCAGTTTTCTCAAAATTCTGAAACATCCGTACGCACAGGCAAAAAATATTTAAAGAAAATCTCCATCAACCATCTGAGGAAACATGTTTTCAAATGTATCATGTGAAAAAAAAATTGAAAAAAATGTTTCAAATTAGGATATTTGGCAAAACCGTAAAAAAGTGGTTTGTGCAGAAGTTTTGAAAGATGTTTTTTTCATTATAATCAAAAACCATTTTTAATGTATATACTCTTTACAGGTATCAATTAAAATACCTTGAATAAAAATACAAAAATATAAAAAATGTTGTTTATTAAGAAAAAGATTGTATTTTTGCTATACGAAGTTGTGCCCATACTTCCTGGGACACCCTATATTTGGAACAAGTGAGCATGTTCCACATTTTAAAAAAGCTTTGGATGTCACATTTTAACGCCAATCTTTGATAATATTTAAATAAGAAAACAGATGAGAAATTTATTTTGACGAATACGCCTTCGTTAACACATAACAAAACACCTTAAGAACGCAAACTTCTGCGAAGAGGGGAATACTGCGGGATTGAGTATTAACATTTGACCATTTTCTAATTATGTGTATCAATCTAACACTTGTTTCTAAAGATCTGTATTGTATTAGTTGAATTTATCATCCATAGCAACTGTTGGGATGCTTATGACCCAAAATGAAATCCATAATACGTCATTCAGAATAGTTATTGTTATACAATGGATCGATCGCCTCAAAATTTCACGATGCAAATTGAAAAGTTACATGAGAAATTTCATTCCTTAACACTCCACCAGTTTATTTTTTTTTCACAAAAAATGTCGGTGTTCAAAAACCACTTTAGTTACATCAAATATTTTGCCTTAGTTTCGTTGGAAATCAGAATCAGAATATTTAAGGTAATTTGGATGTTCTTTCCCAACTGATATTCAATTGATATCGAATGTTCTGAACAGTAGTGCGAATCCAAGTGCCAATCAGTTTATATCAGCGTGCAGAATATTTACCGTATATAAACAGCTGGCGCCAGGCAGTTTGCAAAAGTGACATGATTCACAAAACTGCAGGTAAAATTTAACAGGAGAAAAAACATCTCTATATGATATGTTGTGCAAAAATGTCCCAGCTTTCGAAAGGTGCGAAAAATAGGATGATCGGTGGTTGCGAACATTGTGAAAAAAAAAATCAAGATGGTGGCAGATTTCAATATGGCCAACCCCAATGTTTATAACTGTAAATAGCAGCTCTATCTTTCCACTTTTCAACAACATTAAACTTTTGAAGGTTTTTTGAATGGAGAAACTTTTGAATTTGAACAGTTTGAATGAGTCAGCAATTGCCCAAAATCGAGGAGTCCGCAGAAACGGTAGTTGCTGTAACTTACGGGTCAAACAATTTGAACAACGAAATGCGTTTTTTTTTTGGTGTAGATTTTCAGAAAATCAACAGCTAACACATTTAAAGGTAAGGTATAAATACTGTGCTGATCTTAGAGAGAGTTACTCATTCGTAAAAAGCTACGATCGGTTGTTTTGATGATTATGATTAGTTTAATGATTAAGGCGGTTGATGTTTTCATAATAGGGTACTTGCTGGCTGTATTTAGTGTCCTCAAGAAACCCATTTGATTTTACTAGGAAACAACCCGTAACGTATTTTCCGATACAAACCGTTTCGCAATTGCCTTATTAGCTACTTCTAGGAGATGCTATTGAATGGTATATCTAAATCGTTTCTGAGGGAGAGTAGGGCATTGCTAAAATTGCGGCAAAAACGGCTTACGTAAGAATTTCATGGTGAAACTCTGAGAAGAATTTGCCTGTTGTATTTACGGTTGGATTTTAGAATATTCGTCTATCCTCTGTCCAAGTGGGAGTCAATAGAACTTTGTCTCAAAGATCAATTTGAAATGCACAAAATGTCCTTATCTTACTGCATGTTCAATTGTCGACTTTACTTCCCCTACTACTAACTAGCATGATTCATTTCATATGACTGCGCACTGTACAAGGAAAGGCTTTTATGTATCTTTTGTAAACCCTTTACACAGTGTGTCAAGTAAAATGTAAAACTGTTCACCGTACCTATAGAGGAAGAGAGATACCTATGCTGTGCTGTGAGTAGAACAACCACAGCCACCGAGACCGCGTGTCTTTCCGAGCCCGGGCACGTGGCAGTCAAAGTGATCTGAGAGAGCCGGTTCATAGCTTCATAGGCTGCTATGATGTACCTACCAAGTGTAACATACAGCTAGGTGGCTGGGGGCTCCTAGGTACTAGCTTCACAATATAGTGTGCTTTCTATGCTTCGGTACTTGTTGTAACCACATGGCTTTTCAACGTGTTGTGCCTGGTTTACAGCTTTTTTTTTCATAAAGTTTGGAAGTTGGTATGACACTTTTCTGTTGGTTCTATTTCAGCTTTTGTCGATTTTCCGTTGCCTTTAGAATCTCACCTGCCTTCAACTGAGAAGTGTTTCTTCTTCTTTTTGGTGTAACTTCCTAAGTGGGACAAAGAGCACAAAGACTGCATCCAGCTTAATGATTTACAGGTACTGTTATTCTGAGAGCTTCTTCTGGAATATTCTGTATAGAAGGGGATTTTTACGTTAATGGTTTTGAATAGCTAGACCTATGACTCAAACACCTAAGGTATCATACATTTTAAAAGTAAGTTTAACAGAGATATTTTTCGTTTTCAGATGATTTGACAATCAGTTATAACATGTCTAAGTAACACAGAATATCTTCTTATTCTTGGCGTACCCTTTCAACATAGATAGAGACAGCTTCTCAGCTAGGTGTGAATTTGTGATTTCCTACAAAATCTGGAATTCTTCCATTTTTATATTTTCCTTATATAATCGTGTCCCAGGCTTATGAACATTTTAATGGATATCATTCGGAATTTCAAAGAGATTTATATAACCGCAAAGTGCTGGTTGTTGGCATTTGCTCTCGCATTGTTGTAAATATTCTTTTGTAGACAAAAATAGGTTTTAACAAAACTAGCTTCTTTACTATTCTGTACGTTTCCAAGGAATTCAGAAAATAGCTCAGCTTACGTGCACAGAAAGATTTGTCTCTGATGGCTTCAACCTTTCTGGATGCTCGTTAAACAATTGCATAAGCTCATTATTGCCACAGTGCAGCTTGGTATTCATTTGCCTCCAGAGAGCGTAAATATAAACTATTCACATAGGTTGTCGTTTTGCTTGTTTGTGAAATGTGCCTATTCCACAACAGCGAGATTCTCCGCCATTCAGTCGTTATGAAACGAATAGGTAGCTCCAATTCCCGGCATGATGATTGCGCGAGGGGAGGTTCATGTAAGGGTATTCGGAATCGCCGGAATCCGTACAAGAACGGTCCAGAGTGTCGCCTACATTGCAGTTGAGGACATAACAGAGGAAGAAGTCCAACCGGCGATGCCGCGCATTTAAGGCTTCCTATGTTTTCAGCTTGTTTGGGGTTGCCGATAAATTACGTTACGTTTCGGGTAGAGGGGTGAGAGGTTTTATCGAAGTTTGACGATCCATGCAAAAACTCATAAGTTGGAACATATTTAAGGAGAGGAGGATGGGGGGGGGGGGGGGGTATAATTTTTCATGACGTAAAGAATGAACGTTTCACTACATTCGCCGAAGATTAGAACTAAAATAATGTGTTCTTATTACAGTGGTTGTAGCAGGTATATACAGGGGGTGGCCAAAATGTTTGGGATATGCAACTTTTTTTTCTCCAACAAAAAAGTTCAACATGCTATAACTTGTCATTGAGTGCATCAAAAAATCTCAAATTTTGACTGTTTGTCAACCTATTATATGTGCATCATTGGTACAAATTTGGACTCGATTGATCAATATTTCGCAAAGTTAGAACCGTTCGGGTAAAACACTAATTTTTAAACAACTCATTTTTAAGCTGTCATATCTCGGAAACCAGTGAACCGAATTGAATGAAATTTTGAACGTATACTAACACTATGTAAATGCTCCGCAAACTATTAAAACATAGGTACTTTTTAAACGCTAAAAAAAGTTATCATGGATTGACACTTTTTGGATTTTTCTCGAAAAAATGTAATTTTTTTACGTCAATGTCAATAAGTTTTAGTGTTGATATCCAAAGATTTTCCACTTCTGTTGTTAAGTTATCTCTATTCAGATATATTAGAGCATATTTAGATTGAAGGAAGAACACATTTAGTAATTTTTGTGTGGTATTGTAAATTTGACTTATTTCCCTCTATATGGGTGAAAATTTCAACCCGGTATAACTTAATTCGCCGTGAAAAAATATTACATTTTCTAACGTTGTATTAAGTATCAATATATTGTTGATAAACGTTAAAAAATTCATTCAATTCGGTTCACTGGTTTCCGAGATACGACAGCTCAAAAATGAGTTGTCTAAAAAATAGTGTTTTACCCGAACGGTTCTAAGTCCGCGAAAAATTATTCAACAGAGCCCAAATTCATACCAAAGATGCACATCTAATAGGTTGACAAACAGTCAAAATTTGGGATTTTTTGATGCACTCTATGAAAAGTTACAGCATGTTGAATTTTTTTGTTGGAGAAAAAAAGTTGCCTATCCCAAACATTTTGGCCATCCCCTGTACTTTTTTCTTGATACTAAAACACTTGATCTAGTAATGAGGAGAAGCTTCTAGAAGTTCTAGAAGCTTCTCCTCATATAATGTAGTTACTCATCTTGGAGTTTAGGAGATTCAATTAAATTGACGCGTATCAGTTATACAATTACCATAAAACTTAAAAAATCCACTCAGTTGTTACAGTGTATCTTGTATACTCAATCGTCTATTCTTTCTGGATCACCCTATAGAGACTAATTCGATCTACTCTCTTGTTTCTTTCAGGCTTACCGCAGCTATTAGAATCATCCAAGCTCCCTGAGTATTACTTACAGTCAGTGGTAGTGCTGGTGCATCAAAGTTGCAGTTGCATTTGCCATTATAGTTCCAGTCAGTGCTATATGTGTATTTCAATAGTGTAAAACGAACATATTCGCAAACTAGCGCAAGTTGTGTGCATTCTCAGTCAGTACTACAATTACAGCCAACTCGAGCGCATGTGTTCCGGGTTAGTGCCTACCGTTCGATAGAGTTTCATATTCAGTGCAAATTGACTCCTGGCGCAGTTTGCATTCGATGCAACCGATGACGATGGAATGATTATGATGCAACCGATAATTGAAACAACGTTGACGTAGTGTGGCAGCGACCGAGAAAAGCTTAGAATATTATTTGTGCAACAGTTACACACAGCTAGGAGTAAACACAAGTGCGCGATAACGAAACAAAGACCTTGTGGTGAGGCACGTTCGTTGGAAAATTAAGGTCGTTTGGAAGCGTGTGCATTACCTACTGGTGAAGAACGGCGAAAAGATAGTTTGTGCGAAACAGTCGTGAATCTAACGAATATGTGCTCGTTGGAAGATCCTACATAAAATCTTTTTTCTCACACTACTACCTAGTGTTTGAAGTGGAAGCTGGAGTAGTGAACAGGGAAGTTTCTAGAACAAGCTGTGATACAGGTGACTTGTTGAACTGATTGGAGAAGAAAATTCATCAATTCCGTCAACGATACGCTACAATAACAAGTAAGTCTAATAAATTTCATAATCTGTCATAAGACTTAACTAAAATGACTAGTTAGACGTATTAGGGCACATAGGTATAGCCGAAGTAAATGTGCAGCCACAATAGTAACATTTTTAAGTCGAATGGATTCCAAGATTTTATTAGAACCGTCATAAAACCAATGATAAAAAACATTTTGTTCTTATGGCGCTTCTGTAAACTCAACACTACATTTACATACATTTATTTGTTCAACATCACATTTAAGACAAGACATAATCAACAATAGTACGCCACAATACTGGCTACCGCTCTCCATCCTCGGTAGCGCCCAATGCTCGCCAGGTCACGCTCCACCTGATCCGCCCATCGTGCTCTCTGCGCTCCACGCCTTCTTGTTCCAACCGGATCAGTAGCAAACATAAGCTTTGAAGGGTTGTTGTCCGGCATTCTTGCAACATGCCTTGCCCGCCGTATCCTTCCGGCTTTGGCAACCTTCTGGATGCTGGGTTCGCCGTAAAGTGCAGCGAGCTCGTGGTTCATCCTTCTCCGCCACACACCGTTCTCCTGCACACCACCGCCGAAGATCGTCCTTAGCACGCGTCGCTCGAAAACTCCGAGTGCTTGCAGGTCCTCCTCGAGCATGGTCTCGTATCCGTAGAGGATCACCGGTCTTATTAGCGTTTTGTACATGGTGCATTTGGTGCGTGGGTGAATCTTTTTCGACCGCAGTTTCTTCTGGAGCCCGTAGTAGGCCCGATTTCCGCTGATGATGCGCCTCCGAATTTCACGGATCACGTTCGAATCGAGGTAGAAGAATTCCTCCACCACCTCGAAAGTATCCCCGTCTATCGTTACATTACTACCCAGACGGATCCGGTCGTGTTCGGTTCCGCCTACCTTTGTTTCTGAGGCATTCACCACCAGTCCGACCATTGCTGCTTCGCGTTTCAGGCGGGTGTACAGCTCTGCCACCGTTCCAAATGTTCTGACAATAACGTCCATGTCGGCCGCAAAGCACACAAATTGACCGGATTTTGTGAAAATCGTTCCCCGGCTGTTCAACCCGGCTCGTCACATCACATCTTCCAGAGCGATGTTGAAGAGTAGGTATGAAAGTCCATCACCTTGTCGCAGTTCCCCGCGAGATTCGAATGAACTGGATAGTTCACCCGAAACCCTTACGCTGTTTGGGCACCGTCCATCGTTGCTTTAATCAGTCTAGTCAGTTTCCCAGGAAAGCCGTTTTCGTCTATGATTCTCCATAGCTCTGCGCGGACGATACTGTCGTATGCCGCTTTGCAGTCGATGAACAGGTGATGCGTTGAGACCTGGTATTCACGGCATTTCTGTAGGATTTGCCGTACGGTGAAGATCTGATCCGTTGTCGACCGGCCTTCAATGAATCCGGCTTGTTAACTTCTCACAAACTCAATAGTTTTAGGTTTTAGACGACGGAAGATGATCTGGGATAGCACTTTGTAGGCAGCATTCAAAATAGTGATCGCCCTGAAGTTCTCACATTCCAAATGGTCGCCTTTCTTGTGAATCGGGCAGATTACCCCTTCCTTCCACTCATCCGGTAGCTGTTCGGTTTCCCAGATCCTGACTATCAGCCGATGCAGACAGGTGGCCAACTTTTCTGGGCCCATCTTGATGAGTTCAGCTGCGATGCCATCCTTACCAGCTGCTTTGTTGGTTTTGAGCTGAGCCCTCAGCGTGGGAGTTGGTTCAATACCGTCCTCCGCTGCACTGACGTCGTCGTTTCCTCCGTTGCCGTGGGCTCCCGTGCCTACGTTCTCCACGCCGTTCAGGTGCTGATCGAAGTGCTGCTTCCACCTTTCGATCACCTCACGTCCGTCCGTCAAGAGGCCTCCGTCTATATCCCTGAATATTTCGGCTCGCGGCACGAAGCCGTTGCGGGATGCGTTAAGCTTCTGATAGAACTTCCGTGTTTCTTGGGAACGACACAGCAGTTCCATTTCTTCACACTCCGCTTCTTTCATGCGGCGCTTTTTCTCTCGAAAGAGGCGGGTCTGCTGTTTCCGCATCTGTTTGTAACGCTCCACGTTCTGTCGGGTCCCTTGCTGCAGCGTTACCGCCCTCGCTGCGTTCTTCTCCGTCAAAACCGTTCTGCACTCTTCGTCGAACCATTCGTTCCGTCGATTCCGTTCCACGTACCCGATGGTGCTCTCGGCTGCGTCGTTGATGGCTGCTTTCGTTGTACTTCAGCAGTCCTCTAGAGGGGCCTCATCAAGCTCGCCCTCGTCTGGCAACGCGGCCTCAAGATTCTGCGCGTATGCTGAGGCGACATCCGGTTGTTTCAGTCGCTCTAGGTTCTACCGTGGCGGTCGCCGGTACCGTACATTGTTAATGACGGAGTGGTCGGAGTCGATGTTGGCGCCACAATTGGTCCTGACGTCGATAATGTAGGAGAAGTGCCGTCCGTCATTCAGAACGTGGTCGATTTGAAATTCCGTCTGCTGTGGTGATCTACAGGTGTAACGATAAGGGAGGCTGTGTTGGAAAAAGGTGCTACGTATGGCCATATTTTTGGAGGCGGTGAAATCACTGAGTAGACCGTTTTCGTTCGTCTGCTGGTGGGCGCTGAACTTATCAATCGTCGGTCTGAATTCCTCCTCCTGGCCTACCTGAATGTTTAAATCTCCTATGATGATCTTGACGTCGTGGCTTGGACAGCGATCGTACTCTCGTTCGAGCTGCGCGTAGAATGCGTCCTTGTCATCATCAGTGCTTCCGGAGTGTGGGCTGTGCACGTTTATTATGCTGAAGTTGAAGAATCGGCCTTTGATCCTCAACCTGCACATTCTTTCGTCGATCGTCCACCAACCAATCACGCGCCTCTGCATAGCACCCATCACGATGAAAGCTGTTCCCAGCTCGCGTGTGTTGCCGCAGCTCTGGTAGATGGTATGATTACCTCTAAACGTTCGCACCATGGATCCTGTCCAACACACCTCCTGCAGCGCTACGATGCCGAACCTGCGGTCCTTCAGTAGATCGGCGACTATGCGGGTGCTCCCAATGAAGTTGAGAGATCGGCAGTTCCACGTACCGAGCTTCCAATCGAAAGTCCTTTTTGTTCGCTAGGGTCGTTACCGTTGGTCTCGGTTCGTATTACAGTCGACATGTCGATGTTCTACATCTCGATATCACTCCCCATCTCGATGGTTTCATCGGTCCCTTCAATCTGCATACATTTTACCCCCCTATATGTCGATATCTCCTTATCTCGACATCTCCCTATCTCGATGCGATCTCGATCGTTTTTGTTCCAGGTTTTCTCTTCATATGTCGATATGTCCATATTTGCAGGTTGCTAGATCTCGTTTCGTGGGTGCAAACATTCTGAGAATGCAAAGTGACATTTGTTTGTTGATGGTTTTTCTTAGTTACGGAGAGTTTTGCAATCTAGTGTGCATTAAACATTGGCTCTGATTTTCCGTTACAATGTTTTTTTTACGGCTGGCTCGTACACCAACCGCCTACTTTCCGGAGGACCATAGTGCACAGTTGAGCTTAGAGTCCTTCCCTGACACTCGAACGTTGATCAGCCGCCCCTAGCGTGGGGATCAGACGCTGTGGTGAGCCACTCTTCCTGCAGAACAGACGTTCAGGTTTGCCGAAGCAACCCCTCCCCCTTCCCTGTCAGCCATCGACCAAAGTTCCCACCGAGGTTGGTTACCCGATCTTCCCTAAGGTTGCTCATAGTTTCCGGCCGGTACTACGAGGAGGTAGGGATAGGAGTTGCTGGGCAGAGGCTAGTTTATCACAATAATGATCTGAAGGATCTGAATTGCGCAGCATACCCAGCCTTTACCGTGCCACCATTTAATGAAATTACTGAGTTTAACTTTGGTCTTGCTACTTACATCATCTTGCATTATTTTTCGTATTAGGGGTTGAATGCAGGTTGAATATTTCAGAAACAGGGTTGCTTGAGGTCAGAGAGATACATGCATAAAAGATCATACAATCCATTTTGTTGTCCTCCATTCTTCATTGCCTGATTTTTTCACAGATCTCAGCTACTTTGATAGATAACGCATGAGCTTAAAAGGACAAAAACCAAGGTCGTCTTTGTCTTACTCGTGCAGAATTGTCAAAGTGACCTGTGAATTGTCAAATCGGTTAATGAAGAATTGCAGAATCCAGTGGTTTATGCAAGATTTGTAGAATCAATGAAGAATTTTACTCCATCTCCTTTTTTTCTGGCGAACTAGCACCGTTCGGCGCTAGTTGTGTTTAACGTCGGCTGGGCTAAGCCTTGAATTTCGACGCCCAGGAAGACAGCCACCACACCTGGGACCCTACATATCGAACCCGTCAACACATGGGCGTAGTACCCTAGTGGACAAAAGAACTGTAAATTAGGTTAAGTGATTAAGAATAAGAAAAAAGTCCCAGAAAATTCCATCGGCATCGACGGGAAATAAACCCCGACCGACTGGGGTGATAGGCTACCACCGACGCCGACGAATTTAACTCCTGAAACCCAGCTAACGGAACATCATCGTAATGTAACTAATAATATTATTTGAAATCGACAGGAGAATGTTTGACATGTGCATGACTACGATGATCAACTCAATAGGGACTTCAGAAGAGTCATGTTTCTCTGAAAATTTCAGTTCACTGTTCCAGATTTGTCAAAAAATTACAGTCTATAGTCAGCTAAATGTTTTGATGAGATCTCAGCCGAAAATCAGTAGCGTCGTGCGGGGTTACTTTTCAAATTCGGGGCTACTTTGGACACTTTTGAATATGGATTTTTTGAATTCAAAATATGGTTCAAATCTGTTTGATGTCTTTGGGACTTATGAAGCAATATTTTCCTCTTCATTTGGTTGAATTTGTTTTTCAAACAGACCCTTTATTGCTTGTGAGGACGTGTAAAAACATCGAATAAACAAAAAAAAATATATAACATAACATTTGCTGTGTGAGCATTGTTTCTACAGCTCATAAGTTTCAAAGGGTGGATCAATTCAAGATGCATTAACATAACGTATACAATCGAATATTTGTATCGTTATAAGGACTGTTCAATTTAAAAACGGACAACTTGCTTGTGCGATATCTTTTTTATTTTTCAATAAAATCATTATCAGTTTTTTGCATAACTTTCTATAGCTGTTCTCAAATGTAGGAAAAATATAACATTAAACAAAATGTTCTTTATTGTGTAACTGAAGCAGTTTTCGTAAAACATCAATAAAACCCATTTCTCAAAATTGGACATCACTTTCTACATACTTAACATGTACATTTTCATGAAGTTTTCAATGTATTGGAATCATATACTATTCTACTAAAGATAAAGCTCAATATTTGGTCAGTAATAATGTACCAAGCAGTCTCCGGCTTGATATAGTAAGTTGCCTTGTTTTCATAGAAATTATTTAAAAATGTTCATTTAAGTCCTGTGTTGCAATAGCATCACGGATTCGACTAAAAATTTGTCCAGAGTAGTGGAATATTGCTCTCTGAATGATACAGAAGAAAAAATTACTTATAATTGCATTTTTCATCAAAAATTTAATCCATAAAGATGGTCATATTAAAAAATGTCATACTTTTTGCTCCATTGATGCAGATTTTCAACTCTAGCGAATCTTGTTACTATTTTTTTATCAACGAAGCTGGTTTTATGATATTGTACACCTTATTTAATAATAATCGGATGCAAAGTTTTTATTTCCAACATCATTGTTATGCAAAATTTGCATTAGGTTGCATTGTTATTTGGAAGAACCTTTAAAAAACGTAACCTTTTTGATTACTGAGTCTGCAATAGCGCACAGTAACCAAACCAGTAATGCTATTAAGAAGCAATTTTCTGCATTTAGAACCACATTATTCTCACTTTCGACTAGATGCATAAAAAAATTGATTATTTAATATTTTCATGCCCCTTTTGCTTTACAATTGAATTCTATTGAAAAAATCGAATCTTACCTGAGACTTTAATATCTCTACACTTAATTTTCCGATTGAGTTTAAATTTTGCCAAAATGTTTATTACTCATGCTGCTGCAGCATGGCACATACTTTTCTGGTATTATAAACGATATACCATATGTGATCAGTAATTTTATATATATTTTCAATTTTCGGCAATCGAAAAATTCGCCTCATTTAACATCTGGCCGATTTTCTATAAAATAAAACTATTTTTATTCGATTCAAAAATGATTACAATAATGAAAGATGATGTACTGAACAACGAAGCAAGGGTGGTTAAATTTGAACTACGCGTCTTCTTTTTATAGCCTTGTAAAGTTGTCCGTTTTATAAATTGAACAGTCCTTACATGATAAATTACCTTTTCACCTAAATAAAGGATTGATGGTCCCTTTTTTAGGGTTGTCTAATACAATATCACGCTGCTCATAATACCAAAGGTAGAACAGAATCATAAAAAACGCATATATTTATTGAAATCATGTATGATATAGTATACTACAGTATTGGTGCGCAAAGTGCTTTTCTAAATATCCCTGGAATTTTAAATGCAGTTAATAGAAACTAGAACGGATACGAGGTTCTATTGGAAAAGGAATTTTGGGATTCCGTCAGGGTGGTCAAATGGTGGTTTGAACCCAATTAACTGAACGGAGGCAGCTCCCTTATCCAGCCCCTATTCAAGGGGGGGGGGGGGTTATAAGTTATAACTTATAACTTTCGTCATTGCACTTTTACCGATCTGTAAACACGGACACCTTAACAATTTCTGCCCAATCTTCCAGAAATGAAGATGGCTGCGCCCATTGGCACTCATATTATGGCCTATTCCCTCTCAACGCATAGAGACTGCCATCTTAGTACCAGCTCTCAATCTCCTTTCAGCAACGTAATCTTATTAACAGCGGTACGGTTAAACGCTAGGGTGGGGCCTACTGTATCTTATATATTAAAAACGTGAATTTTCTACATAAACAAATACTCATACAAACGAAAATCTTTGAATTGGAACCAACCGGTTACAGATATTTACATCGAGTGCCCTGATGTAACAATGCCTAGGCTTAAGCGACTATACCCGGTATCTGAAACGAAATAAGAAATAACTAGTTCTCTCATTCTCATGTATGTTAAAATATATAGAAATTATTATGAAAATCAGATTGAACTTTCCAAATTCGAACTTTTAAGGACAGACTTGTTAGAATCTCAAAATGGCCGCCACAATGGCCGACTTTGGTACCTACTCACGATTTTGAGGGCACAAATCTCTTCGTAAACAAAACCAGCGCACCTGATCTTCTTATTTTAAGCTTATTACGAGTGAGCAAGAACAGAATAATGAAATGCACTGTTGCGTGAAGCTTGCTTCTTGAGATTTGTGCGTTTGAAGTTCTGATGCACTGTTGAAGCGGGATTTCAAGATGTTTGTCCTTAATTGAGCTCAATATTGGGGACTATCGTTCATCACCAGACAACTCTATGTAACACTACATATTATTCTCTCCATTGACGGTTTCACTTATTTGAATTTAGAATTGATTTAAAGCTTTACCCTGGCCAAGATCACAGGGTTCGACGGTATTAAAGTGAAGGATGTTAATTGTAATTCTTGTAATGAAAATATCACCTTTAACACTTTTAACATAATTGTGTTGTGAGATCGTTGTTGATCGGTACGTGCTCGTCGTTGTTCTCGATATAATATTGTTTTTCGGACTGTGGCAGCGTCGTTAAAAGTGATCTACATGGACTGACATCGAATGTGATACTTGCTAATACATGTGAAAGAACAATATCCATTCCGATTTTGCGAATATCGTGGAAAATCGTAGTTTTAGACTTGCTTTTATTTTTCGCCGTTGTGATTAATAGCAACTTGCAATGGCCGATGTGAGAATCTGCGAAAAATGCTCTCAGACCATCGATGTTAAATCTGAGTCCTTCAGTGTCTGCGAGGGAGACTGTGCGTGTTTATTCCATGCCAGTTGCGTCGGCTTAACAGAAGATGATTTGTGCTCAATCGCTTCAAGATTGAACCTTATTTGGATGTGTGACAAATGTATGCACAAATTTCGTAGCATGAGTGACGGTACACAAGCTGATTCGCCTACCGATTCTCCCAAAACTAAATCTCTCGATGATGAAGTTAGGGAGCTCAAAAACTCTGTTGCTGGTATACTGGAAACTCTCTCCAAAATCACACCGACCGCTGTTACGGACAACCGTGCCCCGCTACATTCAACACCCATTTCGATGAATATGCCTTTTGAGGAGATGCAGACGAGTGAGGGAAATGTGAACAACGCGGAAAGCTATCAACAGTCCCTGTATACGAACGATGGAGACAACTTCTCATTGTTTTTGTCCAACGTTGATTCAAGTGTCTCAGAGCGAGAGGTTCACAATATGGTTTCTCGAACGTTAAATGCCCCCGGTCCCGAACGCATTGATGTACTAAAACTAGTTTCATATTGGAGTTACCGTCGACCGCCAGATTTTATTTCATTCAAGGTAACTCTTGATAAGAAATGGAAAGCAATGACCATGAACCCAATGATCTGGCCGAAACAAGTTAGAATTAGAGAATTCATTGAACGACACAACGTCACGTGGAGGCCGTAAATAGTTGATATTTCAATATATTTTGATCTGTTGTTGGGTTTCTAGATGTTCGATTTTAATTTAGTTATATTGTATGTTCGAAGTTGTGGTGTTATCATTGTTCGAAGTTTAGGTTGAATGCTTTGATAGCATATCGTGTTTCGTGGGTTCCGATGTTGTATTGATATTGTATGTAATGAAATGTGATTGATGTTGTATATAATGAAATATGATCTGATGATATATTGTTGATTTTGTTATGTATGTATTAGGATTAGATATTCATTAAGACTGTAAAGTCAGATGAATGAAACAATAATAAATAAATAAATAAATAAATAATGCGCCTCCAACGGTTCATTGTGAACCGGCTGCTACAGATGGAGTATGGTTGATTTATCAGAAATGCTCGATAAACAGGAGGGACCTGCTGGGGCCTAGTAGTTTCTATACCCAGATAACAGTTCCGGTCGATTGAGTCTGGGAAGGTTTCGAGAGTCGTGAATCATAATGAAAATTTGTGTTTTGTGACGAGTCTCGGAATCTTTTTTTTGAGTCAGCAGACTTTGAACTGTTTCCTGGGCTTCCCACTATTCGGTTAATTTTAACAAATACACTATACAAATACAAATTAAATTCAAATATGAAATAATTAGCAGTATCTTGCGTATTCAATTTGCTAATACATAGTTCTCAACATTTGATGTGCTTTCGTGATTCAATTTTCTCTATGTATGTGAATTTTCAATATCAATTTAAAATAACTAAGAAACTAATAGTGGGAAGTGCAGCATTTAACAGTGCTTGCTTATAGATTCGAAGCTAACGTGTGATCAAGACGAAATCGACAAAAACTGACTATGTACTTCGACTTTGACTAACGTAGACTATTTATGACAAATTAGATATTTTTACATTTTTCGACTGAGTGTATGAAAGGTTTACTTTAATATGAGCTTATTTGGACCGATGCTGATAGTGCTAGGGATGCGGACGAAAGACAACTTTCAAAGGTAATAAAAACAATACTTAAATGAGGATGAACGAAAATGGACATAACAAACACATCGACTATCTAACAGATCATAGGCACACCAAAGATTACTGAATTGTAGGGCACAGCATAAATATGAACAATAACATTCTTTAAACCTTGACATGACAAAACAACAAATACAAAATCGACCATATGACAAAACCGAAACTTTCACACCTTCTACCGTAACCTTCTGAGTCAGTACGCAACAGTGTCTTACTGGACGACATGTGCCGTGCACGGCTGGTGAACTGCTTCTGAAGGATTACGTTCTCTATCCTATCCAAAGGCCTAGTGAACTGTCGTTGTCCGCGCAAACGCGAGACGCTTGTGCGCACAGTGATGGGAGAGGTTTCTACGTCCGTCGGCGTGCCGCTAGGAACCTTTCCAAAAAAAAAAAGAATTGATTTAAAGCTTTACACAATCGACAACCATCCAACTGCTGCAAAATGCACATGTTTTTGTTATATGACCCTTCACTCAACAACTGATTTGATATTTCTTTTCATGACATCTGTTGCACAATATCCCTGGTCATTAAGTAACCATACTTCAGAGGCATTCTCTGTTCCTGTTTTTGCAAGATTCCAATTTTATGGTACTGATTATTTCTTGAGGTCTTTCCTTGTCAAATATTTGACCCTGTGTTCAGGCATTAATAGTGAATAATCCGATTTACATAGGACCCGCTAAATGATCATGTGCTTCGCGAATTATAATGATGATGCACAAAACAAAACACGATCCAGCATGACACATTTTTTTGGTAGTGTTGTACTTTTTACAACGGCGCGCGTCCTGAAGGGTTAAGTGCAAAACAGATTTTCACCTATAAATCAGCGGCTATTCAACGTATTTTTAAGATCATCACGTGATTATGCTGCAAAATGTTGATCGTTGATAAAAGTTCATACCTTTTGATCCATTTCGTAAACTTATACAAATAACATATGTTTACGAAATTATCTCAAAAGCAGTTACTACATTCACTTTTTCTTCTCATATCCGTTCACAGTGGGAATGACCAAGCAGCAGCAAAGTTTGGGTCACCAGCAGAAATCCAACAGCACGACAACGTCCGTCATTGGCAGTGGTGGTGGTGGTGGTCCCGGTTCCGGTACCAACTCATCATCGGCCACGCTGAAACAACAACAGACGAAGCATACTGTTCACTGGTTCCGCAAGGGTTTGCGGCTGCACGACAATCCGGCGTTGCGTGAGGGCCTCAGGGATGCCGCCTCGTTTCGGTGCGTGTTCGTTATCGATCCGTGGTTTGCCGGAAGCTCCAACGTTGGCATCAACAAGTGGAGGTGAGTGAAGCTGATTAATATGGATTTATTGTTTTTTTTTTCTTTTTTTTGTTAGAATAATAGTTTTATTGTGCACTAGTTTGTATTTCTTGTTTATCAATTCAAACTACCTAGTTAGTACGTCTAAATACATGAAGCCTAGTTTGTACTGTGTTCGTGGCTTCTTCTTCTCCTTACCGACCCGGCATGTTACATCGTTCGTTATCGTTGTCGTCCGCTAGGTATCCTACAGCTACACCCACACGTTTGTCATACCGAGCACCGAGCGAGAGTTCCGTAAACGGTGATTATTCATTCAGAAATCACGTGTTGATCAATGTGATAGCGCCGCGCGAGCCCCGATGTAACTGGTGGGGAAGAAGTGGGAAAAAGCCTCCCATTGCGTTTCTTTTTTTGGGTTGTCTCTTTGTGGGTGGCATTTTGACTTGATTGACTGCATAACAGCCAGCAGTGTTAATCTTGGCGGCCAGGTACGGTGTCATCTGCTATAGGCAAACAGACTTTTACGCGATTTTCTCGAAGTTACGCGATTTTGGTAATTTGCAGAGGGCAAATCTCGTAAAAAAAATTCCTTTGGATTTTTTTTCGCGCGTTTTCTCTAAACTACGCGAACCTTTTTTACACGAACTTTTTTTGCATTACACTGATGGCTCCCTTCTCGAAGGTCGAGCAGGTGCTGGTGTTTATTCTCGTGAGCTAAGGCTGTATTAGTCTTACTCACTTGGTGTTGGTTGACACTGCACCGTTTTTCAGGCCGAAATCTTTGCTCTTCGGAGTGCATTCAGCACTTCAGCAGCACGTAATGGGCAAAGTAATATACTTCTGTTCAGATAGCCAGGCTGCTATTAAAGCACTTGCTTCGGTCAACTCCAGTTCGAAGATAGTTATCGCTTGTCGAATCCAAATCGAGGAGCTGAATTCAGCAAACGCTGTTCACCTTGTATGGGTACCTGGCCATTCTTCCATCGCTGGAAATGAATTGGCTGATGAGTTAGCTCGCACTGGAGCATCACATGACTTCATTGGCCCTGAGCCAGCTATTCCGATATCGAAGTGTTGGGTAAAGCTTCAGTCACACCTGGGCTGCTACTCAACACAAACAATACTGGAATAGTTTGGAGTCATGCCGTCAAACCAAGTTGTATTGTAGTAGGTAATCAAAATTTGAACCAAATTGCTACTTTCTGAAGCAGTGCAAATTTCAAGTGATTTTTTCTCCCACATGGAAATAATTTACTACGGCAAAATCGTAGGTACATGAAAGCCACGGGTATAAGCTTTCTGTTAAATGGTAAAAAGTTTGTATTTGCACCGAATTTCATTGAAATATTTGATTTTTCATCAACAATGATTTTAATCTTAATTTGAACCATCGTAATCATAATTTGAACCAATTTTAATCTTAATTTGAACTACTGGCGGCAGCAGCTCGAGCAACTCACAAAACAGCCAATTCCATGCTAAATCACATGAATCTGCTATTTCTCATACCTATTTTTCATTAGGCAGTGGAATCTCAACTCAGAATGTTCGAAATTCTTTAGGAATTTGGAAAATAAATTTGGATTTTTTCATCCCCCAAGAGTAAACAAAGCAACCACTAGCGCAATCTACAGGCCAACACTAGAAGCTCACCCCCGTTTACTAGTTCAAATTTAGATTACAAATGGTTCAACTTAAGATAACATTCTCCAAGTAAGAATCACTTAAATTTGATAATTTTATGACAAATAATGCGGAATATTATTCGGTTGGTCGATTCTACGATAAATAAGCTTTCATTTGACGTGTTCACATATTGCGTGTGATACAATGCATGAGCTGTACGAGTCCACCGAAAAAGTGCTTTCTCTTGGGGGAAATGGGTGAAATCACAGTGATTTTTCAATTGCCTGTTTTCCATGACAAAAACGCTTTTTTCAATGCTTTTAAAGTCCATTTTATCAGGTTATATTACGGAAAGCTGTTTAACATCTTTTTCGAGACAATATTTGCCTGAAAAGTACGTCGTTTTAGTGAATTTTGAAATGGTTCAAATTAAGATTACAATTTGACTAGTTCAAAGTTTGATTTCTTACCCTACTGAGCCATCTCCAAGGGTGGCGAAGTATCTTACAAATCTGTCAAATCAGAATTGCAGCATTCTGGTCAAAGCATTGACTGGCCATTGCCGACTCAGCTATCACATGGCGAATATTCAGCAAGCTGATTCATTTGCATGTGATAGCTGTGAATCCGATTGTGGAACTTCGTATCATTTGATAACTGTCCAGTTTTTGCGCAACTGCGTTTCCGAGTATTCGGAAGGAAGTTTACCATAACTACGCTAACGCTAACTGCGTTTCTGAATATTCGGAAGTGAAACTGAGTTCAGCGACCTGAATATTCAGGATATTCTGTTGTTCTTAACCCGCTGTGGTAAAGAGCTATAGGCTCTCTTTCGCTTTACACGCAGAAAAATTAATTGTAAACACAATTAAATTCTAGTTCAAATCAACCGATTTTTCAGTTTGATATAGCGACAAACTGATTTCTAGATTAAACTAAACTGTCCCATTGTTTGATAATACAAATATTTTCATTTGACGAATTTTTTGACAGTTTGTTGAACAAACTGAGATTTGGTAGTTTCAACATGAAATGACAGATTGTTTTAAACGACTGCACTTTTGGTACTAACAAACCCGGAATGTGATAGTGTTGGTGATGGCAACTCCTGCGGCAGCTCGGAAATCTATTTTTAGACACTCGGCAAGCGGATGGAAGCGAGAACGAATAAAAAAGGCAAAAAAGCGAAACCGACCAACTTTTTGAGGATGCTGTCTTGAGTACCTGCGCGTTATCCATCACGGCCAAAACTGCACTTGGAAGTTGGAGTGATGGATTCGCTACACTTTCTTCGTTGTGGCGATGTTGGGGTAAGAATTTTAAAGATGTGTGAGTGCATTTGGGCCATGTTTATGGTCCCCATTTTGTTGAAACAAATGAAGTTTTCATCGTTATATGGAACGATAGGAATTGATTGTTTTGATCGATAAACTCTAAGCAAGAACAAAGAAATATAACTTTGGAATAAGCAATTGCTCAGTTTGAAAATCAACCATGCGTTTTATTGTTTTAAACAAGCCTCTTTTTCCTGCGTGTATGCGTTATTACAGTGCCCTTTTCAGGGCGCTGTTTGAACCCGTTATTGAACAATTGTGCTACGCTTATGCGTTAGTACCCTCTTCCAGGGTATTTTTTCCTATTTCCCTACCTGTCCTTATCCCCATTCTTATCCTTATTTCCTTCCTTTTCCCTCAGATAGATGATGAACTAGGCTATTATTTTGGCGATGGCACAAATGTCCCAAATGGAGGATAACGTGCCTCTGGAGCCGGCCTTCTGATACTTGATAGGTACGGTGTCATCTGCTAGGCAAACAGACAAGCACCCTCAGCAAATTTAAACATATATGATAAAATTAAATATGATAATATTATAATCTGATAGCATTATTTGACTCTTCAGCAGTCACGCTGTTGTATTTTGTACAGTACGATGAAAAAAGCTAGCCTGTTCTACCTAAATCAGCGTTGTTCTGATTATTTGGTGAAATTCCTAAAGGAATCTTAGGATAAGTCCTACAACAATTGTTGGAGAAAACCCTCAAGGCGTTCCCAGGGGAATTTCTGGATGGAGTCCTGATTAAATCTGTGGATGAACTTCTAAAGGATTTCTTGAAGAAAATTGAGGGAATACTTCAAGACGACTTCTTGAAGATTTCCCTGCCACATGTATGCATCTCTAAAAATATCTTAGAAAATTGAAATATTAATCGCTGGATGAATCATTTCTATACCAGGAATCGAGGAGTAGCTGAATAATGGAAGAACTCCTGGAGGAATTCTGGAGAAATACCTGGATGAATCACTGGAAAGATCCCTACAGGGATTCTGGCAAGAGTTTCTGCAGAAATTTCTGCAGAAATCCCTTGAGGAATTCCTGGTGAAATACATGCAGGAATTTCCGGAGAAATACCTGCAGGAAAGCCCGGAGGAATTCCCTAGGGAACCCTTGGAGGAGTCCTTAGAGGATTCCCTGGAGGATTTTTTTGAGAAATATCTTTGAAGGAATTCTTGGAGAAATATAGAGGAATTCCAGGAGAAATTTCTGAGGAAATTCCTCGATAAATTCCTGGAAGAATTCGTGGAGGAATTTCTAGAGGAATTCTTGTAAGAATTCCTGGAGAAATTCTTGAAGGAGCTCCTGGAAGCATTTCTGGATGAACTACTGGAGGTGTAGCAGCCGGCTTAGAATAGCACTACGGACCACCTGTTCCGGGGGTAAAAGTCCACCAAACAGATAACCCCAACCCAAGGTGTCAGGCGACCCGTGCTAAGGGATCAATGGTTGAAGGGGGTTCAAAACATGCTCGATCTTTAACGGAGCCCGTAGCGTGGATAGATCACCTTTTTGGGTTGCGTTGTGGCGAAAGATCTACCAAAACGAACTCTAGTCCTAACTGCATCCAACTATGGAACAGCCTATTTTAGTAATTAAAGGAAAAACTTTGGTCCTTATTACATTTCATACCTTGGTAAAAGTGATAGGTCTCGGTTTGGTTCTGGCCGAGATGGATTTTGCACCAAGGAAAAAATGGATTAGTAATCCTAATCTTTTATTCGGTATTCACTGGTTTGAGACAGTAGGGACTAGGTTTCCGATGCATGGTCAATATTGGTATCATTTCTTGACTTTTTCGTTAAGGGATCCGATTTTGACTGAAAAAGGAGCGTGTTAAAAGCGGAACCTATCAATCAGAATCCTTCCTTGCGAACTGAAGTTGAAAATGACTACTGTAACAAAACCGAATACTTTATAACTTCTCAAAGGTGATAAAGTAATACGACATGCACTACACAAAGGACACGGGGTATACCACAATAGATCAAATATTGGTCGCAGTGGTTATGTCCCGAACAGAGAAAAAAAAAACTACTGAAGGAATTCCTAGAGGACTTCCTGCAGGAATGCCGGGACTCCAGGAGGAATTCCTGAGTCATTTTTTGGAGGAACCTCTGGATGAATTCCTAGAGGAATTCTTGGAGGAACCTCTGGAAGAATTTCTAGATAAAATCTTGAAGAAATTCCTGAAGGAATCTCTAGAGAAATATCTTAGATAAATCACTGGAGCAATTTCTGAAAAAATCTTTGGTGTAATTTGTCGAAATATCCCTGGAGAAATTCCTGAGTAAATTCCTAAAGAAATTTCTGTAAGAATTCCTAGAGAAATCCTTTGATGTACTGCTGCTAGGAAGAATCCCAGAGGACACTTATAACACGCGACGCGAGTTGTGTCTGTCTTATTATTCTTACAAAACGTTAAAAAGGAGATATAATTACCTTTTTGAGTCGACCGGTTTCGGGCTCGTTGTTGCCCATCGACAGGACGATGTCCGACTGATTACGATGATAACTAATACTACAATCCTACTGTGTGCAGTATTCGTCGTGAAGCATTGTATATTACTGAATTCTCAGCTTGGTCAAGTCCCAAGCAACACACATGTTATATAACAGTTACGACAGCGCAAGTTTTAGTTGTATAGAAGTTCATTTTACGTAATTCTAACACAATGTTGAAATAACGTAGAATTAACTTCTATACAACCAAAACGTGCGCTGCCCTAACTGTTATATAACATGTGTGTTGCTTGGGGTGGAAAAGAGAGGACATAATTGGGGCATCATCTTCATTCATAAGCGGGCGGTCGGCTGTAGCTATATACATGGATTCCCATGCGTTAAGCTGCGTAGCTTTTTGGACATTTTTCAGCAGTTTCGCTTGTTCCCAGTCTGCAGTATGTCCTAGCGTCGTGGTGTGCATTGCCACACTTGAATCGCAAGTTCTTTCGTGTTCTACCGCGTTCTTGTGTTCACGTAGACGAGTTTTAAACTTACGACGTGTTTGCCCAATATACACCGCGGGGCAATCTCGGCATGGGATTTGGTAAATTCCTGATTTTTCGTCTATTGGAACTTTGTCTTTTAGATTGCACAATGCATCCTTTAAGCTGTTGCTGCTCTTGTACACCACCTGAAATCCGTGATGGTTGAAGGCTGTTTGGATTGGATTGGTGAGCTTAGGGTAAAAAGGAAGGCTGATCCGTTTAACATCCTCCTTTTCCGGCCGCAGTGTCGTAGCATTACTTCTGTATTTCTTCCTTTCGTGTTTTCGCAGGATTTTATCCACAAACTCCTTTTCGTACCCGTTCACCTCTGCAGCTTTGTGAATCCTGTTCCGCTCCTCGACGAACTCATCTCTTTCCATGGGTATGTTGTAGAGACGATGGGCCATGGAGTGGAAAGCTGCTTTTTGCTGGGCTGGAAGTTGGTTTTCGATATATTCCAAATTTAAGTTTGTTATCTTCCCTCCTGGAAATCATCAAGTCGAGGAAGGGTAGTTTACCCTCCGCTTCTTGCTCTACCGTAAACTTGATGGTGCTATGTCGCGAATTAAGTAGTTCAAGCGTCTGTGCCAAATACCGCTCTTTGACTACTGCGAAGACATCGTCAACATAGCGTCTCCAGATTCGAGGAAAACACCTTTCTTTCTCTAAACCAACTTCGAAGTCACTCAAAAAGAGGTTTGCAAGAAGTGGAGAGAGTTTGCTCCCCATGCTGAGGCCGAAGGTCTGCTTGTAGAACTTCCCTCTGAATGAGAAGTAGTTCTGGTTCATACAAACTTCTGCCACCGAAAGGTACGCCTCAATTTGGTGTCGGGGCACTCGACATCGTTCTAAATGTCTCTGCAGGCTGTTCAAAGCGTCATTTACTGGTACGTTTGGAAAAAGCGCAGTTACATCGAACGATACTAGTACTTCCCCTCGCCGTACTTCGATATCTTTCAGGTGCTCCACCAATTCAACAGAATTACGGACGCTCCTACCATGAGTTACAGGATGTTTTGTGAATCTTGTGAATCTTCGGCAAACAGTAGAGCGACGCTACCTTTGGGTTGGGTACGTGCAATTTTCGTTCCAGACAGTCTTCACCCACCAAACGCGCTACTTTCTGACGAACGCCGTTAGCCTCTTCAATCATCGCATTGAGGGGGTCTTTCGGTTTTCCATTCTTGAACTTGCACTCTTCATATGGACCATCAGCGATCATGTTCAGAACACGGGAGTCGTAATCTGGCTTGTCCATGATGACCACTGCATTTCCTTTATCCGCTCGAGAGTAGACCACATTCCGGGCTTGCAATTTACGAATCAGACACCATGTCTCGAAATTCGCGTGCGATTGCTTCCCCCCCTTGCTGTCCAAAAAGCTACGCAGCTTAACGCATGGGAATCCATGTATATAGCTACAGCCGACCGCCCGCTTATGAATGAAGATGATGCCCCAATTATGTCCTCTCTTTTCCACTTGACCAAGCTGAGAATTCAGTAATATACAATGCTTCACGACGAATACTGCACACAGTAGGATTGTAGTATTAGTTATCATCGTAATCAGTCGGACATCGTCCTGTCGATGGGCAACAACGAGCCCGAAACCGGTTGACTCAAAAAGGTAATTATATCTCCTTTTTAACGTTTTGTAAGAATAATAAGTGTTGTGTCTGTCTCGCGTCGCGTGTTATAAGTGTTGTCGAGGTTCTTACGTTAGCGCAAACCCAAGAAGTGAAGTGAATCCCAGAGGAATCAATGGAATAATTCCTGCAGGAATGTCAGGAGGAGTTCCCGAAGGGTTGCTTAGAGATTCCTGAAGGAATGCTGGGACTCCAGGAGGAATTCCTGTACCGTCTTACCCCGCTAGTTCGACACGTTTTAATACGACACTTTTTAATTTGTACCCCGCTTATTCGACATATGCCGAATTGAACAATATTCAAATGTCACAGCGATGTACACTGTAAATAAAAAAAAAAAAACAGTTTTATATTGTGTTTTTTTATTCGCACCACCGCAACATCTGTTGAAATTAGGGTTCATAACAAATTCGGTAATCAAAACAAAAACATAAATAGAGTTGCCAAATTTCAATAAGCAACGTGGTGTTGGGCGACCAGTTTGTCGAATTTTTACCCCGGTTATTCGACAACAGTCGGTGTCGAATCAGCGGGGTAATACGGTATCATTTCCTGGAGGAATCTCTGGAAAACTTTTTGGATGAATTCCTGAAGGAATTTCTGGAAGAATTCCTAGAGAAATCCCTGAATGTACTCCCTTCCCTAGGGGAAATCAGGAAAGAATCCCTGAAGAAATGTCTGAATAATTTCTAGGAAGAAACCCAGAGGAATCACTGGAGGAACTCCTGGAAGAATTCCTGGAAGAACTCCTGGAATAATTCCTGAAGGAATTCCAGGAGGAGTTCCCGAAGAAATGCTTAGAGGCATTCCTGAAGGAATGCCAGGAGGAATGACTGGATGAATTCCTGGATAAATGCCTGTAAGTACTCCTAGAGGAATTCCTGGATTCCTGGAGAAGTTCCTGGAGGAATTCCTGAAGGAATTCCAAGAGAAATTCCTGGATAAAATCCAGGAGGAATTCCTGGAAGAATTCGTGAAGAAATCCAGGTGGAATTAGTGGGAAAAAATCCACGAAGAATTGCTGGAACAACCCCTGGATGAATTCGTTGAAAAATCTCTAGAATCCTTTAAAAATTCCTGGAGGAATTTCTGGGAGAACTCTCCCAAGAATTCCTGGAAAAAAAAAACTCTTGAAATAATTTTACGAGGAATTCCTGGAGGAATTCCTGTAGGAATTCTTGAAGAAATTTCTGGAAGAATTTCTGAAGCAATTCCTGTATTTGTGTGTGAAGAATTAGCATTAAGTTAAAATTCACAAATACAAAGAAATTTAAAAAAAAAATTCCTGTATTCTTGGAGAAATTCCTATGGTAATTCCTAGGGGAATTCTTGGAGGAGTTCCTGAAGGAATCCTTGGAGGAACTCCTAGAAGAATCCCTAGAGGAATCCCAAACGAAATTCCTGCAGAAATCCTGGATCAAATCCTGGTGGAATGCCTGGATGAATTTCTGTAGAAATCCCTGAATCAGTTCATTGAGGAATACCTGGAGCAATTCCTGGTGTAATTCCTGGAAGAATTCTCGGAAGAATTCTTGTAAGAAAGCCTGGAGAAATACCTTGAGGAATCCCTAGCGAATTTCCTGGAGGACTTCCTGAAGGAATCCCTGGAGAAACTCGTGGAAGAATCTCTAGAGGAATCCCAAGCGTAATCCCTAGAGGAATTCCTGCAGAAATCTCAGAAGGAATGGTAGGCAGAAGCCCTGGAGGCATTCCAGGAAGAATTCCTTGAAGAATCACTGGAACAATTTTAGGAGGGACCTCAGGAGGATTTGTTGGAGGAATCCCAAGCGAAATTCTTAGAGGAGTTCTTGGAAGTATCACTAGAGGAATTCCTGGAGGAATCCCTGGAGAAATCCTTGCAATAATTCCAGGAGAAATCTCTGGAGGAATTCCTGAAAAAAAAATATTTTTTTTTATTCATTTCGTCAATTGCGAAATACATTATTACAATATAATAGTGTTTTAATCGTTTCTTTTTAAATGGATTGTAAATATGTTTTCTAATTTTGATTGTTAAAGTCAATCGTTTTGTAATGTTTAATTATATGTTTGTTGCAACCATCATGCAATTTGTAGGCCCAAATTTGCCGTAGTTTGTTCGGTGGTCGTTACTTATAAAGGACGAGTTCCTGGAGGTATCTCTAGAGGAATTCTCGGAAGATTCCTGGAAAAAGCCCTGCAGGAATTCCCGATGGAATTTCTGGAGGAATCTCTGCAGAAATCCCTGAAGGAATTCCTGCAGAAATCCATGAAGGAATTCCTGGATAATTCTCTGCAGGAATTCCTGGAGAAATCTCTGTAGGTATTCTTGGAGGAATTCCTAGAGCAATTCCTGGAGGAATTCCTCGATATCTCTAGAGAAATTCCCGGAAGAATTGCCGTAGTAATTTCCGATGGAATCTGGAGGGTTTCATAGAAGAAAACTTAAAAGGAATTCCTGAATAAATCGTAGAAGAGAATACTGAACAAATCTCAAGAAGAGTTCGTGAAGGAACTTCTGGTGGAATCCTTGAGGAATTCTGGAAGAAATCCAGGAGGAATCCTGGAAGCAATCCCATGAGCAATCCATGAGGAAATCTCTAAACAATTCATGGATGAATCCCTGGAGGACTTCCTGAAAAAATCCTGATGGGATTCCTGAAGGAATCTCAAGAAGAGTTCCTGGAGGAATCCTTGGAGGAATTTCTAAAATAATCCCTGAAGCTGTTCCTGTATGAAATTCTTGAGAGAATCCCTGAAGTAATTCCAAGAGGAGTTCTTGGAGGAACTTCTAAAGAAACCTCAGGAGGAATCCCGGAAGTAGTCTCATGAGGAATTCCTAAAGAAATCCCAGGATGGATTTCTAAACGAAAGTCTGGAAAATAATCTGTAGAAATCCCTGGGAAAATGTTAGGAAACCCATATCTTCAGTAATTTCTTGGCGAATTATTGAAGAAATCCTTGGATGAACTTCTAAGACTTATAGCAGAATTCTTGAAGGATTAGATGGATAATTCCCTGGAGAAATATCTGAAATATCTGCAGATACACATTTTAAAAGATCTGTGGGGAAATTCTTTTTAGAATTCCTAGAGAAATTACTGAAGGAACCCTTAAACAAGCACTGGAACAATCACTGGCTGGACGAAACTCTGTGGATATCTCAGGTGCAATTTCCAGAGGAATGTGTAGTGAAATTCTCAGGAAAATTCTTGGAGGAATCATTGAAGGGATCTATGGGAAAACTATGGAGAAATTCTTCGATGCAATCTTGCAGAAGTATCTAAAAATTTTTCGAAGAAATCGTGGGAGGAATTCCTGAAGCATTTCCTGGCACAAGCCCTGAAACAATCACTATTGGAACTCCGCCAGATATTCATGAACGAAGGAGGAATTTTAGAAGGTGTCCCTGAACTTTATAAAGAGATCCCAAGTCTTTCGCTATTAGCATAACGTTTGTTAGAATTGAATACTAGTGATAATTCGTGAATTATGAGCTACTACACGCAAACAGTATGATTCTATAAAGTTCTTATCTTTCCCAACTGGAACCGGTTCCGGCATATCCGGAAAATTTGGCATGCTGTTTTTTTGTGTTCCATGAATAAAATAAAAAAAAAACAGCCACTCAACTACGCTTGTTATTTGGTAAAGTCTTGTTATTTACTTTCTGTGACCAATTTCAGATTCTTGCTACAATGCCTGGAGGACTTGGACCGAAACCTGAGAAAACTGAACTCTCGTCTGTTCGTCATTCGGGGGCAACCGGCAGATGCACTTCCAAAGCTGTTTAAAGAATGGGGTACCACGTGTCTAACTTTTGAGGAAGATCCAGAACCATTTGGCAAGGTTCGTGACCACAACATTTCTGAAATGTGCAAGGAACTGGGCATAGAAGTCATCTCGGCCGTGTCGCACACGCTGTACAAGTTGGAAAGGTATTTACATGATAGAACCAACCATTGAGGATGTAGCTTGCTCAATGCTCATCCTTTCTATTTTTTTTTTAGGATAATCGAGAAAAATGGTGGCCGCGCACCGCTCACCTACCATCAATTCCAGGCCATCATAGCGTCGATGGATGCCCCGCCTCAACCGGAACCGGCCATAACGTTGGACACCATTGCCAACGCATCGACGCCGCAGTGCGAAGATCACGACGATAAATACGGAGTTCCTACCCTGGAAGAGCTGGGCTTCGAAACGGAAGGCCTCAAGCCACCCATTTGGGTGGGGGGTGAAACGGAAGCCTTGGCTCGTCTTGAGCGTCACCTAGAGCGCAAAGCATGGGTCGCTTCCTTCGGAAGACCCAAGATGACGCCACAATCGCTACTTGCTAGTCAAACAGGTCTGTCGCCCTATCTGCGCTTCGGTTGCCTCAGCACCAGACTGTTCTACTACCAACTGACGGACCTGTACAAGAAAATCAAAAAAGCCTGTCCACCGCTGTCGCTGCACGGTCAGCTTCTTTGGCGGGAATTTTTCTACTGTGCCGCCACGAAGAACCCGAATTTTGACAAGATGGCTGGCAATCCGATCTGCGTGCAAATTCCGTGGGACCGTAATGCGGAAGCGCTGGCCAAGTGGGCCAGTGGGCAAACGGGTTTCCCCTGGATCGATGCCATCATGACGCAGCTGCGGGAAGAAGGCTGGATTCACCACCTGGCTCGTCACGCGGTGGCATGCTTCCTGACACGTGGCGACCTGTGGATCTCGTGGGAGGAGGGGATGAAGGTGTTCGAGGAGCTGCTGCTGGATGCCGATTGGTCGGTCAACGCCGGCATGTGGATGTGGCTGTCGTGTTCATCATTCTTTCAGCAGTTTTTCCACTGCTATTGTCCGGTGAAGTTTGGCCGGAAAGCGGATCCAAATGGAGACTACATTCGCCGGTACTTGCCGGTACTGAAGGTTAGTGAATGTTCGTTTGACATTTAAATGTGATTAAGTGGGGCAACAGGAAAGAACTATATTGTAGGAAGTTAAGTCAAAAGAGAGCGGATAAGGTTTGAGGAGATGAAATTATCGCCAGGGTAATGTTCGCATAGTGAATGTTCTACCACCATGCTTATTGAGGATTTTATTGATGAGTGAGAGTGGGTGAAAGTAAGTTAGTAACTCTCGCTGAGACCGACCCACTTTCTACACCTTATCTTCAAAAATATTTTAGGTGATGATTTTCTGAAAGCCCTCGCCAAAAAATAAGGAAAATGCATTTGGTTACTCAAATTGATGGATCCTTCGTTATCGTTAGTTATAGCTACAACAATTTTTGCGGACCCCTCGAGGTTGGTCAAATGGTGTCTCATTTAACCCTTTCCTTCCCACGACTTTGAACGACTATTTCTATGCAAAGAAATCGTTTCCGAAAAAAGTGCTTGAACAAAAGTTATTTTTCGAAATCAACAAAAACAATAGTTGTAAATCAATAGGTTTTCGATTGTATATCAATAGTTCCACCATTGAAACAAGTAGTTGGTAGATGGGTTTACGACATTTTATTTTTGTTTTATTTTTATTTAAATTTTATACCAAAACTAGCTGTCCCGGCAGACGTTGTACTACCATTTTGATTGCGATTGTTTGACAACTGCTGGGGAGTCATTTTGGTTTTATTGTGATCGTTTTGAATTTCTTCCCCGCTCATAACAATTTCAGTAATTTTACAATTTCTCTTCTTTGAAGTTGATTTTCGTAACTTTTTTTACATATAAACACAGCCACATGAATACAAATCAAACCCTGCAAGAGTCATCCCGATCGGTTCAGCCGTTCGTGAGTTTTGTTGCCTCAAAGGGACTTCAAACTCATTTTTATTTATATAGGTAGATGTACCAAAACATATAAAAACTGCATAAAAATTAAGTTTTCGATAAATGGCTCGGAGTTTTTGGCATATAGATATTAGTAATTCTCGCTAAATAACGAATCTCGCTATTTTGTAACGATCGAAATCTTTTGTCCAAAACTATGTGTGGTTGATTGAAAAGCCAATATTTTAACCCTTTGAAGCCGGAATTTTTCCAAGCGTTATTCTGGAGTTTTTTCTGCGTTTTTCTGTAGTTTTGGTATTCAATAGTACAAAAACGGTAGAATATTATGCGGAATATTTTGTCTGGACATCCTAGGTCATCCAAACTATTCTTGAGTTTAGATCCTTAAGTCTATGGGTGCAACGGTAACTTCTTTCATTATACAAAGCTACGATTTGTAATTAATCATGTCCAGAAAGTCTTCTGAAAATTCAATAGACAGTATCAGATCAGTCGGGATATCCTAGGTCATCCAAACTGTTCTTGAGTTTAGATCCTAAAGTCTACGGGTGTAACGGTAATTTCTTTCATTACACAAAGCTGCGATTTGACATCCATCATGTCCAGGAAGTCTTCTGAAACGTAAATAGACAATATCAGATCAGTTGGGATATCCTAGATCATCCAAACTGTTCTTGAGTTTAGATCCTAAAGTCTATGGGTGTAACGGTAACTGCTTTCATTATACAAAACTACGATTTGTAATTTCTGTAATCATCTGAGAGTTCAATAGACAGAATCAGATCAGTCGGGGTATCATAGGTCATCCAAACTGTCCTTGAGTTTAGATCCTTAAGTCTATGGGTGTAACGGTAACTTCTTTCACTACACAAAGCTACAATTTGTAATTTATCATGTCCAGTAAGTCTACTGTAAGTTCAATAGACAGTATCAGATCAGTCGGAATATCCTAGGTCATCCAAACTGTTCTTGAGTGTAGATCCTTAAGTCTACGGGTGTAACGGTAACTTCTTTCATTATTCAAAGCTGCGATTTGTAATCCATCATGTCCAGCAAGTCTTCTGAAAGGTAAATAGACAATATCAGATCAGTTCGGATATCCTAGGTCATCCAAACTGTCCTTGAGTTTAGATCCTTAAGTCTATGGGTGTAACGGTAACTTCTTTCACTACACAAATCTACAATTTGTAATTTATCATATCCAGTAAGTCTCCTGTAAGTTCAATAGACAGTATCAGATCAGTCGGAATATCCTAGATCATCCAAACTGTTATTGAGTTTAGATCCTAAAGTCTACGGGTGTAACGGTAACTTCTATCATTATACAAAGCCACGATTTGTAATCTATCATGTCCAGCAAGTATTCTGAAAGTTCAATAGACAAAATCAGATCAGTCGAGATATCCTAGGTCATCCAAACTGCTCTTGAGTTTAGATCCTAAAGTCTATGGGTGTAACGATAACTGCTTTCATTACACAAAGCTGCGATTTGTCATGTCCAGCAAATCTTCTGAAAGATAAATAGACAGTATCAGATCAGTCGGAGTATCCTAGATCATCCAAACTGTTCTTGAGTTTAGATCCTAAAGTCTACGGGTGTAACGGTAACTTCTTTCATTATACAAAGCTACGATTTGTAATCGTATCATGTCCAGTAAGTCTTCTGAAAATTCAATGGACAATATCAGATCAGTCGGGGTTTCTTAGGTCATCCAAACTGTTCTTCCCATGATCGCATAGTCGACGTAACCACCATTCACAATGTCAGTATTTATTCAATAGAGCACAAGATCTAATCGCTAGCTATATGTCAAAGTAAAAAAAAAACTTAAACTTCCCATTTATCATTGCTAAAATTTCAAAAGTGTGTTGAAAACTACAATGGCGCTTACGTCAACTATGCGAATATAGGCAGTGTTCTTGAGCTTAGATCCTAAAGTCTGTGGGTGTAACGGTAACGTCTTTCATTTTACAAAGCTACGATTTGTATTCTATCATGTCCAGTAAGTCTTCTGAAAGGTAAATGGACAATATCAGATCAGTCTAGATATCCTAGGTCATTCATACTATACTTGAGTTTAGATCGTAAAGTCTACGGGTGTAACGGTAACTTCTTTCATTAAAAGGTACGGTTTGTAATCTATCATGCCCAGCAAGTCTTCTGAAAGTTACAAAGGTTGTTTTTAACAACTAACCTACTGTTATGAAGCCCATAATATTCCAAAAACATATAACAACGCGCATTGTTTTTCTAACTGCTTTTGTAAGTACAGTGGATTATGTAACACCTTAACGTAGTGGCAAAAGCTATTATCACAAGTGTAGACCTGAAGCTATGGCCTCCGGAGTAGTGATGTTGATCTGGAATATCTCAAAACTATCTTGAAATGAATCATGATATGCCAGGGGGATTACAGATTATAGTCCAAAGTTCATTGTGAGAATAACTACTGTTACTATCAAAAGCTAAACTTCAAGATAATTTGGACGACCCTCAATGTCCCAAAGATTCATAATAATATATAGAAGACTTCAGGTTGGTCCAGTCACCGCTATTGATTATGAAACGTTACTCAGTATATCAGATATAGCTGATGTTACGAGTGTAGACCTGAAGCTCTGAACTCATAGATAGTTTGGCTGACCTGGAAGGAACATTCCCATAGTGTCTCTAAATGACATTTGAGATTTCAAGAGCTTCACGGATCTCAGCAGATTATTCTATGCTATTATTTATGAAGAAAACAAATGAAGTTTTTCTTAAAGATTTGAAGGACTTCATTATAGAAAAGTTTGGACGACCGTGAATGTCCCAAAGGTTTATTACAAAAAAGTAGACTTCAGATTGCTCCAGTAACTGCGGTGGATTATGCAGCGTTACTCAATATAACAGATATGGATACTGTTACGATTGTAGACCTGAAGTCCTGAACTCCAAGGTAGTTTGGCTGACCTGGAATATCCCTGTAGTGTTTTTAAATGACACTTGAGATTTCAAGAGCTTCGCGATTCCCAGCAGGTTATGCAATATTATTATTTATGGCCAAACACATAAAGTTATTCTTGTAGATTTACAGGACTTCATTATAGAACAGTTTGGACGAACCTGAATGTCCCAAAGGGTTATAATAAAAACGTAGACTTCAGATTGGTCCAGTAACCACGGATAAATATGCAACGTTACACAGTATAACATATACGGCTGTTGTTACGAGTGTAGACCTGAAGTCCTGAACTCCAATATAGTTTGGCTGACCTGGAATATCCTTGTAGTGTCTCTGAATGACATTTGAGATTTCAAGAGCTCCGCGGATCCTAGCAGATTATACAATACTATTATACAGGGTGTTAGGTTCCTGAGTGCAAACTTTTTAAAGGGTGATAGAGGACCATAAATGGAGAAAAAAATTGTTCTACGCATATGGTCAAATCTCAATCGTTACGTAGTTATTGAACTTCCCATGTTTATGACTCTTATTGCCTTAACTAGCAATAACTTGAAAATGGTCAAACTTATCGAAGTTTTTTTACCCTTATTCGAAAGATTATTGAATTTTCTAACAAATGGCATCTTTGAATCGATTGGTTTGGTTGAATAACTAAGTTTTCTAGAGCAAAATAGCTAAAAATAGTGTATTTTTATTGGTTTTTGTCAATTATCTTTGAAACATGCGTAATAAATTGAAATTCTTTCTTTGGCAAAGTTGTGGCTCCTGTTACACTCTACAATTCGTTCTTTGACACCAAACTTCGATCTCTTATCGTTGTGTTGCAATTTCGATTTTAACATCGCATTTCAGATCATAAATTTACAACTGTCATGGAAAGCACTTTTTTGCGCATTGTGCCGCACATTTAAATCAAAATTGCAAGAAAACGATAAGAGCTAGAAGTTTGGTGTCAAAGAACGAATTGTAGAGTGTAACAGGGGCCACAACTTTGCCAAAGAAAGAATTTTTATTTATTACGCATGTTTCAAAGATAATTGACAACAACCAATAAAAATACAGTATTTTTAGTCATTTTGTTCTAGAAAACTTAGTTATTTAACCAAACCAATCGAATCAAAGATGCCATTTGTTAGAAAATTCAATAATCTTTCGAATAAGGGTAAAAAAACTTCGATAAGTTTGACAATTTTCAAGTTATTGTCAGTTAAGGCAATAAGAGTCATAAACATGGGAAGTTCAATAACTACACTCCCGTTCAAAAGTTTGGGGTCACCCCCTCAAAAACATGTAATTTTTTTAGGCCCATATCTCCGCCAATTTGCGTCCGATTTCAAAACCCTAGGTTTCATTCGAAAGATAATAAGTCAAAGAAACTTTAAACATGATCTAAAAGAAACTTTTTCAAAAAATTTTGTATGTAAACTTAACCCAAAGTTGCCAAATTTTCTAAAAAATGAATAAAAACTTACGGCAGTGTCGCTGGAAGTTGGGTCGACCAAATTTTAAGATGAGAGCGGTAATATGACCCATTTTCTATTAGCTTTCAACTGCTTTTTACAGAACTTAGCTAAAAAATCTAGAAAAAAAGTTATTAGGAAAATTTATCCTTGATGTCATCGACCAAAAGTTTAGGGTCACCCCTCAATATGATGTATCGGCCAAAAGTTTGAGGTCACTTTCGTAAAACATGGAAAAGTGATTTCTTGATATCTTTGTCACCTTTCATTCAATTTTAATTCTTCTTGGCTTATTTGAAACAAAATGAATGATACTTACTGCATAGACATTGAACCACACATATTTGTTGAAATTTACATGCTAAAACTTAACGTAAAGTCGCCTCATTTTTTGAAGCGTGGTAAAATGTGCTAACTTTATATAACATTTTTATATACAAAAAAGTTGAAGACATCAAACGTAAATTTAGTTAATTATCTTTGAAATGAGCCAAAAATAATTAAAATTGAACTATAGATGACGAAGATATCACCAAATCACTTTTCCATGTTTTACGAAAGTGACCCCAAACTTTTAACCGATACATCAAATTGAGGGGTGACCCCAAACTTTTGGTCGATGACATCAAGGATTAATTTACTTAATAACTTTTTTTCTATATTTTTTAGCTAAGTTCTGTAAAAAGCAGTTGAAAGCTGATAGAAAATGGGTCATATTACAGCTCTCATCTTAAAATTTGGTCGACCCAATTTCCAACGACACTGCCGTAAGTTTATATTCATTTTTTAGAAAATTTGGCAACTTTGGGTTAAGTTTACATACAATTTTTTTTTGAAAAAGTTTCTTTTAAATCATGTTCAAAGTTTCTTTGACTTATTATCTTTTGAATGAAACCTAGGGTTTTGAAATCGGACGCAAATTGGCGGAGATATGGGCCTAAAAAAATGACATGTTTTTGAGGGGGTGACCCCAAACTTTTGATAGGGAGTGTATATGATTCAGATGAATGAAGTGGATGAAAACGGTCGTTTCGTTGTGAATTTAGGTAATGCACAATTTTGTTTACATGTTGTGCCGGAAATGGGGTCAAAAATCCTAATTTTGCTATATTAAATTGCTTCAAAAGTGCTCGAAATAAAGTTTATACTAGAAATCAGCGAATAAAAAGTTATAAACCTACTGAACTAAACCATCACTAACGACCAACAAAAATATTTGCCATTCTCGAAAAACGAATAGGGACAAACAGAGCCAAACAACTTGCCAAAATTTATCTGTCCAAAGTGGTCAAATTTTGGCGTCTGGACAAAGCGTGTACGAGAACCTTAAGTTCTCAAGCTGATTTTACATGATTAATATTGTACAATGTTTGACGTAATATGAGAATTTAATAAAATATTTTTACATACTTTTACAATAATTTTAACTTTTCCTTATTTTCACGCATCTTATCATATATAAACCCTTAATTTGGAGATGAATCAGCCTCGGGCTGAAAATCTCCCTAATAAAGCTAATAATAATAAAATAAAAACCCTTAATTATGTAATATTACTTTTTTTAGTATGGCTTGCTATCAATTGTTAATTCACTTCTTTCATTAACATTTTCAGAATTTTCCTACTCGGTACATTCACGAACCGTGGAACGCTCCGGAGACCGTCCAGCGCACGGCCAAGTGTATAATCGGTAAAGATTACCCCTTACCGATGGTAAACCATGCTATCGCCAGTCGTGCTAACATGGAACGCATCAAGCAGGTGTATCAACAGTTGGCCAAGTACCGCAGTCCGAGCAGCAGTTTCGATAGCGAATGCCCGGAAAAGGGTGGATCGGCCATTGCGGGGGTTATGACTCCTGCCAAAGTGCAGCACATGAACGCATCCAGTTTGAACGACAGCCCCAGCCCGACCACCATCATGACCAATCTGAACAGCTCCGGAAACTACATGTGTCGGACAATTCCACCAGCACAAAGTGACCCGAATGCAAAGATCATTACCTATCACCAGAACAACCGGGAGGTGCAACAGCAGCAACACCGACTTCAGCAACAGACACAGCAGCACCTAGTAGGGGGACATCAAACCCCTGGTAGCGATCAGTTCACTAACCTCCAAGGTTCCGCATACGTCACAATAAAACCGGAAAGTCCTAGCATGGCTGTGAGCAACAACAACAATAATAACAACAACGATCTCATAAATGCACATTTCAACACATTGCAAGACCAGCTGAACAACAGCATGAACCCGTTAGGTGGCACCGGTAGCACCAAGATCGAAACGGACAGCTTCGAGTACGAACGGAATCAGGAAAATCTCTACAACAATCAGTTCAAAGTGGAGTACACGGATAACTACAACTCCGGATACGGCATGCGAAATGCCGACTTCTACGGCAGGGGACGAGAGGATGAACCGAGCGTAGAGCAAACGATAAAGTCTTCCCTGATTCAACCCGCCACCCTGCAACCGAACCAAGCCAAGCAACTTGGCGAGAATCAGATGCACATTCATCACCATAATCACCTGAATCACCACAACCACCACCAGCAGCGCAGTGCGATAGCGGACAATCATCGAAGGCAACACCAACAGCATCATCACCAACAACAGCAACAACCAATGCAACAGTCACCAAGCGGCGAAGAAAAACTAACGTCCGGTGATTAGAACCGGTTGCCCGAGAACCGGTGCGAAAGTGAGAAAAGTGAGTGCCGCTTCCTTATTAATTAGCACACTATACGGTTCTCCGGTTTCCCGCGATTTGCTTCTATTAATACACACATATGCTTATAGATAGTGCGCGGCTGTGCACGCTAAATCGAAGGAGGCTGTGCGAGAGGCTATCTACCACCCGGCTGCTCACCACAAACCGATGAAGGCTGACAGAAGCTGCCTTGTTAGAGAGGTAGGCCGTTGACTTTGGATAATATAGCTGGTTCTTTATTTTTAGCTGATTTACCGAGCGATTATTTATCCGAAAATTTCCCTGATTTGGTGTAAATATCAGCTCAAAAAAACGAAATATCAGCAACAAAGTATGCGGAAAGACACAATCACTCTATTCATAAGACGGTTCAAAACTGTTATTGAACCTTCAGGTATGTGGATGCCTCTCATAAGTACCTACTATCGAGATTTACTTGATTCACCTGTCTTGATGCACATGTGAACAGTATTATGGCGAGCTGTGCAGCTAATGATGATGGTCGTTACCCTCCAACAGGGACATCAATTAAGGTAAGGTGTCAGGTCAGATAATTAAAGCTATTTCTTAGAGATAAAATCAAGACGCTAATGTTGAAGTTAATGTCGGTGCATATTGTGAATTCAATCAACTTTGTCATTCTCAACTACTATTAATGTGAAAAAATAATGAGTCGAATATTTAACATTTTTTGACACAACGTAACAGCTTTTTGTATTTTTTTTTTTATTTTTGAATGATGGTTTTTTCTTCAATTGATTTGTTCATGATATTTTTTTACAAGTGTCCCGGGCTTGGATTGCATCTTCCAGGAAGCGTGGATTTCAGGCATGTAACTGATGTACTTTGCAGTAATGATTGGAATAGCTGAACGTATAAGCAATGGCAAACAGTTTTGTGAAAATTAGATCTTAAAGTCATCAGATGTAGTTATACTGATTATGCTGCTGCATAGTACATACAGTGACCGGCACAAAAAAAGATCCACCATATGGTGCACAGATAAAAATAATGAGATTTACACGTCATGTAAACTTCAGTTTAGCAATGTAAACTTAGTGTTATGATGGTTTACATGATATATCATGTAAATTTGTGTTATATGTCATGTAAACACACAGAGTCATGCTGAATTACATGACATATAATGGAAGTTTACATGATATTTTATAACTTTTACATGATGTCACAGAATTTTACACTCTTTTTTCAATCTGTGTGGTTTCAGTTTCTAATGAAAACTATAAACAAAAATGATAAAATATATCTTTCAATGAATGCACTACATCCATTTTACATTGTTTTAGTAATCTGTGTTGAAAAATATTTAGTTTTTAAGGAATAAAATGATTCCTGATAAGATTGGGAAAATTGCTTAAAAACTGGGTATGACAGAAAAAAAGATCCACTTAGCAATTCATTCTGAAACACCAAAATTTCGCCAAATTTTCACACGTTTTGCTTCTTGGTTTATGCTGTTGTAATGTTTTTGATATGTGAAATTTATTTTGACATGAGTTTTATCAATTTTAGGGTGATATGGGGCGACTTTATTTTTCATAGTTAGTATAATAGATAAAATTTTCCTTAAGCTACAGAAACTATATGTAAGCAAGAATGAATGCTATTAATCTACAATACAACAATAATTCAGCTTGCAGACATACACGAATGTACATTTTTGAACAATTTTTATGAGCTTTGGTCGACTAATGCAAAGAAATGCACATGTTGTGAAGATTAATAAGGATTTGAATTTATTTGATATTATTTGAGAACTCAAAACACTCTCACGTTTGTATATCGCAATGATCACCTCTATCTGCTTGTACTGAAGCTTGCTGGAGGTATATTCTATCATATACACTTTGATAATTACAAAATTTCAATGTATTGTAAGTGGTACACATGGGTGTTCAATCATAATGTTAACTTTTAACATCAAATTCCACTGTCGCTTCAATACACCCATTCTCAGAATCAAAAGTTTACAAAAAAAGCGTCAGATCGTCTAGCTGTCTTCTGCAATATTTTTCGTTGGAATGCAAGGAATATATAAGCTGAAGACACCAACATGATTTGACGTTAGTCTCTCTTGCAGTCACTTATTTCATGCGTGCGCATAATTTAACACCAGTATGATTTTATTTTGAAAGTTAGCATTATAAGTGAGCACCATGTGTATCACTTGTTATACATTAAAAATTTGTAACTATCATTGTGTATATGATAGAATATACCTCCAGCAAGCTTTAGTATAAGCAGATGGAGGTGATCATTGCGATATACAAACATGATAGTATTTGGAGTTATCAAATAATATCAAATAAATTCAAATAATCCTTAATAATCTTCACAGCATGTGCATTTCTTTGCATTAGTGGACCAAAATGTTGGATATGGCCGTAGATCGATTAAGGTAATACACGTACGATTGGTTTAAGGTTCAGATAACGAATGAATATTTTATTAATGGCTGTCATAGATTATAAAAGTCATGGCTTGCTTGTTCCTAGTTCGTCGCTATCTCCCACACTCCTCCTCGACGGTAGGACACCTGCAGCCTCTCGGAACAGTTTCAGCTTCACGGCTTGAAATGGCTTGGTCAGCATGTCCGCCACCATTTCTCCCGTCGGGCAGTACCGAAGTTCGATTTCGCCGTTCTGCTGCAACTCCCGGACATAGTGATATTTTGTTTCGATGTGTTTCGATCGTCGTCCCACGGAAGGTGAACTTGATTGTTTGATACATCCTTGGTTGTCTTCAAACACGATCACCGGACTTGGAATCTCCACGGAAAAATCTTCAAGTATGCGTTGAACCCACCGGAACTCTTGGCAGCATTCAGTTAGGGCAACATATTCGGCCTCTGTACTACTCAAAGTAACACACGTTTGTTTTCTGGCACTCCAACTGATTGATCCTCCGGCAAACCGAAACAGGAATCCAGAGGTTGATTTTCTGTCGCTTGAATCGCCGGCCCAGTCAGCGTCAACGTAGATGTGCAACGGAGAGTTATCCACACCCAGCACCAGCTCGTAGTCCATCGTCTCCTTGAGATACCGTAGTACTCTTTTGGCTTCAATCCAGTCGGCTTGAGAAGGGTTGCTTGTTTTTCTTCCCAGGATAGACACGCTTACAGCAATATCCGGGCGAGTGTTGACGGCAACATACAACAACCCACCGATCAGACTTGCGTACTGATGGTTGTTCGGCAAGTTGTCTGACTCCTCCTCCTTTGTTTGGATGTGGCCGGGGCTCAGGGGAATTTTGGATGATTTTGCATCTTGCATTCCAAAACGTTGAAGTAGCTTGTTAATGTATGTTTTTTGCTTCAGGGATACTCCTTGGTTTGTTCGTTTAACTTCAATGCCGAGAAAATGGCGAATGTCTCCCAAGGACGTAACTTCAAAGTTTTGATTCAGTGTTCGAATAATTTCTTCGTACTCCGCTTCTTCCTCACAGGCCACCACGAGATCATCCACGTATACAACCAGGTAGGCGATCTTTCCACCGTTGTTCCGGATGTACAAACACGAGTCGTTTTTTGATTGTACAAATCCCATTTTCTTGACGACGGTATCAAAGGTTTTGTTCCACACACGGGCGGCTTGTTTCAATCCATACAGACTTCGTCGTAGGTGACACACGAGACTCGGATCGACCTCTGATCCCGGTGGCGGCCGCATGAAAATATTTTCCTCCAATTTTCCATGCAGGTAGGCTGTCTTCACATCCGCATGCTTGATGATCATACCCTTCTGACTTGCGACAGACAGCAATACCCGGAAGGTCATCTGCTTCACAACTGGCGCAAAAACTTCATCGTAGTCGGTGCCGTATTTTTGCGTAAATCCTTGCGCCACTAAACGTGCTTTGTAGCGAACAACGTTGCCATGCTCATCTTCTTTCCGCTTGAAAATCCACTTCGATCCTATTGCCTTCCTCCCGGGTGGTAACGTGGTCATCTCCCAGGTGCAATTCTTGTTGAGTGACTTCATCTCCTCCTCAATTGCGGCTTTCCACAGGGCGCTTTCTGGTCCACTAATAGCTTCATCGTAAGTTCTCGGTTCAGGAATAAACTTCTTTGCCATATTGATGGTTTCACTGTACCTTACCGGCGGCAGTCCTCGTGTAATTCGCTCCGAACGTCGTATTGGCGTCACTACCTCTTCAGACGATGATGTTAGCGTCTCCTCGCCGGATTCGTACTCCGATTCGCTTTCAATCTCGTTTGCTGCAACGGCTGGCACCGCCTCAGGGTCACTCTCGGAAATAATCGCCGACTCGATTTCAACTACGTGGGGATTCTTCGGGTGTTGCTTGACGGCCTTCTCATTCTCCAAAAAACGTGCATCTCGACTGAAAGTGATCTTGTCGCTCGCTGGATCGATGAATCGGTACGCCTTGTGATGGTCCGAGTAACCCACAAACGTCATCTTCGTTGCCTTCGGTTCCAGTTTTGTACGGTTCTGCGCTGGGATGTGCACGTACGCTTGACAACCAAAAACGTGCAGGTGGTTAACGTCGGGTTTTTGTCCATGCCATATTTCTTGAGGAGTCATCTTGACGGATCTGCTGGGCAACAGGTTCTGCAAATACGTTGCAGTATTGACCGCCTCGGCCCAATAGCGGTAGCTCATTCCAGCGTCCAGTAACATGCATCTTGCCATTTCAACCAGGGTTCGATTTTTCCGCTCTGCAACGCCATTTTGCTGTGGCGTGTAGACGGTGGTGTATTGCGGTGTTATTCCCTTCTCTTGATAGAATCTTCCTAGTTGCTTCGCTTTATATTCTCCTCCTTGATCCGAACGGATGGCAGTCGGATATCGTCCAAAACGGGTGTGCACCATCTCTGCATACTCCTGGATTTTCTCCACTGCTTCGGATTTGCGCTTCAGGAAATAGACTACAGTATAGCGGCTGAAGTCATCTATCATCACCATGAAATATCTCGCTCCTTCGGGGGTTACTGTATTCATCGGTCCGCAGATATCGGTGTGCACCAAGTCGGCTATCTTCGTGGATTGTGATCTGGTGTGATGCGGAAAAGGCAATCGGGCCATCTTACCTGCCAGGCAACACTCGCAATCTTCCTGGATGGAACAGTCTTGAATGGGCAGGCCAGTCGTGAGCCCCTCGCGAACCATGCGTTGAATTGCTTCCACATCACGATGTCCAAGTCTTCGGTGCCAGTTATGCAAACAATTATTCGGATGTTGTTCCGCAACCGCCATCGCATTGCCCTTCGAAACTTGCAGGTTGTAAAGGCCGCCTCGTCTGGCAGCAACCGCAGCTACAAAGTTGTTGTGCTCGATAGAACATTCCTTGGCAGTGAATCTGACCTCCGCACCCTTGTCGGCCAGTTGACCAACCGATATCAAATTCGCGTCGAGTTCTGGAACATGAAGCACGTCCGACAATGTGATAACCGTTTCCTTACCGTTTTTGTTTCGGCAGCGCAGTTTTCCTGTTCCTCTTGCGGCTACTTCAGCTACTCGACCATCAGCTAGTGTTACGGACATGTTTGATACGGGCTTGATGTCTTCGAAAAAATCTTCATCGCTACACATATGGCTGGATGCTCCGGAGTCTACGATCCATTCCTTCATCGCAGGACGCTCCCGAACTGTGGGTGAGACAGTCGAAGAAGCAGCAACAAACGCAAAATCTGCCGGATCGTTCTCCTTAACGGCTCTAGCTCTTTGTTTGGACATCGGTAGTTTCGGTTTGAACTTGCGCTTTTCATCCGTCTTCTGATTCAGCAAACGACACTCTCTTTTCACGTGACCGGGTTTCTGGCAGTGATGGCAGATGATACTCTTGGGTCCAACTTCGGCACGCAGCATGGTTTCCGCGCGACCCGATTTGTCACTTCGCTTCAGACATTCATCCAGTAACTTATGCTTGATTACGTCCATCGTCAGTTCGTCCTCCGGGCGGCTCTCCAAAGCCGTGGTTAGCGCTTCAAATGATGATGGAAGGCTTCTCAGAACCAACACTACTGTCAGGGTTGCCCCGAGCTCCAATCCCGCGTTCGTCAGCCTCTGGAACATGTCTTCCATTTCATGAAGGTGGTTCTCCATATCGTCCCCATCGGTGTACGTCAGGTTACAGATTTTCTTGAGGATCGATACCTTGGTGGTGAGCGACGTCTTCTGGTAATGGTTTTTGAGCGTGTCCCAGATCTCCTTGGCTGAATTGCACTTCCGGATCAACGATTGCTGCATGATCCCAACGAATAACGAGATTGTTCCCTGGGTCTTGGCATCTCCATTCTTCCAGGCTTCGGTGACGGGAACCGGCGGAGCAGTCGTGGCAAACTTCCAAAGCTCTTCCCGCATCAGCAAACTCTTGACCTGGAAACTCCAATTCTCATAATTCTCGCTTCCTAGCCTCTCGATTCCAAATTTGTCCATCTTGATAGCTTCCGGCAAATCCAATTGCGGCGGACTCTTCACAGGACTTGAAATTCGACTTCAATATTCTCCAAATTCACAGCTGGCCCATAACCCGTTGGATATGGCCGTAGATCGATTAAGGTAATACACGTACGATTGGTTTAAGGTTCAGATAACGAATGAATATTTTATTAATGGCTGTCATAGATTATAAAAGTCATGGCTTGCTTGTTCCTAGTTCGTCGCTATCTCCCACACAAAACTCATAAAAATTGTTCAGAAAAGTACATTCCTGAATGTCTGCAAGCTGAATTATCGTTGTATTGTAGATTAATAGCATTCATTCTTGCTTACAGATAGCTTATGACAGTTTAAGGAAAATTTTACCTATTATATTAACCATGAAAAATAAAGTCGCCCCATATCACCCTAAAATTGATAAAACTCATGTCAAAATAAATTTCACATATCAAAAACATTACAACAGCATAAACCAAGAAGCAAAACGTGTGAAAATTTGGCGAAATTTTGGTGTTTCAGAATTAATTGCTAAGTGGATCTTTTTTTCTGTCATACCCAGTTTTTAAGCAATTTTCCCAATCTCACCAGAAATCATTTAATTCCTCAAAAACCAAATATTTTTCAACACAGATTACTAAAACAATGTAAAATGGATGTAGTCCACCTATTGAAAGGTGTATTTTATCATTTTTGCATGTATTTTTCACTAGAAACTGTAATCACTATATGGTGGATCTTTTTTTGTGCCGGTCACTGTATATAGGATATTTGTTGAAGAAATGTATGTGCCGGGGTTAGTATGTGGGAATGCCATTGAAGGTTTGTAATATTCTCCGAGGCTTTCGAAATCCTACAGGGCACGCCCCCGGGTTGCGGATAGGGGGAAAAGGGAGGTATCTCGCATTTGTATTGCAATCAGCAATTGTGATATTATCTCCTTTGACCTATGGTGTTGTAAAGCTTGAGTCATTTAATATCTAGACGCAAAAAACCGGAGCTATCTCGGAAATATGTTATTGAAATACAAAATATTTTGCACGCAAAATTTAGGATATTTATTGCACTTGAAAAGTAAAATGGCGTTGAAATTATTCCGACTTGATTTTAATAAAATCTCGAACCTTTCTTCGAATACTACCCGTTTAAAAACTAGAATGGCCTTTTTTTCCACTATTTCTTCATCTCCGCTGCATCCCGAATCACCTCTTCTTCAACTTCTTCACTCTTCTTCAATTTTTGCTTGACAATTGCCCAAAATTTCTCAACTGGGAGAAACTGAGGGCAATTAGAAAAATTGATGTCTTTTTTTCATGAAATACACCCCGTTGCCTCGATACCACTTTCGCAATTCTCCACTGTTGTGGCAACATGTCAAATTGAGCCAAAACTTTACAGGTCCATTGTGAGCTACAATGAACGGAAGAACACAGTTTTTCAGGCACTCCTGCTTGTAAATTTTGGATTTGTCGGTCTTGTTTTTCACGAAAACCTTGGTTTTTTGCCCACAGCTGCGAATACCTTGCCAGATCAGCAGTTTTCATACAAATTCATCGGCAAAACAAACTCAAACTTGCTAGAGACATCACCCCGACCGGGTGGCTTTTAAGATCTTTTGTCCGGAAAGCTGACCTTAATCCATTTTCACGTACATTTCATCGTCCCTGAAAATGCATCCTTTGTACTTTGTCAGAACCTCGTCATATAACTTCCGGGCACGTGTTTTGGTCACTAGGTTGTGCTTTAGTATCCTGTTGGACTGCTTACTGGCCCAAAAAGATCATAATCCTTCTCGTAGATGTATTCTCCTGATGGTACTTTGGCTGGCATTATTTTTTGACGACATCATTATCCAACTGCCCAGGGTTTGCCTTAAATATTCTCAACATCTTCAAATGCAACTTACGATCCTTAGTTTCACTACGACGCTTGTTATGATCCTGCCAATCGATAGTATGCCCCTGACGGAAACATTTGAGAACGCTACACGCGGTCGATTTGGCCAATTTCAACGATTTCGCACGTCGGATTTTCGAAGTGAGTGTCCAAAACTAATTTTCGGTTCGTGGCGTCCATGTAACATGTAACATGTAACTTATTCGAAACAAAACGAATTATGACGAAATTGTCAGCACTGAAGGAGGCAGCATTCCAAAACAAATTGCTGCCAAAATTTTTACAAATCCGACCACTAGGAGCGCTGCAGTAAATCAAACGATGCGTCCAGATATTAAATGACTCAAGCTTTAGTGCGAATAAATGATCTCATTCTATGGGAATTTGAACCTTGTAATGCATTGTTGTTCATTAACTTGACAATGTTTTGAAGACAAACATGAGATGAGAGAATAACCTAATAGGAAAGTCACATCAGCAAAACTTTTACATATGCAGATGCTATCCATGGGGTCATGTATAGCATTTGGTATACTTGGCAATGACTGATTCTTTCCTATTAGGAGTACTATAAGACCACGTGAACAGTTCTATAAAAGGTTTAATTGGGAATAATCTACTTTCCGGAACTGAAAGGACATTTTCTTCGGGGTGGCTGGTGAGTCGGAGAGGTTACGAGCATAGACTAGGTAAGAGTGTCCGTTTGTTATAACTGACAAACAATCAGACGCTCTTTTTTTCTACGACTTGCTTGTCATTCTGTGAATTATTGTTTTTGGAAGATGTGCGATTCACTATTGAGCATTAAAATTATTTTGCATCTGAATAGCATTGATATCGTCAAGTCTGTACCAACACCCTAAACCCACACCAAAATACCCTTGCCTATCCCATGGCGTTTATGTGGTCAGCAAAGACTATTCAGCCATTACCCCTCCTTATCATTGGCTTTGGACTGACTTGCGCTCTCATTGCCCCACCAAATGTTGCAAATGAAAATGAAAATGAAATTTTGAAGTAAACTAAATATACGCATATTGATAGAAATAAATTAAATTCCGAAGAAAAATTCTCTTGCAATTGTTCAAGATCTTTTTCATGTCCCCATTACTTAAGTGTATCAAGGTAAATTACAGAAGTTTACAGATTTTTTTAAACTCGGAAATAGAGAATATTTTTTTTAAATAAAGATCACTAAGGGCAGGGTGATTTACATAGGGTTCCTTATTTGAGGGATGGCGGCTTAACTCACTTTCATTTATTTTTCTGAACCTACCCACGCCAATGGTGGTCAAATCTTTCTGTGTCTTACGTTATTTGTCAGTTTTTTTTTGCAATACTGCTTGAAGTAGATGATCTCAGTAGAACGGGACTATCGGAAATCAGCAAAACAAAAACTTCAACCAGGGAATACCTATGCCAAATCTTTGTTCAATAAGTACTTCGAGCTAAGAGCAAACAAACAGAAACAGATGACGAGCAAGAAGCGTTTGTCCACGGTCCAGCCAACCACAGCGCGAGTCTGTGCCAACCAGAAGCTCATTAAAATTCAACAAACATATCCCGTCCCGTCCGTCCCATATAACCGGCTTTTTGTTCTCACCTGAAGACGAAGAGATTCTCCACAAACATTTCTTCGGCCGCTAGCGCGCGCGGTGGCGTCAAACGAGAGCCGCCAGCGGCTGTCAATAAACCAGTTGTGTTCTACTCTTTATATTGGACCATAAAGAGATCTATCTACGCTGGGACACATTGTGCGTAACCGGGTGCCGCCAGGTGAGTTATGGCGATGATGTGTTGAATGAGAAAAGACAAAGCATAATTACCAATTGTAATGTGCTCTTATGCAAATTACGGTAAACTATGGGCAAATACTATGATGACGTGAAGGTGACTTGCGAGATTCCTCGTCCGTCGGGCGTCTTAAGTGGTCAGAGCAAAGTCCAGATGTTTACCGCAAGCATCGGTTAAGAAACAAAGAGTTTTAAATACTTCAATTTAATCATATTAGGTGGAAGGAGAATTAACCTAAACTTCCATCAGCCCTTCTCCATACTGCCATACTGTGGTGATCATCTTGAACGTAGACTAGTTTTTCTGTGCCAACCTTCTCCGTACCATTGAAGTGTGAAACCCTGAAACCCTGAAACCTTCTGAAACTCACTGGAACACCTCTAAAACTCAGTGAACTCCATGAACCCCTCTTAACTAAGAAAACCCTTGGAATGTCCCTAAAACTCCCTGGAATGCCCCTGAAACTCTTTGCTGCCTCCTAGAATGCCACTGATGCCCCCTTGAAACCTCTTGAACATTCTTCGAACGCCCCTTAATCGCCCTAGAACGTCCCCGGAACCCATGGAAACCTCTCACGTCCTGATACCCCCTAGAACGCCTAAGAAGCCCCTAGGAACCCAATGGAACACCCTAAAATACACTGAATCTCTAAGATGTTAGGTACCCGGGTAGAGGTGATATTAGTTTCATTGACATAAGAGATAAAAGATCTGAAAACAATATCTGGAAAATGTTCTTGAAAATCTGAACAATACCAAAATTTGATATTTCAAGATAAATCGAGTCGCTCGCAGCTATTGGTTAGATGTTACAAAATCTAAATATGATATGATAATGATGTTCCAGGAGTAAATTTTTGATTTTATTTTTAGATCTTTTATCTCTTATGTCAATCAAACCCATATCACTTTTTGATCTTCATATCCAAATATGCTATTATTGAGCTCTTTTCCTCTACTCGGGTAGGCGCACCACGATACTGTAGTATACGTTCAGCGAGCCTGTCTGGGTCATATTGACCCCAATATCCTACTCGGGTTATACATCCTTGAAACCGTTAAGCTTTTCTCCTCGGGAACGCCCCTGACACCCCTTGATACCCTATGGAACGTGGTTGAAACTCTCTGAAACTGCCTGGAATACTCTGGAACTTTCGTAAAGTTACTTGAAAACCCACGGGAAACGTCCTTGAAACCTGCTGATACTCCTTGGAATACCTACAAAGTTCGAAAAAAACCTGTAAATTTATGACGGATCGAATGTAACAAAAGGACCCCGTCATATATGATGGAAATTTTTGTGCGATCTTAAAATTACATTGCAGATATCTGTTAGAAAATAAAAAGAACTAGCAGAACCCGGCAAACTTTGTCTTGCCTACTGCGTTTTTTGACGTTTCAAGCCCCTAGTCAAGCGCCCAAGTCCCCGTTTAAAATGTATGAAAACCCGATTTTCAAAACTCTCAATTTTCCCATGTTTAAGGCCTCATAAACCTTCCTTGGGTGAAAATTAACAGAACAAAACTTAGACGACCCAAATCGGACCACCCGTTCGCAAGTTATGCGCGGTCCCACGTATGCCACTGCATTTTTATATATATAGATAATTGAACTCCGAGCGATAATTGAACTCAGATCTTTGGGGTGTGAGTAGCACGCCCGAGCTCTCTCGGCTATCTCAGCTTGTTAAAGAGCAGACAGTCAAAGTAAAACTGCTTCTACCATAATGCACGCATTCCTGACATGCTCTGGCTGCTGCAGAGAGTACTGAGAGAGACAACGGAGAAACCGCCACAGCTGCGAGCAGCCGTTCGTTTAGCCGATGACGGAGAGTGGCTGGCATGATTTATAGCAGATGTATGTAAATTTAAAGCGAATATGCATTAAAATCGGTAAACAAACCGTTTGACCAGCAGCGGGCTGCTCGGCTGACGTTAAATGTTGGTGATTTACATTTTTCTGCCGCAAGTTTCAGTTGATCTTCAATTTACGTGCTGCTTAACTTTCATATTTTTTTTGCTGTGTACTGAACAACCCTGAAAATCTCTTGAACATCCCTGGAGCTGGAACGCCCTTGAAATCCCCTGAAACTTCCTGAAATAGTCCTTGAAACTGAAACTCCCCCTGGAACACTGCTGGAATGCTAATGAAATCCCCTTAGACCCCTGAAAATCTCTGAGACACCCTGGAACACCTTTGGAAACCTACTGAGACCTCAGAAAATGCCACTGAACTCCTCCTCTAAGTGACATTCTTAGGTTAATATTGCGACATTAACATTAAATTGTTTTCCGAAAAAACTTCATTGACTTCCGCTGCTTTTCTTAAGCGCGAAACATAACATCGATAGTAGTAAGAAATTTTCTGTGAGAGTAAGCAGGCAAGCATAAATTCCAGCAAAAATCCATATAGTAATCTAATATTCTATAAAGCACAGGAAAAACGAATAGGGTTCTTAAGTTTTGGAAAATGTGTTGATTTTTTGATTTTATACGAAAGATGTTAAAAAAAAAATATTGCAAGTGATTAACGGCACATAGAACCTCACAAATGAACAAATTAAACATCACAAATTGACGCATGTTTATACAAAACATAAATGTGCCCTGTTATCCAGATGTATAATACCTTCCGGCCACAAGATGATGAGGTTTCATAAATGTGCTAGGTCCATCAATCATCCTGGAAGTGGAATTGTATTATATTTTGCAGTTCGCCTTTTAGTTCGCAGCATCTGTTGCTGCTTTCATAGTTTGATTTTGTCTAGGAAAATCGAGCATCCTGATTCAGGTTTCATCATTAGAGCTCTATAATTTGAAGTCCTTGCCAGTAAGGTTTACATCTCTAGTACTTAACCGCCGCCCGAAATGGCCTGAAAAGTGGCAATCAAAATAGGATTGCATTTCATGGGCCTCTATTGTGCCCGAACCCTATAAATGTGCATTAAAACTCCGGGAATATTTTCAAGTTAAAATTAATCATATAACACAAAGAATGCATGAACATTTAACTTATAACACATAAAACAATTATTCTATCTTATCAATGTAACAACCAGTAACAAAGAGCGCCATTTTCTGAGCCACAATGATTTTTTTCAGATTTTTAGAATTTTATTTTGGTACCTGAAATCAATTTCAAAGAGAATTTCTGGAATCACTTTTTGACAGTTGATGGGTTACTGCTTGACAGCTCCGCCCAGTACAAAAAACGACGGGGAGTGATTCAACAAATCGCTCCCATACCAACTTTAAATTGATTTTTGAATAGGTTGCCGGGCACCAAAATTCATGAAAGTTTGGATTACGGCTCAGTTTAGCCTGCAGATTCAGAATATGGAATTATGTATCTCAACACCCCTAAAGAAGTCAATTCTCTCTGACGCCAATTTTCAGCGAATATCCGGCTTGAAAAATCTTCCGTACGAAAAGGAGAGCGAAATAGTTATTTATGCAACGAGTTACAAAATGACGATTTTTACAACACGAGAAAAGTAGGCCGTTTCGGTACTGAAAGGGCAAGTATTAAAAAAAAGCCGGCGTCCGTGGCGTAGTGGTCTTACGTTCACTTCATAAGTGGATGGTTATGAGTTCGATCCAAGCCCGACACTTGCAATTGTTCGTCAGTTGCTCTTCCCCCTGAGAGCGACTGACACCTAACCCTCTTCTGAGCATATGCTCTAACGAACCCGGGAACTCGGATATCGGCTAACGGCAACATATAATGGAACCCAAATCGGACTGCAGAAGGAACAAGAGCCACACATCAACATCATTCTATCATGGACAGGGTAGAAAAGTGACAGCAGCGCAAAGGCAACGATATTGTAGAATAGAATACATTTAGGCGCTGTACAAAGTGGTAGTGCAGCTGCCAAGGAGATGTCCATTTATTACGTAAGGGAATTTTCACGATTCTCAAACCCTTCCTACCGCCATAAACCCTTATGTAATAAATGGAAAGCCCCTAATTGGAGTCGCTCACGCAGTGCCCTAGCGAACAAAAGAGCTTTAAATTAGGATAAGTGGTGGAAGAATAAGGCACGGTAAAGGCTGGGTATGCTGCGCAATACAGATCCCATTGTGATCCACTAGCCTCTGCCCAGCAACTCCTATCCCTACCTCCACGTGGTACCGGCCGGAAACTACGAGCAACCTAAGGGAAGATCAGGTAATCAACCCCGGTAGGAACTTTGGTCGTAGGCTGACAGGAAAAGGGGGAATTTGCTTCTACAAACCTGAGCGTCTGTTCTCCAGGAGGCTCCAGAAGCGGCTGATCAACGTCCGAGTGCCAGAGAAGGACTCTAAGCTCATCTGTGCACTATGGTCCTCCGGAAAGTAGGGGGTTGGTGTCAGGCCCTACGAGCCTGCCGTAAAAAACATAGTAACGGAAAATCAGCAACAGAATAATACGAACCGAGACCAACGGCAACGACCCCAGCGAACGAAAAGGACTTCTCAACTTCATTGGGAGCACCCGCATACTCGCCGATCTACTGAAGGACCGCGGGTTCGGCATCGTAGCGCTGCAGGAGGTGTGTTGGACAGGATCCATGGTGCGAACGTGTAGAGGTAATCATACCATCTACCAGAGCTGCGGCAACACACGCGAGCTGGGAACCAGTGCTGAAAAATTCATTTCGTCATATCCAAATTCAACAACCTACAGCTAATTTTAGAAGCTGAACCTGAGAATATGGTATATGGAAAACTTGTGCGGCTAGACCAGTTCTGCAAGAAAGTCACGGAAAAAACACTATTTTTCGAAAATTTAAGGTAAATGTCACGGATTACCCTCGAAAAATGCCAATGATATTCACGGTGAATATCATTTGGCATTTTTCAAAGGTAGTCCGTGACATTTACATTAAATATTCGAAAAATAGCGATTTTTCCGTGACTTTCTTGTAAAACTAGTCTAGCCGCACAAGTTTTTCATATACCATATTCTCAGGTTCAACTTCTTAAATGAGCTGTAGGTGGTTGAATTTTGATATGGTGAAATGAAATTTTCAGCACTGCTGGGAACAGCTTTCATCGTGATGGGTGATATGCAGCGGTGCGTGATCGGTTGGTGGCCGATCGACGAAAGAATGTGCAGGTTGAGGATCAAGGGCCGATTCTTCAACTTCAGCATAATAAACGTGCACAGCCCACACTCCGGCAGCACTGATGATGACAAGGACGCACGTTACGCGCAGCTTGAACGCGAGTACGATCGCTGCCCAAAAGCCATGACGTCAAGATCATCATAGGAGATTTGATCGCACAGGACAGGAGGAGGAATTCAGACCGACGATTGGAAAGTTCAGCGCCCACCAGCAGACGAACGAAAACGGCCTACGACTCATTGATTTCGCCGCCTCCATAAACATGTCCCACACTCCGGAAGCACTGATGATGACAAGGACGCATTTTACGCGCAGCTGGAACCCGAGTTCGATGGCTGCCCAAGCCACGACGTGAAGATCATCATAGGAGATTTAAAGTTCAGCGCCCACCAGCAGACGAACGAATACGGCCTACGACTCATTGATTTCGCCGCCTCCATAAACATGTCCATACGTAGCACCTTTTTCCAACACAGCCTCCCTTATCGTTACACCTGGAGATCACCACAGCAGACGGAATCTCAAATCGACCACGTTCTGATTGACGGACGGCACTTCTCCGACATTATCGACGTCAGGACTTATCGTGGCACCAACATCGACTCCGACCACTATCTGGTGATGGTCAAACTGCGCCCAAAAGTTTCAGTCATCAACAATGTACGATACCGACGACCGCCACGGTACAACCTAGAGCGACTAAAACAACCGGATGTCGCCTCCGCATACGCACAGAATCTCGAGGCCGCGTTGCCAGACGAGGGCGAGTTCGATGAGGCCCCTCTAGAGCACTGCTGGAGTACTGTGAAAGCAGCCATCAACGACGCAGCCGAGAGCACCATCGGGTGGGTACTTGGAACGGAATCGACGGAACGTATGGTTCGACGAAGAGTGCAGAACGGTTTTTGAGGAGAAGAACGCAGCGCAGGCGGTAATGCTGCAGCAAGGGACCCGACAGAACGTGGAACGTTACAAACAGAAGCGGAAAGCGCCGCCTGGAAGAAACGGAGTGTGAAGAAATGGAACTGCTGTGCCGTTCCCAAGAAACACGGAAGTTCTACCAGAAGCTCAACGCATCCCGCAACGGCTTCGTGCCGCGAGACGAAATGTGCAGGGATAAGGACGGAGGCCTCTTGACGGACGGACGTGAGGTGATCGAAAGGTGGAAGCAGCACTTCGACCAGCACCTGAATGGCGTGGAGAACGTAGGCACGGGAGGCCACGGCAACGGCGAAAACGACGACACCAGTGCAGCGGAGCACGGAAATGAACCAACTCTCACGCTGAAAGAAGTTAAGGATGACATTCATCAGCTCAAAACTAACAAAGCAGCTGGTAAGGATGGTATCGCAGTTGAACTTATCAAGATGGGCCCAGAAAAGTTGGTCACCTGTCTGCACCGGCTGATAGTCAGGGTCTGGGAAACCGAACAGCTACCGGAGGAGTTGAAGGAAGGGGTAATCTGCCCCATTCACAAGAAAGGCGACCATTTGGAATGTGAGAACTTCAGAGCTGTTACCATTTTGAATGCTGCCTATAAAGTGCTATCCCAGATCATCTTCCGTCGTCTATCACCAAAAACAAATGAGTTCGTGGGAAGTTATCAAGCTGGCTTCACCGACGGCCGATCGACAACGGACCAGATCTTCACTGTACGGCCAATTGCTGGTAGGCGGAACCGAACACGACCGGATCCGTCTGGGTAGTAATGTTACGATAGACGGGGATACTTCCGCGGTGGTGGAGGAATTCGTCTACCTCGGATCCTTACTGACGGCTGACAACAACGTGAGTCGTGAAATTCGGAGGCGCATCATCAGCGGAAGTCGGGCCTACTACGGGCTCCAGAAGAAACTGCGGTCGAAAAAGATTCACCCACGCACCATATGCACCATGTACAAAACGCTAATAAGACCGGTGGTCCTCTACGGGCACGAGACATGGACCATGCTCGGGGAGGACTCGCAAGCACTAGGAGTTTTCGAGCGTCACGTGCTAAGAACGATCTTCGGCGGTGTGCAGGAGAACGGTGTGTGGCGGAGAAGGATGAACAACGAGCTCGCTGCACTTTACGGCGAACCCAGCATCCAGAAGGTGGCCAAAGCCGAAAGGATACGATGGGCAGGGCATGTTGCAAGAATGCCGGACAACAACCCTGCAAAGTTGGAGTTTGCAACTGATCCGGTTGGCACAAGAAGGCGTGGAGCGCAGAGAGCACGATGGGTGGATCAGGTGGAACGTGACTTGGGGAGCATCGGGCGTGACTGAGCCATCCTCCATCAGAACGGCAGCCACGAACCGTGTATTATGGAGAAATATTGTTGATTCAGTTTTATCTTGAATTTGATGTAATACTAAATAAATGAAATGAAAAAAAAAAGAATGGTAGAAGAATAAAAAAAAAGTCTATAAAAAGATGCCAAGTTGCAAAAATCTCTTTTTTGATACATAGGACGGTGTTTGATAGAGGTATGCTTGTATTCTGCACGAACAAAAGCAGTTCAATTGAACATCATTCCAAATTTTAGCTACAAAGGTCCACTATTGTTTAATATATGTACCTTGCATCACTTCTATCGGCAAAGCAGAATTCCGAGAATTTCGCTTGAACGACGAATTGGCTAAGCAGAAGCCATCTTAGATCCCTACAATTGTTTTTTTTTGTTACTTTATATCAAGCGTTTTCCAATGCTTGAAAAGCGTTCGTAAGAAGCTTCAGAGCTTTGAAAGTCTATGCATAGGTTTGAAGCACGTGAAAAAAATCAGTACACATTTGGTACATTTTATGTTCTTGGTTGCATTATCAGATCAGAACTGTTGGCACTTTGTTCAGAATCTTTTCTCTTGCTACATTTAATCCCCATCGATAGCAAACGTATTGCAACCAGCAATCGCTAAGTGTTGCAGCTGATTAATAAGCTATTTTATTGCGCCTCAACGTGTCGACACAATCTGGGATTCACAATCACCCAGAAGCCGCAGCAAGGCATTTAGGAAGTGATCTAGATATGGCTCGAGTTCTAATCTAATCCCTTCAATATTGTTGCAATCATCGCGTTTAGAGATCGCAGCAATCGCTCGCGAGTTCTATCTGATGCTATAGATCTTTCTGTTCTGTCTCCCGGCAACGAACCGGCGATAGTGTTCCGCCTACTGCTCGCTGCAGTTCTACTAACCGCCCAGGCGGCGCTGACCGCTTATCATCTGAGCAGCAGCAACAGGTTCTCCTTGGGGCAGACGCGACCCGCCACCGACCGCCGTCAACACGTCACACATCAATTTCGCACTGTTTATCTTATACCTATACCTTAACTGCTGCTGCTGATCCCCGCGGCAGGCAAGGCATCCATCCGCCAAGTCGCGCCGGCGGGGCTCAAACTCAGCGCGACCGGTCTCGCGCGGTTTGTTCTACTCTTTGTATAAATATAAAACGTACCCCGTTCGGTTCTAACGCCTTATTTCGCAGGCAACGTTCTGCCGGTGAACTTAGCTCTAGATTACCTACAGCTCGCGGGTTCTTCTCAGTTTCCGTTGTGTATCGTGTCGTGTTGCAGTTTGTTTTTTTTTTTTTTGGATCGCGCGGGGAATTACCGTCTTCGTTGAATAATTTGGACTTTTTTGTTCCTGGTGCCAAAAAATCACGCAAATTTTTGTCATAATGAAGGTCATGGTTAGTGGAGTAGCAGCAGTGCTGCTGGTGACGCTGGCGACTAATGCCTTCGCGGCGCAATTCCGTACGTATTAAAAGAGTGAAAAATTAATGACATAAATTTAAGAACTTGTGCAAGTGAATGGGAAATTTGTAAATTATGTGTTCGTTTGAAAAATGGTGAAGGCAATGTGTGTGACTTTGAAAAATGCCAATGACAGTGCAAGTGATAATGCTGTTTTAATTGATCTACAACAACACTGCAAATAAATGCAAACGTTCGAAGTCGTTTTGTGATGTTTTATATTTATCAAGTAGTGGCAAAAGCTGATAAAATACTTACTAATTGAAGTTCATCCACTTAAGGAATGCATATTTACAGCCGATATAAAGTTTGGCATCGTATAGCAACAATTTTTATCATAAATCACAATCTTTGTTATAGTATATATCTAAAAAATAAAAAAAACCTATTGATGATGATTAACCTGGGCTTGTTAGGGGAATATCTGTAAGTAAAAAGAAAATCGCGTTAAGTACTGTTCCTTTGAATTCCACTAAGAATTTGCATCCTTTGACATATACGTATTTCGACCTCAACTGTAAGGTCGTCTTCAGTGTCTTGTACTTGACTCGAGAGTCGAGTCGAGAGTCGAGTGAAGTACAAGACACTGAAGACGACCTTACAGTTGAGGTCGAAATACGTATCTGTCAAAGGATGCAAATTCTTTGTGGAATTCAAAGGAACGGTACTTAACGCGATTTTCTTTTTACTTAAAGAAACCTATTTCAATTCGTACAAGAACTTCTAAATACTTCGGCACTTTTGGAACCCTTTAAATTTTAGGTTCTTGACGAAATTCTTAAATTTGTGTTTATTAAATGCTCCTTTTTTTAAAGGCCTTCAAATTATTTTCATGTTTACGTCTAATATCTGTTTATGTTTCTGTTTATTTATTATACATAGCATAAGACTTACATCTTTTCTCGTTACGAGCGATTATAATAGTTAACGAAGTGCGGCAATACTTTCAGGGTGTTCACAATACTTTACCGACAATAGTGAAAATATATTGTGGTAATTCGTTCCAGTAGACAACTTCTCTAACGAAAAACGACCTTCCGTATTGCGTGGTAGAGTATCTAATACTTCGAAATGGACACAGCTTGCTGTAGAGATAATCCGGCGTTTTACTAGTGATTACCTGATGAATAATATTGACGAATCTAGCCTAAGCAAAATTAACAAAAGTGTATCCTAACAAACTTTTTTGAAGGTGGGTTATGTGCGCACTGCGCATACCGCACAGTGGAGCACCTAGTACATCAAAACTGATCAAAATTATTTTGACGCATTTTCGCAACCCAAATGCAACCCAAATTAGTAATGAAACGTATTTCATAGTTTTCGTATTTTTTTATTTCGTCTTAGGGTGACCAATTTTATGATTGTAAAAGTCAAGATTTTTCGAAACTAAAATTTTTCAAAAAATCACAACTTTTGAACCAGTTGACCGATTTTAAACTTCTTTTTTTTGCTTGAAAGCTGTTGAATTCTAGTTTTCAGAAAAAATACGTTCAGAGGGCCAAACAGTGTTTTAAGGCAAATAATATCATATAATAATATAATTATCACGTTTTTTTCAAAGTGTTGCAACTTTTGAAATCGGAAACATCCGGAAGGTTTTCTTTCTGCATTTGAAAGAGGAACAATAGTTTTATCATACACTAAAAGCAGATTTTCCGGAAACAGCCGGAAAATCAACTTATTTCATTTTGAATGTACGGTAAAGGATTCAATCAAACATTTTTTTTCGATAATTTCATATATTATATGCAAATTCAACGTCAATTTGTTTGGGTTTCAAATTAACAGAATAACAACATTAACCTTCTTTAACAAACTGCATCGTTGAATTGATTGACTATCAATTTCAATCACTTTGTACGGTCAAAACTAGCACGCGCTGTGAGTCATATCAAAGAAAACGGCTAAACTTCAGCTTCACTTAACCTCTTCTGATAAGCGTAAACAAAACATTTGGACACTGCTTAGCTGTCAAATGATTACACGATAACTACACTTAGCAAAAACACAACGGAAAACCCAATTACTTCATTTTGAGTTTTTCCACTTATAATCAGGTTTTGATGTGATTTACTCCAATGTGTACCGGTTTAGTTTGTACACAAAGCGAACACATGAGTTTAATGCAACTTTTAATATATACGTTGCAAAGGCAGAAACATTTGTCAGCAACTAATCTATGACCATAAAATGTGGTAAAATTAACGCCTTGAATAACTTCAGTTTTGCATTGGTATTTAGATAGTACGCCCAAGGATAAATAGATCTCAACGTAGCATATACCTTTCCACACTGCTTGAAAATGTGACTCGAATCAATAGTGACTTCCAAGCTTGTAACTTGATCTATGAATGGATTTTTTTGGCGATCTAAGTATAGTTCGGGTAAATTAATTTCAGATCTTCGCCTGGAAGGAGTCATGAAAACCCGAGCAGAGTCTAACAACAAAATGATAGCAAATCGAAAACTCGATTTGTATTCAGCAGCAAGTTGATATCACATTTTGATATCAGTTGGTCTTGACTAAATTTGATTTCACACTTAGATTTCGTTTTGCTGTTACTTCAAACTATTGTAAAAATAAGTTTTTAAGTTATTTCAAAAGTTTTAGGCAACCTTGTATACTCTAAGAACTATATCGCAGTGTAATTCGCATTCGGCATTTAGGATTTCATATTGATCTAAAAACCCCTATATTTATTGATTTTCCATTTTTTCGTACTGATAGAAAAAACAGTTATCAATTTGCCATCACTGATAGCAGGAATTGTTTTCTACTTGCTGTTACGGGAACATTTTTCTGCTCTCATTTTTGATGTTTTAACCGTTAAAACGACCAAAACGACAACAACCTGAGTTATCATAATATGCAATATCACAACATCAAAAGTAGTTTTCAATTTGCTGTCAGACTTTGCTCGGGAAGAGCGTTAGTTTTTGAGGCATTGAGCTTTAGACAATTAACTTTAGACCAATTAGTAATATTCAGCAGTTCGTCATTTAGCAGGATATTAATTTGTTCGAGACTCATATTAGCAGTCAAAGTATATTTCTACATCATCGGCAAACATGTCGATGTAACAATGTTTTAAAATGTTGGAAGATCATTCACATACAGCGAAAACAGAATTGGCCCCAATACCGAGCCTTGTGGACCTCCTGACAAAATGGGCAAGAAACTAGAAAGAATGCCATCGTGAAAGACAGCTTGTTGACGTTCCGACAAGTAAGATTGTATTAAGCAGACAGCAGTATCAGAGAATCCGAAGTTGTTTTTTAAGTTTAGTACATAACTGAGCATGTGATATTGTATCAAATGCTTTAGATTTTTAGAAAAATCTACCAGAATCAACACTACGTGCGCTTGTAAAAGGTTTTGAGTCACGATAGGTGTAGATTTTTTTTTGCCCTAAGCTAGGTCTTAAGCATATTGAATTCAACTTTAACCCTCTAATACCTAACCCCGCCTCTAGACGGGGTATAGTTTAAGCATTTTTGTAATTTTGGTTTCGTGGACAATCAATTTTTTTATATTTTTAGCTTTAAAGACTTTTTTGTGTATCTCAAAATGGTTTTTGGTGTCTTTTGAATCTTATTTACATTTTTGAAAAATTGATGTTTTAGTCACCTTTCAGAAGTCATTGTATTTTTTATATTGAATCGCTTCAATTTACATATTTTAAATTTTTCCCAAATCATACTATCATAGTAAAATAGTTTAAGGGAATCGAATACATTCTAAAATATTTTTTCTTAAAATTACACGGAAAATAAAATTTCCTATGAAAAAAAATTAAAATAAAAATATTTCAACAATAATCATAAAATCTCAAAATGTTTTCATCTAAAAAAATCCGTCTCCCAAATAGGCTTTCAGGAAAAATATAAAAGTATGGGAATGTTCAAAAATAAAAATTAGAAAAATCAAAAACCGAAATTCACAAAATCGTGAATTAAAAAGAATCATCTTCCAAAACATGTTTAAATCGATTTTAGATGACGAAAAATGATATTTAGATCAAAATCGAAAAATTGGGTATTAGAGGGTTAAGTAAAACTTCAGGATAACATATAATTTATGTTTGAAAAGTCAATTTTGAAAGATAATGCCTACTTTTAGGCGCTTAATGCGAGTCAGCGTGTAGCTTTATGAATCTTATAATACTATTAATATTCGAAATGATTCGGCTATATGCGTTTGAGAGGCGCCGTCCACAAATTACGTAACGCTCTAGGGGTAGTACGGCAGAGCGTTACGGCCCGGAATTTCTCTTAAGACAGTTTTATAAATTTATATACTGCATATACTCATCTCAGAGCTCCTGAGCGATTCCAAGCAACAGCATCAAAATTAAGGAAATTTTTTAATTCATGATTTTCTATTGAACTGAAACTTTGCACAGTTTTTCAGTTCCATCTAAATCGCCATTTTTCGATAGTAAATTTTTATTTTGAATCACGACTAACTTTTCAAAAGGGTGTATGTGAAAATGATTCAAAAATATTCAAAAATCTGCACAGCCAAAATGGTTCGTTCGATTGCTATGAATTTTTCAGCAAAGTTAGATAACTAAATGGTGATTTCTAAGAAAATATACACTGTGAAAAAAATATTTTTTAACATGAAAAAATATAATTTTTTGGCACTAAAACTCAAATATCTCAAAACCCTATTTTTTTACCAACGTAATTTTTTTAGGGAAGACGGTCCATTGTATTAGCAATCTACCATAAAAATTTGGTGATGGTAAACTAATAAACAAAAAAGTTATAACATTTCAAACATTTCACAATTTTCACAATTGGTAAATATTTTTTTCTGTGTAAATTATTTCGGTCAGAAATTGCAGTTTGATGCTAATTTTATTGTTCAGCAAAGTTAGATAACTAAATGGTGATTCCTAAGAAAATATACACTGTGAAAAAAAACCTTTTTTAACATTTAAAAAAACCTTTTTGTCACAAAAACTCAAATATCTCAAAACCCTATCTTTTTACCAACGTAATTTTTTAGGAAAAACTGTCCATTGTATTAGCAATCTACCATAAAAATTTGGTGATGATAAACTAATAAACAAAAAAGTTAACACAATTCAAACATTTCACAATTTGCACATTTAGTAATAATTTTTTTTTAGTGTAAATTATTTCGGCCGGAAATCGCAGTTTAATGCTGATTTTATTGTTAATGGCATTGCGTGAGAAAAACAAGCTGTTTTTATTATGTATTATGTATATTATATGTACAGTAATGTTCCGATTTAAGCACGCCCTCCGCGCATCAGTCGTTTATTCATTAATTTGCTGTTACATTTGAGGACAAGTGTTTTCCCTATTCTTCAAGATGAATGTTGAAAGCGTGTTTTGCAACGTTAAAAATATTGAAATAGGTATAGATGTTGAAAAATATTTCAAAGCATTTTTTAAAAGGGGCGTGATTAAATTGTTTAAACAGATGTCGCTGATGATACGGTGACATGACTCTCTGCACTTAGCACTTCTGGCAATTTCTCAGTTGTTGTTGTTTTCGAACTTCCTGCGCTCTGCTTTACCGATGATATACAGATGGCTCGTTTGTCAAAGTCTAGACGGCAGGACGTGCAAACGCGTAAATTTATATTCAATGTGGACATTTGGGCATAACCAGTCTCTTTCTGTTTATCTATGGTGCTTTCGGTGAGATTTCGTAACTCTTTTGAACATTTTTTTCATCAAACGGTCTACAACAGAGCGTTGAGTTAAAGACCTTTGAGAAAGCGACTGTTCATGTTGTTTGTTAGATTATAATAAACAAAATCACTTATTAGTTTTAACTGACTAGTTTGGTGTTGTTTGCTTGGCTGAAGAAAAAGTTTACTATAAAATTTTTAATATCCATAGCGGTAGTATTTTTTTTGCTTTTTCGTGAGCATTGTCATGGTATGTATACAGACAAACAAACGTAACACTGACGATATTTTCATTGACCACGCCTTTAACGATCATTTTGAATCTTGGTTGTGGCTTTCATAACCAGAAGAGTGCCCCTCGTTTTTCTTTGCGTTTGACGTTTCACACTAGCGCCTTCTGATGACGATATTGCACAACGCAGTGTTTCGTGAAACATTTCCACCAGGTGGTGGTAGTGTGAACTGGGCGATGGATTTTTACGAAAATTGTTCTAGGCGTTTCGTCTGTTTGTCTGTGGTATGTATCTCTCATACATTTGTTGTTGTTGAAGTTACTCGCATTCTTCCGATCATAAAGTCTGTTCTCTAAGAGGTATTTTTTTTGCAGATAAACTAGACGTATACGCGTATATAAAACTTTTATTATACAGCTTTTGTCTTAAAAATAAGTTTAATTCCATTTTTCTTATAATCAACAGCTTTTCAACACTATCAAGGGATTTTTTCACCAGTCACGTACAATAAAAAGTATGACACTCAATATTTTTGATCATAACACTGGATCGCGTCTAAGTTTCAAATAGATACTATAGTAATTATAAATAATCAAACAAAAATATTGATTGATTGATTGATTTGTCTTTATTAAAGAGACTTTCAGCCCTTGGCTGGTTCGTCTCAAACAAAAATATTATGAAAACAACTTGTTTAATTCAGGCGGTAGCTTTTACAATAAAATCAGCATCAAAATATAATTCTAGAAATAATTTACACAGAAAAAAAAAATGTTTTGTTGCAAAATGTAAAAATTGTGAAATGTTTGAAATGTCATAACTTTTTTGTTTATCAGTTTACCATCACCAAAATTTTATGGTAGATAGCTGATATAATGGGCCATTTCCCCTATAAAATTGACGTTGGTAAAAAGATAGGGTTTTGAGATATTTGAGTTTTTGTGACAAAGATCATATTTTTTTAAAGTAAAAAAAGAGATTTTTTACAGTGTATATTTTCTAAGGAATCATCATTTAGTTATCTAACTTTGCTGAAAAATTCATAACAATCGAACAATCCGTTTTTGCTGTACAGCTTTTAGAATATTTTTGAACTATTTTCGCATACACCCTTTTGAAAAGTTAGTCGTGAGAGAATATGAAGGTTTAATATCGAAAAATGGCGATTTATATGAAATTGAAAAACTGTGCAAAGTTTCAGATATTTTTGAAATGGTCGCTCAGGATCGACTGACATGACCCCGTGGAATTCCTCTCCTATAGAAATGGTAATTGATGTGTTCCTGAAAGAATCCTTGAAAAATTTCTTGATGAAAGCCTATAAAAACCTTCAAGGTATCCCTGTTAGAATTTTTGAAGATACTCCCCGGAGAAATTCTTCAAAAATTTTCTGGGGGTATTCACCTGAAGAAGTTCCTGGACGAATCACTGGGATGAGTTCCAAAATTTTTTTGGATTAATTCAAGAAGGAAATTCGGGAGGATTCCTGGTGCATTCCTTAGAGACATTGGGTGAATTTCAAAAGAATGTTCTGAATGGATACCTGAAGGATCCCTTGAAGAAATGTAAAAGATTCCCTGGAGGAATTGTTTTCAAGAATTCCTTATTGAATCCCTGAGAAAACTATTGAAAAAACACGATTCAATCCACCTATGGTAAACATAACCTTTCTTACACTTATTAAAATTATTGTTGTATTATTTGTGGATAACATATTTATTTTTTATGATTATGCTTTTTGGTCATTCTACAAAATATTGTGGATTTGACATCTAGTGGATTGGCTTCACTGTAAAATGATCTAATGTCGTTTTCGTTTATTCCTAGAGCGAACCTAGTTTCCCTCTAGATCCACCCTAACTGTAGTCAAAACGTTCAGTTTAGTTATTCAATCGAGTCGGATTTGGATCCGCCCCATATCCGACCCAAACAGAGCGAGGTTCGCTCTGCCGATCCAACCTAAGCGGAGTGTCCATCTAGGTATCAAAATGCTTGTAAACAAACCAACAAACATGAATGGATTTTTGAACAATTCCGAGGAAGAACTCCAAAAGAAATTCTTGGAGAAAATTATGAAAGAATTCTTGCATGACTTCTTGAAGAATTTTCTGGCTCCTTTATGCATCACTGTAAAATTGTTTTAACCTTCCTAATGCATTTCGTTGGGAACAGCTCGCTGACGTAGTGCACGATTGGGGTCAAAAATGATCCTAATGCACAAGGAGGGATAAAGAATTTCAATACAGATTGTTGGAGGAATTCCTCGAGAAATTCTTGAAGTAATTAAAAAAAGTGCAGATATTTCTGGAGGCATCCCTGGAAAAATGATGGAAGGATTTCTGAAATTTCTGACGGAATCCCTAGAGGAATGTCTGAAGGAATGCTTGGAAGAATCCCTGGAGAGTTCTGGACAAATTTTTGGCGGAATCCCTCGAGAAATGCTCGGCGAAATGCCTGGAGGAATTGTAACGTTTTGACGTTTTTATTCTGTTTAAGTAAAATAAAGTTTGAATTCAGTTAGATTAAATTGGTAAATTTTTTGAATGTTTCGATTTTGATTTTAAAATGTTTTTTTTTTTTTTTTTTATAATTCATTATTAGTTTTCATGATTATTTTAGTTTAATTTGTAGCTTTTGACGTTTTTATCTTTTTAAGTAAAATCTTAATTGAATTGGATTCGTTGAATTTGCCTTAGATTTTGAACCGTTTCATTTAGTATAGATTATCCGTTTCATATATGGTTTGTGTCTAGGCTAAGCTAATGACGATTCATGTTACGTATCTTATAGGACTTTTTCGATGGCGTCAAATAGTTTTTACGCCATGTGCGATTTAAATTTGGCGCACTTGTATATAATAGTTTGTAAATTGAATAGACGACTGCTTCAATAGCAGGAAATTTACTTGACTGGAGATCTCGACTGACTCCATCATTTGATAGTTGAGTCGACCGGAGAACAGAAGCGAGCTTCGGCGACCTTCTGCCAGTTTTAAGTTTTGTTAAGTGACTTAAATTTTGGTTTTTGTCGCCAGGGGCAGACGCTCTGTTCCCTGAGCGTTTAATTGTTGTTTAAAAGTGTCCAAGACGCTTTTTATTTTGGATTCCAAGCCATTTTTGCTGCTCCTCGCCCGCCTAAAATGGCAGTCAAACGGAGAGTAGGGAGTATATCTGGCCTACCCGCGTGCGGTTTAAGTACGAACGGGCAGAGTACCGGACCGCCGACACTCCCCCTCCGCACCTTTAATCCGGCGAACATTAACGGGAGCTAAGCAACGTCGACGATTGGCCACGAAGCACCGACCACGAAAAAGCCTGCGCAGGTACGTCGTTTTAAGTTCATGGCCATGATAACACACACCCACACGCATACACACAACACGAACCATTTGACGAGCATATTGTGAAAAAGAATATACGTTTAAACGAATTCCATTGTTTAGTTTTTCCTTGTTTCAATTGTTTTTTTTTTGTTTGTTTATTTAGATATCGTTTAATAAATTCACTTCAGCGACTTGTACTTGTTTGCTTGTTGTTATTTATTTTGTTCTAACTCTTTTTTCATGTAAATTTCCGGTTTTTGATTCAGTTTGTACATTTTATATTAGATTTTGGAGGTTTTTCAGTTGAGCTAGCGGCCGTTCGAGGAAGCCCTTGAGAGGAGAGTCATCACATTAGTCGGGCAAACTTAAATATGAACCGGTGGTCTCTCGTACGCGAGAGTGGCGCAAAAGCCATCGCGTTTTGAGATTCTCTTGTGCTTATTCGACGAACGGTTACAGAATCTCTAGAGGAATTCTTGGAGGTTCTTGGAATTTCTGAAGGTATCCTTGGAGTAATTCCTGGAAATCCCTGGAGAATATTCTGAACAAATTCCTGGCGGAATCCCTGGAGGAATACCTAAAGGAAGGCCAGAAGGAATATCTGGAGGACTGCAAAGAGGAATTCCTGAAAGAATCCCAAGAGGAATTCTTGTAGGAATCCCTGGGGGAATTTCTGAAGGAATCTCTGGAGAAATTCCTGGATACATTTCTCTTTTTGGGCTCTCTGGAAACACTGTCCTCTTCCAGTGATGTCAACGAGGTTACTCCAAGTTACATATTGAGTAACAAGCTCTTGAGGTCAAATAAGTATGAGCCACAGTATGAGCGCCCTCGAAAATATAAGAAAAACAAGCTACATTTGTTTGCTTGTGCTTCCATACATGTAAGAAAATAGTTTCTCAGTGAAATTAGGATTTTTTCGCCCTGCTTAAGGTATTTTTTTCCATTTTTTGCGCCCTCCAGGCTCGTGCCCTGAAAAAGAAGCAAAGAAGAGCTTTTCGGACTTCAGCTAAAGGTGGAAGGGCGCCTATGGAGCTTGGGTAATTGGAAGGGTTTAGCCGTTTAGTACCCACAACCCCTCCATTGGTACGAGCCTGGCGCCCTCATATATGTTACAAAAATTGATTACTAAGTGTTCTGCTCTGTTCTGTTCTCTCTTGGGATATTGAATTCCTAGGGAATCCCTGGATAAATTCTAGGAAAAGTTCCTGGAGAAATTCCTCGAAGAAATCTTACAGAAATCCCTGGAGAAATTTCTGATGGAAATCCCTTGAGGAATTCCTGTAGGAATGCATGCAAGAATTCCTGAAGGAATTCCTGCATAAAATCACTAGAGGAATCCCTGGAGGTATTACTGAAGGAATCTCTAGAACAACTCTTGGATTGATTGATTGATTTGTCTATATTTAAGAGACTTCGCACTCTTGGAGGATTCCCTGGAGGCATTTCTGAAAGAATCCCTGGAGTAATTCCTGGAGGAATCTTTGGAGGAATTCCTGTGGAAATCCCTGGATGAATTCCTAAAAGAAATCTTAAAGGAATGCTAGGAGGAATTCTTGTAGGAATGTCTGGAGAAATTCCTGGAGGAATGTCTGAAGGAATTTGTCGAAAAATTCCCTAGAGGAATCCTTAAAGAAATTCCTAGAGGTATTACTGGAGTAATCTTGAGAAGAAAATTCTGCAGTCACTAAAGAAATTTCTGGAGAAATTTCTGAAGGAGTTCCTGAAGGAATACTTGAAGGAATTCCTGGAGGAATTCCTGGATGAAATTTAGAAGAAATGCCTGGAGAAATGTTTGGAGAAATTCCTGGAGAAATCCCTTAAGGAATCCCTCAAGAAATTCAAGGAGGAATCTCTTAAGGAATACCTGGAGAACTTCGAACTCCTTGGAGGAATTTCTGGAGGGATCCCTGGATGAATTCCTTAAAACATCACTGGAGCCACTCCAGGAGGAATCTCTGGAGGAATCCCTGGAAGAACTCCTGTAGGAATCTCCGGAGGAATTTCTTTAGAATTCCTTAAATCTCTGGAAAAAAAAGAAATCCCAGGAGTATGTACTGAAGAAATCGCAGAAGCAATTCTTGAATAATCCTTAGAGAATATCAAGGAGTTCCTGGAGGAATTCCTGAAGAAACCTAGAAGGAATCTCGGAAGCAATCCCAAAAGGAATAGGGTCCTAAAATTAAAGACGAAATCTTGCTTTTATTGAATATTACGATCAAGAATGGTATTCTAATCGGAATTGTACCTTACTTGAACTCGAAAAACGAAGGAATAATGAGGAAATTCGAAATAAGTAAAATGCTAAATAGTTCTAGTATGACATTTGAGGTCGACATTGACGTGATAGAATTCGGCATTTTCGTACTGGGGATTCACCCCTTTCTGATATAGGGTAAGTGTTCCAATTATGGCTATAGTACCAATTATTCGCCATAGTTGATTTTCATCCCCCCCCCCCTCACAACAGATCACGTTCACAATAGATGATTGCACTCGTTTAAGCTACAATTTTGGCTCAAATCATTCCTTAAAATGTTGGCTTTCTTGCACCCTTTTTTGCCATAGTGTATCAGTTATGGCGAATCTCATAAGGAATGCATGTTAATAGTGCGAAAAGGAACCGAAGTAAAAAAATGTATCGATAACTGGTACATGGTTCCTATCATTGCATTGGCACACGCTCTAATAAATGTTAAAAATAGTTTTGGCTCCGTTTCTATATTTTTCCTGCAATGTATAGAAACTAAGCTATATTTTTAACATATTGATGACATTCGTTGGTCTTCCAATTATTTTTGTGCAAATAGTTTTCCTTAGGTAGTGCCATAATTGGTACAGGCATCCTTCAATGGTGAAAAAAAATCATTGAAAATATGTGTTATAAGTTAGGGGCGATAAAGTTTTAAAAATTGAAAAAATATATATTTTCAACCTCGGCCAATAAAAACATAAAAATATGAGTATATACCTACTCTTGGACCATACTTTGTGGTTTAAAACAAGAATCTATGTAGGACTTTAGGGGCCTATCCCTAAGGAAATCCCTTATCAAATCCTGGAGGAATTTCTGGATTAATTATTTGAGGAGTTCCTGAAAAAGTTCCATGAGAAATTCCTGAAGGAATCTCAAGAAGATTTCCTAGATGAATGTTTGGAGGAATTTTTGAAATAATTTTCTAGAGCGGTTCCTGAAAGAATTCCAGAAGGAATTCCCGAGTTAATTCCTGGAGGAATTCCTGGTGCAATTCTTGAAGAAATCCCTGGATATTTTTCTAAACGAATTCTTGGAATCCATGGCTGTATCAATTTTTGGACGAAGGGCTTAAATGAACCCTTGGATGAACTACCGAAAGATAATATGTTTCATTTATTCTTCCAAATGCTCCTATAATTTTAGAAGGTGAAAAAAATGATTAAAACAAGTATAATTGAAATTTTAAGAAATTTTGTATTTTTTTGTGTGGGAATAGTCACATCCTCGATTTTTTTTTCATTACTTTCTACTTATGTAAGCTGCTAAAAGGAGTACCACATTGTTTGTGCTTTGTTTTCCTGAGAATCTGCTTAATATTTTGTTACGTAATCTCTATATAACAGTTCACTAAAATACTTTATTACCTATTGTCTTAAAATATGCATAAATTAGCAATGAAAATAAATTAACGTTGTTATCATATTAATCACTACTACCGCCGCAGTGTGATTTTTGTTTAATTTTAAAGCCTTTATGATAATTATTATCCACTGATGGCAATGTACCGGACATTTTGTTCGGTTATTTACGCCAACCACACAAGTTCTAGTTGTGCGGGTCGTCTACGAACAACGATTTTCCAGTTCAGCAATTCATCATCTTGATTAATTCCCTAGATTCCTGCCCGTAGTGTAACAAGTGATTAGTAATGATTTTTTTTTGCACCTTACTAGGAACTCGTCGTAACAATAAGTGAATGATGTCAGGTGTTGGATGACCGTGTGAACGTTAATGACAGGGCTGTTCAATCTACTTGGTGTGTCTAACTTTTTTTTTGTAGATGTTCTAAACGTAAGCTACGTACTAGCAGTTATTGTTTTAAAATGGTTACAATGTTGGTACATCTACTTTATAGGCATTGCATATACAGGGGATGGCCAAAATGTTTGGGAAAGGCAACTTTTTTTCTCTCACAAAAAATTGAACATGCTATAACTTTTCATAGAGTGCGTCAAAAAATCTCAACCTATTATATGTGCATCATTGATATAAATTTGGGCTCGATTGATTAATCTTTCGCAAAGTTAGAACCTTTCGGGTAAAGCACTATTTTTTAGACAACTCATTTTTGAGCTGTCATATCTCGGAAACCTGTGAACCGAATTGAATGAAATTTTGAACGTACACTAACAATATACAAATACTTCACAAACTATTAAAACATAGATACTTTTTGAACGTTGAAAAAAGTTATCATAGATAGACACTTTTTGGATTTTTCTCGAAAAAATGTATTTTTTCACGTCAATGTCAATAAATTTTAGTGTTGATGTCCAAAGATTTTCCACTTCTGTTCTCAAGTTATCTTTAATCAGATATATCGGAGCCAATTCAGCTTAAAGGAAGAACCCATTTAGTAATTTTTGTGTGGTATTGTAAATTTGACTAATTTTCCTCTATATGGGTAAAAATTTCAACCCGCTATAACTTAATTCGCCGTGAAAAAATATTACATTTTATAACGTTGTATTGAGTACCAATATATTGGTGATAAACGTTAAAAAAATCATTCAATTCGGTTCACTGGTTTCCGAGATATGACAGTTCAAAAATTAGTTGTCTAAAAAATAGTGTTTTACCGGACCGGTTCTAACTTCGTGAAAAACTAACCAATCGAGCCTAAATTTGTACTAATGATGCACATAAAACAGGTTGATAAACAGTAAAAATTTGAGAATTTTCGATACACTCTATGAAAAGTTACAGCATGTTGAATTTTTTTGTGGGAGAAAAAAAAGTTGCCTTTTTCAAACATTTTGGCCACCACCTGTATGTACCTATAAGGCATTTTTTGTAGTAACGCCAGGCATTGATCATATCCGATGCAGGAAAAAGCTTTTCGTTGTTATTAGTTGTAAGCCTGTTAATTTATGCAGCTGAAACAATTTACGCATTTTAAAGTACACATACGCAACATATGTTCATGAAGCGACAATGGATTAGTCAGATTTCCAACTATGGGGAGTAGAGAGGTGGTAGACCAGCTGTTGGCGCGAATTTCTTTCGGATTATCGAAACACATACTGAAAGCAGCGTTTTCACGGCAGCTTCAATGATCACGGTGTGTCTGGTAGAACAATATTATCCCAAAAAAATAGGCATCGCCAAATTCTTCGTTACTTGAAAATATAGGTCTTTAGCTTTCATTTAACGGGTCGATCAAAAAAATCCACCGAGGGACCTCGAACAACTTTTTCATTTGAACATTTTTGCTTACTGTGAACCATTTATTGAGAGGAAGTTATTGACGAACCGCTTTCAATTTAAACAATACGATGTAAGTTTGAGATACTTTTGTTTTCCCAATACTATATACATACAATATGTCCCGTAACGTGGGTAGATCACCTTATAATGGTGCGTTACGGTGTAAGATCTACCATAACAAATTTTGATTTCGTAATTCTCCAGCTCGGTTAATTTAAATGCAGGAAAATTATAAAATCAAAATTTGATTTACTTTTCGGGTTTTGTTTTATTTTTGTATTTTCACTACTAGTACTCCATTTGTTTCAGTGTTATTTGCTTGATTTTAACTATAACTTTAATATAATAACTATTTGTTTCAGCGCTGTTCAGGTAAATTAATTTGTAATTGTAATGTAGGTCAATTAAAACTATATATCATAATAATAATATTTATTATTTCAGGTAAAATCAGGTAATTGGTCAACTATATAATTAATTATATTTAAATTACATGTTGCTTGGGATTTTGGGAGGGGTAGCCTAAGGAAGCTAAATGAACTGGTTTCTGGACAAATGTTCGTGGGGTGGCCAGACTTTGTCACGAGATAACAACCATCGTGTTGTCTTCCGAAGGTTTCCAGTGAATTTAGCTTACCCTGCTACAACAAACCATCAGGTAGATCATTCCCTTCCGGTATGACTCTGCAGCCATAGGTAATCCTTGCGCTGATGGTGGGTACACAATCATCATCATCATCACTATATACATACAATATATAGTACACTTGGAAAAAAGATTTATAATTTTGACCTATGTGCACAGCTAATCGCTTTCGGTAATTTTTACCGAAATCTTAACTGCTGAGCGTTCGGTAGTGGATTTTACCGGAATTCTGTAAAAAACTACAAAATTTCGGTAAAATGTTATCGTTTATCTGTCAAACTTCAACGAAGTTCGGTAAATGTTGCCAGCTCACCGAATGTTTTCGGTAAACAAAACTTAACGGTTGAGATTTCGGTAAAATATTACCGAAGTCGGTGATTGAATTCTGTACATAGGACACATACTCTGTTAACAGCAATTAATTGAATTAATTAATTGAATTGAATGTAGTGATCTACAGATTTTGCGCCTCGTAACACTTGGTGCGCCACTGTTAACTACATTGTAAAAATTAAGAACGTTTTTGTTTCAAGTGCCTTCTGCTCGTTTCTTTACAAAGCCATTTTCTAAAAGCGCTTCAAATAGTTCATTAGAGCTATTTATTCTTAAAATAAATTGTTTCCATTATACAGTATATACATATATATTGTATAGCAGTGTATTTTGGCACAGAAAGTAAGTATTATTCCTATCATTCTTTCAGGAATAACAGCCCAACTCAAACAGAGCCTGCTTTGAAAACTTGTACTTCAGTTGAATTTGTCTAATTGACTAATCAAAAAGAAAATATTGTTTCGTAAAAGCAATGACAGAGTTATATACCCCAACACCTTGTTTGTAGAACTAGAAATGCTTAGTGATCTTGTTGATCTTTCTGGCGTTTCGCCTCAATTGGGAAAAGCCTGCTTCTCAGATTAATGTTTTATGGGAGAGCACTTAAACAGATATTAACGGAGAGCTTTCTTTGTCCATCGACCGCCTTAGTATGTATTGTACCAGTGGATTTATGTTTCGGAAAGATCCTGAATCGAGTGGGACTCAAACCCGTCACTCTCAGCTTTGCTGAAGACCTGCACTGTCACCGCTTCGGCTCTATGGACTATATAGTGTTTATGCATATAAAATGCCTAACCTTCTCACAATTTTATGCATGTGTCTTGATTCTGCTAAATACAGTCAATGATATGTACAGTGTGACATAATGTTTGGAACGAGGTAATTCCTATGGGAGTTCTTTCGGCTTTTGCAGTCGGTGACGGCAGCAAAAACATGTATGCCTCATGTTCCCTAATGTTTGTTATTTTTGATAATCCATTGAATATGCAGCGTTAACTGATTAACTTAATTTAACTCCAAGTATAACTTGAACAAGGCATAGAAAAACAAGTTTATTAGTACTAGAGATCCCGCACATATAGTTTTATATTAAATTTGACTTGGAAATTGAAAAATAAAAAGTATGCATTAAAAAACCTCAAATATCGCAACATCTTGAACACAAATGTCCAATTTAAAATTTAAGGCTCAAGCACCCGTCATCATTTTTCGGAAATAGAAAACAGTTTTTTGCTTGTGCAGCAAAACAATGACCATGAAAATGTATTCACTGTATTCCATTGCCAAAACATTAGTTTTGAACGAAAAAACTGCTTTCAAATGTTTAATGATGACGATGATTCCAATTACGAATTGTTCAACGTTAAGGCTTTTTACGGCATCATCAGCATCGTCAGCGATGTTAGATATGTAGCTCGAAATTTAAAAGTGATAATTCTCTGCCACTAAAGCGAATATTCGTATGGAAAAGTATCATCCTATATGCTCACTCGCAATGATTACGATGATACATTTTCTGCTGTGTTGTTGCAGAATTGACAGTTTTTTATTACTTCAAAAACGCGAGGTAAACAATCATTGAAAAGCAAAAAGTCAATGATTCGTTTGAAAGCTTTGTGATGCATCATGACACCTTAAAATAATGTAGAAATTTTTGAAAACCATTGGAAAACTCTGCAAATATTAAGATGGTTCACAAAATTGTTTATTCGTTTGTTGCATATTTGATTCATAACCAGATTTCACACCTCTTTCCGAAATGTTTTATTTATTCAGACTACACAAGCCATTAATAGTTTCAATGGAACTAGTGTGAGAAGCAATCGGTCACAATATTTCTAGTGTCTTAACGATTAGATTGAACTTGAAGTCACGTGAATTCTTTGAAAAGCTATCTTTTAGAATAATACATTCTATGCCACCTTTGGATGGCTCATGCAAAACTATAGTGCATCCTATGGAGATGAAATTTTGACAGTTGTTATGGGTCGAAAATAAATCTAAGTCTTAACTTGCGGGGATTTGATGCCAAAGTAGAAAAATGGAGCAAACCATTCTAGAGATGGCGTGACAATTTTTTATTATGACATTGGGAGCAAACAATATTTATCTTTTTTTCCTTTGGCTGTACGTCAGTTCGTGGGTAATTATAGTTTTATGAAACGAAAAGTCCATTAACTATAGATATGGACCTGAAACATAATCGCTCAAGAAAGTTCAGTTCAGTGCATTTTTCCTTGCCCGCAATTTTAAAGAATCAATCAAAGTAGGCGCAAATCAAAGTAGGCTATGTTTTTTTTGTATACTTATCATGTATTACTTATCATAATAATCTTTTATTTTAAGCCTATTTTAATTTTTTTTTTGTTTGCCTTGCGCCACAAATCCCAAATAGTAACATAAGAAGCAGTCGTTAGAATTTCAACTAAAATTCCTTTTTATTTCATCAGAAAAAGTTATTCGGGATCCCTCGGTCGATTTTTTTGGGGAACACGTTAAATGAAAGCTAAAAGTCCATATTTTCGAATAATGGCGGATTTGGCGATGCCTATTTTTTTGTGATAAACCTTCACCATATACACGCCGTGTGATATATTAAAATAATTCAATTTAGTAATTTTACACAGTTTTTCCTATAAATAACTTACATGATAGTTTCTTAATCACTAACGATCTCTTCAACTCAACTCTCAACTTAACACTAAATCTTATAACAATCCTAGTCTCTCTCTCTCTCTCTTCTTGGCGTAACGTCCTCATTGGGACAAAGCCTGCTTCTCAGCTTAGTGTTCTATGAGCACTTCCACAGTTATTAACTGAGAGCTTCCTCTGCCAATGACCATTTTGCATGCGTATATCGTGTGGCAGGCACGAAGATACTCTATGCCCAAGGAAGTCAAGGAAATTTCCTTTACGAAAAGATCCTGGACCGACCGGGAATCGAACCCGTCACCCTCAGCATGGTCATGCTGAATACCCGTGCGTTTACCGCCTCGGCTATATGGGCCCTTATAACAATCCTAGTATGCACATTGAATTTTTTATTAAAAACTTTTAAACTCTAGATAATTGTACATTCTGGCAACGCTATTATCTAATAAGAATCAATTCAATGTGCATAACAATCCTAGTACACTGAGAAAAATTTCTACTCAATGACTGAGTTGGCCTTACTCAGAAATCGAGAAATCCTTTGTTTTCTTACTCAGTTTCGGCTAAAAGTGGGACAACCCATTGGCAATGGGTTGTCCCACTTTTAACGGAAACTGAGTAAGAAAACAAAGGATTTTTCGATTTCTGAGTAAGGCCAACTCAGCCACTGAGTAGAAATTTTTCCCTGTGTATGCACATTGAATTGATTCTTATTAGATAATAGCGTTGCCAGAATGTACAATTATCTAGAGTTTAAAAGTTTTTAATAAAAATCCTCACTTGTGCAAAAAATGAAAAGAAAAACCCCAAAAAAAAATAAACGATGCAAGTGTTTGGCGAAACTAAAATTGCAAAAAACTTAATGAACTTTCCTAGAAATAGCTAATAAAATTATTTTGAAAATTCATGTTAGAATTCATTTTTTTGTGCAATTCTCAAAAAAATGTTGACAAACCTTTGGTGTATTGAAAGAATCCCTGAACAAGTCTGCATGATTTCTAGAAATTATATATTCATATTAGAGGGTTGTTCAAAAAAATTCAAAATTTAAAATTTATTAAAAAATTAAAAAAAAAATTAAAATTTTAAAATTTTTAAAAAATTTCAAATTTTCCAAAATTTCTAAAAATTTCAAATTTTGTAAATTTAAAAAAAGTGGAAATTATGAAAAGGTAGAAATGTTTGATTGAACTACGGAATGTTGTATTTGAGTCCGAATATATGTCATTGGTTATGGAATGATAAACTTTTTAGAAATCTAACCATCATTTTCTTTCGTTTTCCTCCTCAGCCGCCGGTTACACACTGTGTCCCAAGGACGATCAGAAATGCCTATTCGAGCGGATCGCCGGAACCTTTGCCAAGCATGCCGCCGGAATTCCCGCCATCGACCTGGTATCGCTGGACCCGTTGAAGATCTCCAAGATGGACATCGTCCAGGGTGGTGACGGACCCATCAACATTGTGCTCAACTTCAAGAACGTTGACCTGACGGGCCTGTCGCAGAGCGTCGTCAAGAAGGCCAACGGATTCACGGCCAATCCCACCAAGATGGAGCTGGGCATTCTGGTGCCGGTCACCAGCCTGGTCGGTGGATACAAAATCAACGGCAAGGTGCTGATTCTGCCCATTCAGGGAGAAGGCAAGAGCAACATGACTATGGGTAAGTGCATGGTGCACTTCTCGACGTAAAGTTTTCTCAAACTTCATTATATTCCACCCTAATCTCCCTTCAGAGAACAACCACATCCAGCTGAAGTGGACCGGCAAGCTTGTCGACCGTAGCGGCAAACAGTACTACCAGCTGGACAAGCTGAAGGCCACCTTCGACACGACCCGGTTCCACATGCACTTCTCCAACCTGTTCAACGGGGACAAGGCCCTCGGCGACAACATGAACGTGTTCCTGAACGAGAACTGGCAGGACATCCTGAAGGAGCTGAAGCCGGCCATCATCGATGCGTTCGTGAAGATCTTCCAGTCGGTGATAACGAGCGTATTCAACAAGGTGCCCTACAACGAGCTGTTCCAGTGAGCGAGTGAATGAGTGAGAAGCGAATGCGAAGAGATCTGGTGGAATTTGAGCGGGACGGTGAGTTTGTAAGCGACCTTGAGTGATGTACGTTCTGGATGATTTTGCTGAGTGTTAAAGATAATGTTAGTATATTATTGTCTAAAAATGATTAGTTTAGAGTTTTTCGTTTAAAATCCGAAATGCCATTGACGATTTTTATGAATTCACAATTTTATCTCGTATCGACTTTTCCAAGCCTCTATGCAGAATACCCTTTTCGAATGAGTGTAGTCAGTGGATACCTTACACTGAGGACGATTACAAGTAGGTAGTTGAAATACGCGTATCTGTTAAAGGATAAGCAAAGGAGGGCGGAGTTAGAAGGTACAAAACTGATTACACTCATTCGAATTCACCATTTTAATATTTATTAAAAAAAAAAACCGTGAATCTCAGAAACGTGCCGTTTCTAATGTTCTTCCATTCCAGGCTTTGTTTGGGGATCAAATAAGAAAACAATCCTAGGTTTTTATCATCAACATCAAAAGGCTTCATATCTTGTGCTCTTTGTAACAATGGAACCAAAAGTCCATTACGTAGATCTTGAAAAAACTGTTCCCAAACCTTCAAGTGATCACGTTTTCAAAGTCCACGTCTCACTGGAATTCCTCTCGGGATTTCTTCATGATTCTTACAATGATTTCTTCAGAAACTCGTACATGTATGTCTTCATGTTTTTGTTCAGAAATTTCTGCAGGAATTCCTTCACGAATACTATCAGAATTTTTTCCAGGATGGTTTGGGTTTCCTCCTGAATTTTTTTTTAGAAATATCTCATGAAAAATCATCTACAGGGCAGGAATTCCCTAGGTACTTTTCGAGAGATTCCTTGAAATATTGAAAGTCCAGCAGAAATTTCGTCACAAATTCATGCAGGAATTCATCCAGAGATTACAGTAGAAAAGAAATTGCTCTAGAGTCTAGATGTGCCTGCAAGAGTTCCTTCGGAGATTCCTCCATAGATTCTAGCAAAAATTCCTTCAGAATTTTTTGTCTTGCAATTCTTTCAGAAACTCTTGTTGGAACTGTTACAGAGATTCCTAAAGGTATTCCCCTAGGCCTGTCCAATTTTTCTCAAGTCCCAGGCTTGTCCGCACTCAGCGCATGAAAATTCTGCTCTTTTGATTTACACCACCAAAACCATCGTATTTATTCAATCTTTCTATCTTACCTGATAGAAGGATGTTGAAATATCCTAAATGTCATTTTGAACTGTCAAAAAATCGCACCGCAGTGCCACACTGTGCGCGCAAAGAGAATTTCACCCGGGTGAATTCACCCCAGTGAATTTCTCTTTGCACGCGCAGTGCGGCACTGCGGTGCGATTTTTTGACAGTTCGAATTGACATTTAGGATATTCAAACATCCTTCCACAGACAAACAGACGTAACACCTTGAACGATTTTCATGGAAATCCATCGCCAAGTTTACAGTACCATCACCTGGTGGAAAAGTTGCACGAATCACTGTGTTGTGCAATATCGTCAACAGAAGGCGCTAGTGTGAAACGTCAGACGCATAGAAAAACGATGCGCGCGCCTCTGGTTGTGAAAGCCACAACTATGAAAATTTAAAATGATCGTTAAAAGCGTGGTCGATGGAAATTTCGCAAGTGTTACGTCTGTTTGTCTGTGATCCTTCTATCATGTAAAATAGGAAGATTGGATAAATACGATGGTTTTGGTGGTGTAAATCAAAAGAGCAGAATTTTCATGCGTTTAGTGCGGACAAGCCTGAAGTCCACCTCATCTTTTGATTGATTTTTTTTTAATTTCTTTTTATTCGTGAACTTAAATGAAGATTATTCTTCACACATTGAAATCAATTTTGTATAAATTTTGAATAAATCATAACTACACTAAAACTTGACAAAAAATAATTTTGTTAGCACGAATAAGATATACATGTCTGCTAGGGTGGAAGCTCAGGTAAAATAGTATCTCCTGGACGCCCATTAAAAACACCACCCCTGGCGAAGACTGGCGCTTGAGTCTAGCTATTTAGCACTGTAGTTGGAGGAAATGCCAATGCAGAACACGTAGCTTCCGGGAAGGTAAGCCCAGCTCCCTGGGTTAGTGGGTTGGTGTCAGGCCCTGCGAGCCAGCCGTAAAAAAGACTAGCACCGGAAAATCAACAAGAGAAGAATGCGAACCGATACCAATGGCGACGACCACAGCGACGAAAAGGGACTAGCGATTGGAAGCTCGGTACGTGGAACTGCAGATCTCTCAACTTCATCGGTAGCACCCGCATACTCGCCGATATACTGAATGAGCGCTGGTTCGGAATCGTAGCGCTGCAGGAGGTGTGTTGAACAGGATCCGTGGTGCGAACGTTTAAAGGTAATCATACCATCTACCAGAGCTGCGGCAACACACGCGAGCTGGGAGCAGCTTTCATCGTGATAGGCCAAATCAGAAGAGGTTTAAAATCAGCTGATTTTGGGTGCCTTTGGCAGTTGTCTTTAGTTACACTGAAGTGAGTAAGTCGAAGCCAATTAAATAGAAATGTGATATGAAAATAAGGCGTTACAAATATTTATTTCACTTTTTGACCCACCACTCTTTGGCTGGGGGGGGGGGGGGGGGGCATTTAATCTGAAAAATATTGAAACCCCATTGGATTTGTTAAATAATTGTCACCAAAGCCCGATATTTTGATAAATATTTTTTATCCAGCCAAAACTTTTTAAAGGGTTAAGGGGGGGGAGTGTGGTTGGTAGACAAAAAGTCTAAATTACATTTGTTTCTGCCTAACCAACTTGAATCAAAGATTCGACATGCATTTGTCTACTGCAAGACTCATTCGAAACGAAACCAACATCACTTTTTGATTTACAACATTGTACGAAAAACGGGCAAATGAAATATGACTTGAACACTCCTTAAAAGAAAATCGGTTTGACACACAAACAGATACTACTAAGTCTTCGTTTCACATCTGGAATCTATAGAGTGAGTTCTCGATATACATAATACATTCATGCTTTAGTAAGGGGTACAGAACCACATCTGTAATAAGTCATCTTTGATCCACCATCATTAACATCATCCAGCATGCACAATTTATCAACAATGATAGCTTTGCGCACGCTTGCCAACTTTTCGTTTTTGGTGCATTCCAAACTAAGAATGACTTACTACCCAGGTAACCACTAAGCATTTGGATAAGCCGTAGAGCAGACCGTATTAAGCATTTGAACTGCTTGCTGCTCTACATGAGCAGTTCGAATGCATAGCGGCCTTGAATTAGCATAAGCTGTGCTGCTCAAAAGCTTTTGGCTGTTAATTAGCACTTCAACTGCTTGATGTGTTTTCGCCTGGAAGCATTCAGAATGCTTTTTAACTGTTCTTCAAATGCTAAGAGCAAAGAGTATGGAAGATATGTGATATGTTACGTGTTTGATAACGCATGTTGTCTCTTTCTTACATTGTCTATGCCTCTGTTGACATATTTGTGCATCTGAGTTCCTTATTCATTTTTCCCTAGGTTTTTCCCGTACTCAGGCAAAAGCTCCACAGAAAACATTGCTGCAGCTGGTTCAGATTAGAAACATGGCCATCGAACAATTACCATGTCGAAAAGTATGTACCGAATCGGTAAATGCTTTGGCGGGTCATAAAATTATGCGGAAGAGGGAATCATATGCTAGATCGAAGAGGTAATGAAAATGCTTTGTACACAGAAAACAAGTTTTGGGTGTTGGAACTGAAGCTGCTTCCGAATTATTCTTTATATTGGCGGTTAAACCAGCGCACGCCATCGGAACAGCTGTGGCATATCCTGTAGCGTGCTACAGAAACTTGAGCAGCAAACATGGACGAATAACCTCTGGATCGTAAGTTCAAATCCAAATAACTATTAAAATATGCAAAAAAGTACTATCAAATATCAGCTGGAGTGTGCAAGGGCGAGAAAGCGCGAAGAGCGAGGAGCGGACGTAAATCTATTTTCGTATTGTTTTGCTCGACGAGGCGTTACGCTTCTATGACATTTTGATACGACGTTCCTGAAGGTGCTGCACTCAGGCAGCCCGTTATTTTGCCAAAACCTGCTGTGAGGTAGCACTATAGGCGCATATACGGCCAATTAGCATTAAATGCCTTGTCGTGAGGACTACTATAATGCTGGAGTAATGCTATTTCAAATGCTTCCTGGTTACTTGGGTATGATAACACATCATGAACTCAAATTAAAAGTCACGCTCAGGCTGCGCAAGATTTGTTTACAAAGCCATCGGGAGAAATGGGGTGGAACGAAAATATCAGCTGACGAGCACTGTTGCCAAATCAAGGGAAACAATAAGCGAAATTATATATTATTTATTTATTTTTTTTTTATTCTTATTCACTTAACCTAATTTACAGTCCTTTTGTCCACTCGGGCACTACGTGAGCGATTCCAATAGGACGCTGCACTTTTGTACAACGCCTACATGTATTCTATTCTAATTTAACTATATCGAACTGGTGCCTTGTGCTGCTTCAACTTTTCTACCCTGTCCACGGTAGAATGATGAGCACGATGATGCTGATGTTTGGCTGCTGTTCCTTTTCCAGTCCGATTGGGGGGTCCATTATATGAGTTGCGGTTTGCCGATATCCAAATTCCGGGTCCGTTGGAGCTATATGCTCCGAAGAGGGTCAGGTGCCAGCTGCTCTCGGGGGGAAGAGCAACTGACGAAAAACTGCAAGTGCCGGGGCTGGGTTCGAACCCATGACCATCCGCTTATGAAGCGAACGTGTGGACCACTGCGCCACGGGCCCCGACATATATTATTTCTTATCGTGAGTAATTTTTCTTACGATATAAACGTATAATATGCTCAACCATAATTGCTCAATAATAAAGAATTAATCTAAATGATTCATTTATTTTTTATCACAGTGTTCAATGATTTTGAAGTTAATTTAGAAATCAGGTTTAAAAAACCCAAGAAGTAAAACTGGCAACTGTACATTGATGATGATTTTCTGGCTCGGTCGTGGTGCGTGTAGTGTCTGTAGTGTGGTCTGTGCTGGCGTAGTGAGTGTGTAGCTCGAAACCTCATTATTATTGCTGTGATCAACAATGTTAGAATTGGTCGCGGATATTTCGATGTACGTGCTTGGTGCGCAGTTATTTTTTTGTGTTTTTCGAAGTTGCGCTAAGTATTTGTTTGGAGTTACAATACAGTGTTTTCGTTCGTTTCTCGTTTACGTTTTTAAAAAGCAGTTTTTAAAGTGACGAAGTTGTTTCGAGGTAAAAAGTGGGTTTTGTGCAACGGGAAAATGATCAGTGAGTGCCATGAACGCCTTTTAAAGCTACAAAAACAAGGTAAACTGTGGAATTTTCTTCAAAAAATGCTTCAAGTTTATGGATTGCAAGGATTTACTGGGAGTGTGTGCGTTCCAGTAGGAAGTGTCATGCTAGTCGTGGTATAAGCAGTGATTAAATAAGATTTTAAACTTTAGCAGATTTAAAAGATTTGGGAGCATTTTTATTTGAAAATATTATGTAAATGCACTGGTAATTTATCTAGCTTTTCAATGAATGTACGCAGGTGAAGGTAAGTTAACGTTTGGTCCATAAAAATCATAAATTGGTCTTTGACGTTCAAGAAGATCAATAAGAAGCAGACAGTCATCATCATCGAATAAATTCATTACGAATCCTTCAACCTTAAACGCTCAGGTAGGCCAGGAGGAGGAATTCACACCGACGTTTGGAAAGTTCAGCGCCCACCAGCAGACGAACGAAAACGGCCTACGACTCATTGATTTCGCCGCCTCCAAAAACATGGCCATACGTAGCACCTTTTTCCAACACAGTCTCCCTTATCGTTTACACCTGGAGATCACCACAGCAGACGGAAAATCAAATCGACCACGTTCTGATTGACGGACGGCACTTCTCCGACATTATCGATGTCAGGACCTATCGTGGCGCCACGCCAACATCGACTCCAACCACTATCTGGTGATGGTCAAACTGCGCCCAAAACTTTCAGTCATCAACAATGTACGGTACCGACGACCGCCACGGTACAACCTAGACCCAAGCAACGCACATGTTATATAAAAGTTACGGCAGCGCAAGTTTTGGTTGTATAGAAGTTTATTTTACGTTATTTAAACACAATGCTAAAATTACGTCAAATAAACTTCTATACAACCAAAACTTGCGCTGCCGTAACTCTATTATAACATGTGTGTTGCTTGGGGAGCGACTAAAACAACCGGATGTCGCCACCGCATACGCGCGGAATCTCGAGGCAGCGTTGCCGGACGAGGGTGTGCTCGATGTGGCCCCTCTAGAGGACTGCTGGAGTACAGTGAAAGCATCCATCAACGACACAGTCGAGAGCACCATCGGGTACGTGGAACGGAATCGACGGAATGAATGGTTCGATGAAGAGTGCAGAACGGTTTTGGAGGAAAAGAACGCAGCGCGGGCGGTAATGTTGCAGCAAGTGACCAGACAGAACATGGAACGTTACAAACAGAAGCGGAAACAGCAGACCCTTGGCAGACCCCCCTCTTTCGGGAGAAAAAGCGCCACTTGGAAGAAGCGGAATGCGAAGATATAGAACTGCTGTGCTGTTCCTAAGAAACACGGAAGTTCTACCAAAAGCTCAACGCATCCCGCAACGGCTTCGTGCCGCGAGCCGATATTTGCAGGGAAAAGGACGGAGGCCTCTTGACGGACGGACGTGAGGTGATCGAAAGGTGGAAGCAGTACTTCGATCAGCACCTGAATGGCGTGGAGAACGTAGGCACGGGAGACCTCGGCAACGGAGGAAACGACGACACCAGTGCAGCGGAGGACGGACATGAACCAACTCTCACGTTGAGGGAAGTTAAGGATGCCATTCACCAACTTAAAATTAACAAAGCAGCTGGTAAGGATGGTATCGCAGCTGAACTCATCAAGATGGGCCCAGAAAAGTTGGCCAGCCACCGGCTGATAGTCAGGATCTGGGAAACCGAACAGCTACCGAAGGAGTGGAAGGAAGAAATAATCTGCCCCATTCACAAGAAAGGCGACCATTTGGAATGTGAGAACTTCAGGGTGATCACCTATTTTGAATGCTGTCTACAAAATGCTATCCCAGTCGTCTGTTACCTAATACAAATGAGTTCGTGGGAAGTTATCAAGCCGGCTTCATCGACGGCCGGTCGACAACCTTTACCGTACGGCAAATCCTCCAGAAATGCCGTGAATACCAAGTCCCAACGCATCACCTGTTCATCGACTTCAAAGCGGCATACGACAGTATCGACCGCGCAGAGCTATGGAAAATCATGGACGAAAACGGCTTTCATGGGAAGCTGACTAGACTGATTAAAGCAACCATGGACGGTGTGCAAAACTGCGTTTGCGTAAGGGTTTCGGGTGAACTATCCAGTTCATTCGAAACTCGTCGGGGACTGCGACAAGGTTGCGGACTCTCATGCCTACTCTTCAACATCGCTCTGGAAGGCGTGATGCGACGAGCCGGGCTCAACAGCCTGGGAACGATCTTCACAAAATCCGGTCAATTTGTGTGCTTTGCGGACGACATGGACATTATCGCCAGAACATTTGGAACGGTGGCAGAGCTGTACACCCGCCTGAAACGCAAAGCAGCAAAGGTCGGACTGGTGACGAATGCCTCAGAAACAAAGTACATGCTGGTAGGCGGAACCGAACATGACCGGATCCGTCTGGGTAGTAATGTTACGATAAACCAGGATATGTACTTTCGAGGAGGTGGAGGATTTCGTCTACCTTGCCATCATCAGCGGAAGTCGGGCCTACTAAGGGCTCCAGAAGAAGCTGCGGTTTAAAAAGATTCACCCCCGCACCAAATGCACCATCTACAAAACGCTAATAAGACCGGTGGTCCTCTACGGGCACGAGTCATGGACCATGCTCGGAGAGGACCTGCAAGAACTCGGAGTTTTCGAGCGACGCATGCTAAGGACGATCCTCGGCGGCGTGCAGGAGAACGGTGTGTGGCGGAGAAGGATGAACCATGAACTCGCTTTACTTTACGGCGAACCCAGCATCCAGAAAGTGGCCAGAGCCGGAAGGATACGATGGGCAGGGCATGTTGCAAGAATGCCGGACAACAACCCTGCAAAGTTGGTGTTCGTGACAGATCCGGTTGGTACAAGAAGGCGTGGAACGCAGAGAGCACGATGGGCGGATCAGGTGGAGCGTGACTTGGCGAGCATCGGGCGTGACCGAGGATGGAGAGCGGCAGCCACGAACCGTGTATTATGGAGAAATATTGTTGATTCATCTTTTATCTTGAATTTGATGTAATACTAAATAAATGAAATAAAATGAGATTCTCGGTCTCCTTCCTGATAACCGTAAGGACATGATTTCTTCAAATATATATTGTTTTGTAAATATATTTTGATGATGATGAGAACCTGGGTGTGTTAGTGGAATACCTGTAAGTAAAATGAAAATCGGGTTAAGTACTGTTCCTTTTAATTCTATGTACTAAGAATTTGCATCTTTTGACAGATAAATATATATATATCGACACTGATTTTTCATTTGGGCCTAACTGACATTTTCGAGTTCTCTTCATCGATCCTCTCTTTGTGTTATCACAGAATGTGTATTGAGTTTTCCACACATTTTTTGGTTGAAATGCGAAGAAGACGACTACATGTTGCTATAGAAACAAAAAGAATAATGATATTGTTTGTTTTGATCAAGTTATTAGCGAAAGAGAGAGTCGACGAAGAGAAATCGATCAAGTCAGTTAGGCCCTTATGAAAAATCATTGTCGATATATATAAAAAATCGACCGGACCTTCGGGTACGGGTTTTTAAAAAAGAACTTTCCTGGCTGAAGGCCTGATCAAGAATGATTTTATTAATTTCCAAAAGTGTTCTTCATGGGTTTGCTTATGGCCTACTTAGTTGCTATTGTGGTTGGCCGGATGGGTGGTGTCTGGTGGCGCGCGATGTCAGCAGAACGTGGAATGCTGATGGGTCGCGCGATTGTCGTCGTCGTCGTCGTTGATGTTGTTGTTGTTGTTGCTGTCTGTTGCTGTGCCCTGGGCGCGGGCAATGTGGGAATAATGCTTACGTTCGATATGGCTAAGTTCTGGTTTGATGATGGCGGTGTGGGCCGTTCAGTAACTGCTCCCTCCTGAAGAACGGACCGCCCCGGTTCGGTTTGACTGGTTGCTTTTGGTGTGCATGAGGAATGCTTTATGGACAGGTAGAGTATCGAAATGATGACGATGGTAAAAAGTATTAACGATATTCCAAAGGTTGATCGTTTCTGTTGCTCATGTAAAAATGTCAGCTGTTGTCGAGTTTGGAGATTGGCTTCTTGCAGTTTTTGAAGTGTGAAATTGGTGCTTATGGTTTTGCTGTTGATTTCCAATCCGTTCAACGGAATCATGATTGGTTGCTGTTTTGTGGTGTATTCAATGTCGATGAATGATGTTTGGTTGATGATAACGGTACAATTTCTGAAAAATATTAGCGTGTTTCCAGAAATGTTTCGGCTGGAGAGCCCACAATTGGATGTGATCGGAGTGCTCTCATTTCCAGTAATAATGATGTAGTTACTACTGATTCGCTTAACTCGTCTCTCCTCGGTGACTTCTATGAGGTCGCAGCTGCCTGATTTTCCTCGTAAAAGTTTCGAATAACAGGTGTCGCTGGAAACATCTTTAACGTGGTGTTCACTGCACATGATACTCTGTCCTATTCCTTTACATTCTCTAGTTATTAGAAATGTTGATAAATCGTTGTTGAGTGCCTCTGCATATTGAACATTAAGCATTTTTCCATTTTTGATGACTGGCTCTAGTAGTTGGTGGATGAAAACGTCTTTTCTCAGCAACGGGATCAGGATGATGAACACGATTTTGTTGTCTTTGTGAATCACTGCTAAATCTAAATATTCTATCACTTGATCGAAGCTTTCGATATTAATATTTTCACTTTCCAAAATTTTTGTTGCTTCGTTAAGTTCTTCACTGGATAAGATATCTTTTGAAATGGTGTTAACTTTTGACATTTGTATTGCTTCAAATATATTGTTGACATGATTAGCAAGAAGATCGATATTAAGATTGAGGTTGAACAATTCTTTAACAACTTTGATTTCATCTGAGATATTTTTACCATTTATAAATTTTTGTCTAAAGTGTATAAAATTATTTTTGATAACATCTTGTTGATCGTTTACAATTTTAATGAGTCTGTTTAGTCTATCCTGGACTTTAAGATTAATCTTTATTTGTTCGTTGTTTTCTGTTACTAGAGCTTTATTTTGTTCGGACAATGTGTTAAGTTGTGTATTAATTTTTACAAGATCATTGTTGTCAAGATTTCCAGTAATAACTTTAATCATATTGCCAATACCGTTAAAAAGTCCTCTTTTGGTTCTAACAATGGGTACAATTTTTCTATAAGATTTTTCTATTGTATCTAGCTTTTTGTTAATCAATATTATTGAATCATTTATGTTGAAAATTTTTAAATCGTTAATTATTGTTCTAAGTCTTCTTACGATTGGTTCTACATGTGACATATCGATCATATGGTAAATTTTGTGGGAACCCATCCTGATTCTGCCTTCTCCGAGTTGTAATGATACGAGTCCTGGGTTATTTTGTAAGTCGTAGATTTGTATATGACTGTTGACTGTCGATGTCGCTACCGTCAGGCTCATCCATAATACAATTAGATTTATTGTTGCCATTCTCTGTGGAAAGAGAATGTTTACATTAGTGTTTTCGTTTTCTTTTCAGTTTGGATTTGTGGAATTTTATTCCGCTTGAGGTTATAATAGTTTTGAATCTGTTTTCTCTTACTTTGACCTTCTTAAATTTTGGTTTTGTTTTTCTTTTGATGCCTTGAATAGTGTTAAACACCTCTTCGTTTTCCTGGAAGTTCGGCTCCTTTTCTCTTGTTTTATTATGATAATCAACATTCTTTTTAGCATTTTTATCGAGTTTTAACATCACTTCATCTGTAATCTCCTGTCTATTCTCAAACAATCTGTCTAAATCAAGTGGTAAATCGTCTTCTTCGCGTTGTCCAAAAAGTATCTCGCAAGGCTTGTGTTGGTGTGCCGTATGTATGGTTTTATTATAGAGACCGAGAGCAATTTTGAATATTTGTTTCTGAGATAAATCGTCATACTTATCCTTTATGCAGCGAAAGATTTCAATCAGTGTTGAATGGAATCTTTCGACGATGCCGTTGGATTCACTATGGTTTGAGGGTGTGTATTCTACTTGAATATCTAGTCTTTGGAAAAGTGATCGAATTTCTATGGATTTAAGGGCCGGTTCATTGTCACAAACGATTTTCTTCGGAGTTGCATATCCGGTAATCAATTTAATTAAACCTGCTCTTACATCCGGAATTGATCGAGATTTAATATGAATAAGCATAGCATATCTAGAGAATCTGTCTACTGCGGTCAGGAAAAGATTGGGTTGAGCAATAAAAATATCTAAGTGAACTGTTTCGAAAGGTTTGTTAGGAATTTCTGGTCTATGTAGAGTGATATTGTACGGATGCCTTTCGTATTTGTTCTCCAAACACGTTTCGCACAAATTAACAAATCGTTGAATTTGTCGCTTCATGCCTGGAAAATAATACTGCTTGATAATCTGGGCATGGTTTTCGGCAGCTCCTCTGTGCGCGCGGTCGTGCGTTTTCGAAATTATTTCATTTTGCTCCTCGGAAGTGCGTAAATCTGTCAACATTTTCTGACTGATTCTCACTTTCAAGATTTTGGCACGACTGAAATAATTGCGATACACTATATTGAGGGTATTAATAAGAGATTCGTCGCACATGATACCATTTACTCTTTTTGGATTCATATAATCTTTAAAAATATTGAGAACTATGGCTACGGAAAAGTCGAAGCGAATAATAGTTCTTCTATGAATATTCGGAAATATTTCCTCATATTCAGTAGATTCAATGTCACCCTTTTTCAATATTATTTGATTGCTGAAGAAGTTTATGGGTAACTCTGTCATTTGAATCAAATCACTAGCATCAGATTCTGCAGAATGACATGTTTCGGCGTCTGAGGAATCTGTTGCATTATTTTCTTCGCTACCATGTGTTGCATGATCTGACGAGTCAGATGTATCGTTAGCATTTACCTCATTCCTGATTCTGGACAGTCCATCTGCAACGATATTTTGCTTACCTGGCCGATACTTGACGTCATAATCGAACTCCTGTAAACGTAGTCTCCATCGAAGCATCTTATCGTTGGGGTCCTTCAAACTAATCATGTACGTTAATGGCCTGTGATCAGTGAATAAAGTAAACTTCTTGCCATACAGATATGGCCTAAAATATTTACAACCCCATGTGATTGCTAAAAATTCTTTTTCTATTACAGAGTATTTTTCCTCTGTTTTGGTGAGTGTTCTCGAAGCAAATGCAACTGGTCGATCTTGCCCAATTGGTCCCTGCGAAAGCACGGCACCAACAGCAAATTGACTAGCGTCCGTCGTCAGAATAAAGGGCTTCGTAAAGTCCGGGTACTGAAGTACGTGACTGCTAGTTAGCAAAATCTTACACTTATTAAAGGTTTCGATGAATTCCTTGCTATGTGTAAGTTTTTCTCCTTTTCTTAATTGGGTTGTGAGTGGCTTCACAATTTTCGCAAAGTCTTTTATAAATCGACGGTAATAACCTAGGGTTCCAAGGAAACCTCTAAGCTCTGTTTCCGTTTTTGGAATTGGCCAATTTTTGATTGCAACCACTTTGTCAGGGTTGGGTTTTACACCATCGGCCGTGACTAAGTGTCCTAAAAAGGCTACTTCCTTACATAAAAATTCAGATTTGTCTAATTGAATTTTAAGGTTATATTTTCGCAATGCATCAAATACTTTGCGCAAGTTTATCAAATGTTCCTGATATGATGTTGAGTATACAATGATGTCATCCATGTATACTAGACATACTTTTCCAATTAAATCCCGTAGTACGTTATCCATCACCCTTTGGAAGGTGGATGGCGCATTCTTTAAACCGAATGGCATTTTGAGAAATTCATATTTCCCATGTTCTACGGTAAAAGCAGTTTTTCTAATGTCTCTTGGGTTCACCTCAATTTGATGAAATCCCGAGGCGAGATCAATTGTAGAAAAATAATTACATCTTCCGAGCTTGTCTAGAACTTCAGTTATGTTCGGAATTGGATATTTGTCATCAATTGTCTTTTCGTTGAGCTTTCTGTAGTCAACGACCAGACGCCACTTTTTCTTTCCTGAAGCGTCCATCTTTTTGGGTACAACCCAAATAGGTGACGACCATGGAGAATTGGAGGGTCTTATGATGCCTTGGTTGAGCAAATCTCTAACTTGGCTTTGCACCTCTTCTTTCAAACAAAATGGGTATCTATAGCTTTTTGTATACGCAGGAATGTCATCTTTAGTGTCAATCCTATGTTTCACAACATTAGTAAACGTTAATTTTTCATTTTTAAGGTGAAAAATCTCTTGATAGTCAGATATCAATTTTACTAAACCAACTCGTTCTTCCTTATTCAAATGATCCAATCGTAATTGATCCATTAAATTTACGTGTACACTGCTATCAGAAACTGGTTCTGGAGGCGGTGTAATTTCAAAATTATTTTTCTCGATGCTACCTTTTAACATCTCTACTTCCGTGGGTTTATTGGTCATGTTGGTTATAATTAATTTAGTTTTAAAATTGTCGGCTTTATATAAGCCAGAATGAACAAAGGCTTCATTGTTTAAAACGAGATCCTTTGAGAGAAGAAATTCTCCTTCTTCTTCACAAGTTGGCAGCTCAATCACACGCGTTTCATTTGCATGTAATTGGAATTTGAAAATTTCTGGAAATTTCTTTTGCATAATAATGTTTGCAAAAGGTAAATGAAGGGTGTTAGTGTGTACGGAAATACTTGCCTGCAATTGGTTCAAGGACTCATATCCGATGAGTCCATCAAAATAATCATGGAAGTCATAAATTAAAAAGACGAGATTTTCGGTCCCAGGGTTACCATAGAAAGGATTTAATTCTACAAAATGTGTTATTTGGCATCTACCTTCAACATTCTTTACTGTCATTGGTTTCGAAAGTTGTCGAATAAATCCCAAGTTTGCATGACGAGGACTAATAATGGACTTATTAGCGCCCGTATCAATTAAAAACTTTAAAGGTCCATTTTTACTATTCACAGTTATGTATGGTATGAAATTAGTGGATTTCAGCTGAGTTTCTCTATAACTGTGGCTGTTTGAAAATTTACGTCTACATCGACGTTTTCATTATACGAAGGGTCTTGATTTTGGTTTGGATAATCTTGGAATTCTTCCGGAGGATATGGGATTTCAGGATTATCGTAATAATCATTATAATCTTCATATTGAGGTCCCACTTCCTGATTTTGTAACTCATTAGTAGGTTTTTGACTAAATCTACTTTGTTGAGTCCTATTTGAAATGTTGGAATATTGATTCTGTTGGTTATGGTTAGGTGGTCGACTCGCAAATCTGTTAGGAAAATTTCCTGGACGATTTGAAAAATTTTGTACTGCTCTATTTGGAAATGTTGCTTGTTGGTTAAAAGATGTATAGGATGTTCTATTTGGAGCGATTTGCGAAGAGTTCTGTGTTTTAGCGTTTCCTGCGATATTCATAAATGTTCTCGATGGTAGAGGGTTGTTAGATGGAGGATACATGTGGGTTTGCGCTACTTTTCGATTTTGTCTATCGTCAAAATCATATTCACAATTTCTGCGTGCAAGTTTGTTGGCCTTTTCATTGGCAAACTGGTAAGCTTGGCACAAAGTAGTGGGTTGTAAAATCCCTACGTGAGACGAGTACGGCTCATCTAACCCGTCTATGAATTTTTCCAGACAAAGCTTGTCCGTAAATTTCACTAGTTCATCTGGATGTCGCCACTGACTATCCATCTGAATATGTGTAGAAATCCCTGTATAGCAATCGCTGATTGCTGTATAAAAATTCCTTACTGTGTTTCGATTTTGTTTGAGGGAGAAAAGTCTCTGTAAAAGAGTAGACAATTCTCTTTTGTCCCCATAAATAATTTTCAGTTGTGTTTTAATCTTGTCCCACTCAAGCGGAGTTCCACTAGAGGCCAAAAGATCTCCAGCTTCTCCAACAATTTTATTCCGAATTTCCATGAGCCAAAGCTCATAAACATTCGTCCCAATCAAATGATCGTATTGTCTGATGACACGATCGGCGCATGTAATCCAATGGTTTACTTGCCTTGAATTACCCGAAAAATTTGGTAGGTTCTTGATGAGGTCAGGAACCTTGCCTCTTTGACATTCTACATCGATATTTATCACAGGATTCCCTGGCACAGCTGGTGCTGGAGGAATCGCTGCTTCCCTCGAGTTAGCTGGGTCAGGATTTGCTCGCAATCTGTCCGAAACCTGATCCTGCCTTTCTTCTAATTCTGCTATGTGTGCGTTACGATCACTCAGCAACATATTAAGATGTTCGATTTGCTGTTGCAAATCTTCGACCTGGTCGCTTCTTTCTGCCATATTCCCTGAACGAAGACCTGGTCTCATTAAAACTGATCAAATGCAATATTACAAGTGTTCACCAAAATTCGGAAAAAAAAATCACAAGCTTCAAAAATGTTATTATTTAGACGTCAAAAAAAACAAAATATAAAAATATTACACACAGTTCAATTCCTGCTTCACTCTCTCTCTTATCACTCTTTCCTGAATAAAAGGTTTAGCACAAAATTTGTTCTTGTCAAGAAAATCACATAAAACACCTAATCCAATCACTTATTCACTTAATCAAAATCTCTTAATCACTTAAAAAAAATCACGAAAAAAAATAAAGATAAAATAAAGAAAACTGGGGGACTCACCACTAATCAGCGATAATCCGTCGCCAACGTTTTCACGGATGAGCTCCCGTCCGAATGCGCCGTGCTGTCGTCTCTTGTTGAAGTAAAACGCCTCCTCCCTGGCACTTTCCAATAGGCTGCTGGTCCCTGGTTGTCCAATAGGTGGAAGTTTTTCACACGCGAAGTTTAAGCAACTAACACTTTGCGCATCCTACCGACTGCGCCAAAAATCGACCGGACCTTCGGGTACGGGTTTTTAAAAAAGAACTTTCCTGGCTGAAGGCCTGATCAAGAATGATTTTATTAATTTCCAAAAGTGTTCTTCATGGGTTTGCTTATGGCCTACTTAGTTGCTATTGTGGTTGGCCGGATGGGTGGTGTCTGGTGGCGCGCGATGTCAGCAGAACGTGGAATGCTGATGGGTCGCGCGATTGTCGTCGTCGTCGTCGTTGATGTTGTTGTTGTTGTTGCTGTCTGTTGCTGTGCCCTGGGCGCGGGCAATGTGGGAATAATGCTTACGTTCGATATGGCTAAGTTCTGGTTTGATGATGGCGGTGTGGGCCGTTCAGTAACTTATATATTGTTTTGTTATACCAAAAAGGTAGTCAATGGTCTTCATACGGAGATACTTTCTTTGCCTGAAAACCGGCCTCTAAGGACCAAGGCAAGAGGGCATCATATATCGAGGGGGGCATTTATCCTCAAACTGAAGATCAGCGCACACATCCCGAGCATATTGATGGATGTTTGATGCGGTTCTTCTTCCTCTTTTGCTTCTTCTTCTTGCTTCTCGTCGGAGCTTTCGACGGACATCGATTGTGGCTGGACATGAATATTGTTAGATACCCATTCCAGTAATGGGTGCGAGCATCGGTTGTGCATCAGAAACCAATGTTCGTGCGTTCTGGTAACCGTACTGGTGGCTTATTCCCTTTGATCCCGTATGAAAGCAGACTACCCGAAGGGAGTCGAGATTTGTTTGCCTTTATATATGGATCAACAAACAGGCGTGGTTCTAGCGATGGATGGCTGTGTGACGGCTACGCGTGTTAATGCATCATTAGAGCTGATAAGTAGTTGCATCTATGAATGTAAACGGATAAGTGGCATGATGCTCACTAGCTTTGTGACATAAGTGGTGCTTCCAGGGAAGCTTCCACATATTTACGGTACTTTTGAATAAAGTTTAACCATGACAATTTGTCAAATAGTAACGTTTTCTTCTTATTAAAGTAATTGCTTGCAAGATTTGCATTTGTTACTTCTGTTTGTTTGCCAAAAAATCACATGTTTTCAACGCATTTTTCTGTTCAAAACAGCCGCTTTCATTGTAGTTCACATTAGCCCCCGCGCCCAAATCGAAAGCGGCTAACTTCAAGCTACTGAGCCGCCTGCAAAGTTTGACAGGCCGTTTTGTGATGCTTGTCGTACCAGTCAGAGCCCCATCGTCCGTCAGTGCGTACGTCCGAAAGCTATGAAGTGGAATGAAAGTCGGCTCTTGATGCATATTTTGTTGGTGATTTTCTTCGTTTTTCAACTGTTCAGCTCGTCGATTTTGGTGTCCTCCCCGGAGGAAACGGTAGTGGAAGGTAAGTTCCTTTGAAATTACTGTTTATTATTTCGTATTTCCTTCGGAAGATGGGCGTTTTTCGTCTCCGGCAAAAGACGTGCACGGTAAGTATAAATATTTTCCTTTTTTACCTCACTTGAGCTTACCTGCGAGTCGAGCATAATCTAATTAGTCAGCAAGGTTGTTCGGTTCCCAGCCACGTCTCGGGTACCGTTGTTCTAATGCGTCTGGTGTGGTTCTAGATTTCTTTATCTGTCGTTCCTGTGGCCATGACGTCAGCCTGTCGAACTTTCTACTGAACAAACACAGCCCGCTGGCACTCGGTTTCAGCAATCAGACCTTATCCACCGGGAAGCAGGTCACCGTGCAGGAGGTCCAGAATACGCTTGGAATCCGGTTCAAAATCGTCATCGTTCAACAGGCGTACTGTGCCAAAATAGAATCGGTGAGTTAGACCACCAGTCGGGTAGCTCGATAGAACATGCTAGTCCGTTGTCTAGTGTCATGATTCCTTCAAAGAGAGAATAGCTTACTGTAAAAGACCGTGTCTAAAATCATTCGTTTGACTCTTTTTCAGTGGATATCGTTGCACTCGTGGTTCCCTGGCTACGCGTGGAAGCTTTGCGTGTGTCCCAAGTGTCGGACGCATCTGGGGTGGATGTTTGAGCCCGTCGAAACTGCCACGTACGATCGTTATTTCCCGAGCGAGAAGGGATTCTACGCGCTGATCTACAACAATATCATATCGGAAAAATGTGAGTACATATATCCGGGGGCTGAGGGTACAATCCAAGATGGCCTTGCAGACAAAGTTGATAGGCAAGGTACCTGTGAGAAGTGTCTTCTATGTTGTCATCAATAGGATGACACTTTACAGATTTAAACTCAGTGTGATAGTTGCTATGGTAATCAGGAAACAAACGAAAATGATTCCCTTATTGCAGTTGAAGCAATAATTATTTATGTAACGACTCGTTACTAATGAGTTACAAAAAGTTATTTTTTCAGCATGAGTCGTACATTAAATTTTATCCAACGAGGCTTGCCTCATATTAAACTTCCGGTGGGGTCCGGCGGACATCCAGCAAACATTCAGTCGCTGAATGGTCATTAATGTGTCATTTTGTGTGTAGTATCCGCATTTGCAGAAGAAAAAACTCGGTAAAATAGAAGACCCTGAATAAGTCCATTCTGTATTTTCATGGAAAATTAATATGTTTTGCATGAGAAAATTTTTTGTAATCTTGCAGGTGAAATTTTGTAGGTTTTGTTTAACCCTAGTAAGAATTTCCGAAGAAATTCCAAAAGAAATATTTTGATGAATTGAGCATGAGCATGAGCATAGATGGCCGTACAATTCGTAGTTGCTACTCCGTGATTGACCAGAACAATCGAACTAACAAACGGAGCTTGGGAGTGGTAGCTACCGCTCTCAATGTGCATTTTCGAGAATTCCAAAATTTATTGGGTCCATAACGGCGCCGGCCACGTCCTTACGGTCATCAAGGAAGAGAAGGAATGTTAACATGACGTACGTTGCTACTAGAGACCGAGATCACCTCATTTACTCCACGATTGCCACGGGAAGGAATTTTAGTTAGTGGGGAGGGGGAAAAGTCGCATGCCTTGGATTCGCTTTGATAAGTGATGTGATTCATGCAACCTCTTAAAGTACAGGGTGGCAACATGAAAGTGATACACTAGTTTGGGAGCCATACGTTGCCAATCATGTTATTGCATTGAAAACAAGTGTGCTTGGGGAAACGGGATCTTAGATATGGGGGTTTTAAGATACAAATGATTTACGGATTGACTCAGAAGAATATTTCCGACAGGGTTGCCAGATCTCGCGTTTTGTTCAAAACGCACGCTACTCAAAACATTTTTTTTTTTCGGACGAAGATTTTTTTACTTTGGAAGCGTCTCTGAATAAACAAAATGATCGTGTGTATAAAGCAAGTCTTCGTGAAATTCCTGCCGACAAACGAGAGGTTCAACGATATCGAAGTGCTGCAGCGATGATGGTTTGGGGCGCCATATCAACAAAAGGCCAATTACCATTGTTGTTCATCGGCAGGGGCATAAAAATCAACAAAGAGTACTTTTTACAACACGTCATCAAAGATCACCTATTCCCCAGTGCCAAGAAACTGTTTGGAAAAGAAAGTTTTTGTTTCCAGCAGGACTCAGTACTGACGCATAAGGCAGTAGTTGTTGAACAGTGATGCAAGCAAAATTTACCGTGCTTCATCAGCTTATCGTAATAGCTGGTTTCGTCTCCCGATTTGAACCCACTGGACTTTTGTACATGGAAATTTATGCTACGGACCCTGGGCGACACGAAGAACTTGGTTTTAGATACCTTTGAAACCCGTTTGGTAAAAATTTGGGATGAAATGTCAGACGAAGAGGTGCGTGCGACTTGTAATAACTTCGAGAAGCGTCTGCGGGCCGTAATTCAAAACAAAGAGGAATGATTATTGAACCAAATACTTTGTAAGTTTAATAGTTTGTTGTGTTATTAAAAGTAAATTTACAGAAAAATATAATCCTGTTTGAATTTTGTATCAGTTTTCGAGTGTATCATTTCTACGTTGCCACCCTGTACATATAGCACATGTCGACACCAAAGATGACGAACCATTCAAATTATTTCGTAAATGTAAAAAGTAAAGAGAATAACATAATTAACATAAATTAACTCCAACACATGAGCCGACACTTGATGTGATAAACCTTTCAATATTTGAGGCATATATACACGAAAACTGTTGAGTTGAGGGCCCATATAGCCGAGGCGGTAAACGCACGGGTATTCAGCATGACCATGCTGAGGGTGACGGGTTCGATTCCCGGTCGGTCCAGGATCTTTTCGTAAAGGAAATTTCCTTGACTTCCTTGGGCATAGAGTATCTTCGTGCCTGCCACACGATATACACATGCAAAATGGTCATTGGCAGAGGAAGCTCTCAGTTAATAACTGTGGAAGTGCTCATAGAACACTAAGCTGAGAAGCAGGCTTTGTCCCAGTGAGGACGTTACGCCAAGAAGAGAGAGAGAGAGATACACGAAAAATATTGTCTAACTTTATACTTTGTAAGTATATATTATATGTTGTTATTTATTTTTATAATATAAAACGAACTCACCAATAAATATCCATCCATGAATCCAGTACTATGTGTTCCTCATCGACACCGACAAGCGCGGCATCTTAACACTGAAAACCTCCGAATACACACAGGTAACTGACGACGCCAACGCGGCCAAACCGAAGCACCTCCAGACCGAACTCAGTAAAGAAATATTTTGAAGAAATTCCTAAAATTCTGAAGAAGTTTCTGGAGATAAACATATCTCTTTGAAGAAAAGAATGCTAGTCGGAATTTCTAAAAAAAAATCCTTCCATAGAATCCTTGTGGAAATCTCAGGAAGTACTTCTGAATCAATCTACCGAAGAACATTTGAAGTAATCCCAGGGAAATTCTTCAAGAATTTCAGGAGGAACGTCTTAAGAACCTTCTAGAGAAACTTCTTGGGAAATCCTTGTTGGAGGTTCTAGAAAAAAAATTTGAAAATTTTATCGGGAAATTTCTGCAGAAATTCTTTAACAATATTTTTGGAGGATTTTTCGACAGTATTTCTGGAGAAATCTATGGACGAACATCCGAACAAAAAGTCATGGAGAAACACATAGATAAATGTTTAAAAAGATCCCTAGAAAATACTCTAGAGATATGTCTAAAGGAATCCCTGTAGAAATTGCCTAGGTAATGTTTTTGAGTAAATTTCTCAAAGAATCTTTAGAGAAATTAATAGAGGTATCGTCACAGGAAATGTCGGTTTAATTTCTATGGAAATACATGGAGAGGTATCTAGACAACATTCTCAAGGAATATGTGTGTGAACTCCTGTAGAAATCTTTGGAGGTATTCCTGCCTGAATCACTGAAAGTATTAATACAAGAATCTCTGGAGGAATTCCTGTCGGATCTCCTGCATAAACCGCCAAATAAATTCCTGAACACATTCATGTGAGAATTTTCAATTTATTCCCTAGTGCAGGGATAGGGTGTGACTTACAAGTCTTTGAGCGCCGCACACGCTGCTACGAGAATGCACAACAAACTAGAGGGATGCGAGTACGTGCAATCGGTTGTGTGTTGCACACTTTCTTTTCCGTGCGCTGGCGGTCTCCTGTCTCTCGCACTATGTCGTATGCACTCTCTCTGTGTTTGTCTCTGTGCTTGACACAGTGCTTGACTTTACGCAACATTAATGAAATTTCGAATCAAACGATGCATCCCTTGTAAGTCCATGACAAGCTTAACAACATGCCGAAAACACAAACTCTTTAATTAATTTATTAGGTGTTTTTTTTTCTGTACATTGAATGTACCAAACAAATGCACTGTGACAAGCACTCTCTCCCTATAGTTAGTGCTGCAATTTGTCTCTCGCACGAAGGCTCTCACTCATAGGTATCTGTGCCTCGGCAACAACGGGAGACCAGCACTTGAGATTGTATGTAGCACAGGCTTTTTACGCACCGTACTGTGAATGCTGACAATCCCTGTCCTAGAGCAATTCCTGAACAAATCTCTGGTGAAAGATATTCTGAGAAAAACACTTGAAAACCCTATGGAAGAATCCTTTGAAAGAGTTTCCAAAGGACGCTGTAGAAAGTTCCCTGGAGAAATGTCTGATGTAAAGAGTTCATGCACCCCTAGAAGAATTTCTAAAGTTATTCCTGGTGAAATTTCAGAAGGAATTCAGAAATATAGATAAAAGATTTTTTTGGAGAAATTCATGAGGGAAGAGTTTCTTAAAGAAACCTTGGTCGAATTCTTAGAGTAAATTCTGGAAAAAATAAATAATGTATATTGGAAGAAATCCATAGAAGGTTTCCTTGAACTTGGAATCCTTGGAAGGGTTGATTTCTAAAAGAATTCCTTGGAGAATTTTTGAAGGAAACGTTGTCATTCACAAGTTCTCGTACGGATTCCTCAAAACAATGGATGATTTTTTAAGGGAATCCATAGAAGATTTTCTAGAAGGAATTTTTGAAGAAATTTCTGGTGGATTTTCTAAAGAATTTCTAAGGAAATTCTAGAGGAAATTCTGTAGCAATACATGGGAGATGTTCTGAAGCATAGTTTCCCAACCTTCGTTTCACGACCCCCAACTGCTTGCAGGCACGCTTCAATTGTTTTACGAAAAGCGGGGTGACAACAGATTAGGGGGTCGCGAGAGTCAAGGTTGGAAAACATGATCTACAGAACTTTAAAGAAATCCATGGAAGACTTTCCGAAAGGAATTCCTGGAAGCAATTTCGAAAGGAACCTAGGGAAGGTTTTATAGAAAATTTCTTAATTGTGATGATTAACCTGGGCTTCTTGTTAGGGGAATATCTGTAAAGTCGAGTCAAGTACAAGACACTGAAGACGACCTTAGGCCGTTCGCAATGCTGTTTTATTTTGTATGGCGAGTTTTAAAAATTTTAAAACTCGCCATACAAAATAAAACAGCATTGCGAACGGTCTTGACACATTCTACCGTGACGTTACAACGTTTTGACGCATTCGTAGACAGATTTTTCACTATAACTCATTAAAACGATTACAACGCGCTAGAATCCGACCCTCTCTACCGCGAAACCAACATCTTAAAAAATCTGCTCGGATTTTTATGATATTCTATTTTTTTTTCTACCATTGAAATTTATTGGTTGGTTCTTCAATTCAATGAAATAAAACATATAAATTTTGGATTTGTTTTTGGATAATCGACTTTTACATTTCGTGACGTTACAACGCCCGTTCAGTTTTAAACAGGGTTCTGCTCGCGTTGTAACGTCACGAAAATGCCCATCATGTTAGAACCAGAATAATCAGCCAAATTTGCCCGAATTTGTAATTATATTATTGCATTATCTTCACTGCTTCACGGAGAACTTTATTCTATTGAAAATCCGTTTTGTGATAAATGGCTCGGAGGGCCAAGTTATTGCTATCAGTAGTATGAATATTCCTACATGAAGGTGAATGACACCGGCACCCATCTTCGGTTTAGTACCACCCATATTCTTCTAGTTTTGTCCCAAAGACTAGCGCGCTGAGATCCATTACTTCACACCGCCAGATATTTAGATTTTTCAGCATATAACTCATCACGCCGACGAGATAAACATTTCTTCAATAATCTATGCAATGTCGTCTATTCAAGTGAAAATGCTATAATTTGTTTGAGAGAATTTATTGAATCAAAAGCATACTAGAGGATCTGCATACCACTTAGGACCCTAAGAACAACTTCTGTGATCTCAGAGACAAATAGACAGTGATAAAAAATCTTAATTAAGGTACACCGGGGCAAGTTGAAACGGGTGGGGCAAGATGAAACAGCTGGTTAACATGATGTTATCCAATGATGATGAACAGCATTCAACATAACACATAGTTTTTGATTCAAACAATCTTTTGGCGAAAGAAAAGTTTCTAAAATGTATTGAAAACTATTTCAAAACTTCGCGTTTCATTTTGCCCCACCTGTTTCAACTTGCCCCGGTGTACCTTACTTAGAGAGTTGGTGTCTTCGGAAAAGTTGTTTGATAAATCAAAGACTTACAGCTAATTTACCATTTGACGTGAGATTTCGTCACTGGTTGATGCTAAATAAAAGTTTGTAATAGTTTGCAAATGATTTCTCAAAAAGTTTCCTATAAGTTTTGACTAATTGAGAAACTAGCAGTCAAAATTTGTAAATTTTTGGGCACTTTTTAAAAAGTTTCAACTTTTCTTTTATAAATAAATATAATGTGCATGGTTTTCCAAAATTTCAACTACCACTAGGCAAGTATAACCTTAAACCAACCGACTTTTAAACTGAAGATACTTAAAAATAACTCTCTAAGTAATCAGGGTCCTGAGATATATGAGTCGGTGATTCTTGTGATATCAAAGACAGACGTAACCTTATTATTTAGACAGTTGGTGTCCTCGACAAAGTTGTTTGGCTGGTCAAGAACTTTAAATTGATGGGCCGTATGATTTCAAATCTTTCCACTAGGAGGCGGTAGAAGGTATACACATTTTTAGTTTCGTTTATCTCAGGATCCTGAATAATTAGAAATATTGTTGCTTCGGCAGAGTTGTTTGGTAGATCAAGAACTTTCAGTTTAATATTACATTTACATTTACAAAAGCATACCAATTTTATTATTTATCTTGAAAACATTCAACTAGCCGTAACTCTTAAAATTTTCAAATTTTGACTAATAGTTCCTCATCTTGTTATCTGTAAATGCTACAAATTTGGACTTGATTGGCTAGCTCTACACGAAGATGCAGTACTTCAAGCAGAATACATCTTTTTGACTGTCGTTTTATTAACTTTTGTATCTTGGGACCAAGTGAAACAAATCAAATCAATTTTTGAACATTTATGAAAAATATGTTCGTCTTTAATTACCATTTGATTCGAATACAATATGTCCAAAGTGAAAAAAAAATTCAGCTTGAAAAATACTTTTTGAGAAATTCTAATAGTTTGCCAGCTTTTGCAAAATGGAAACTAGCGTCTTCTAGTGGCGAAATCTCGCATCAAATGGTAAATCCACTGCAAGTTTTTGACTCACTAAATTTTGCTGAAGAAACCATCTTTCCAAGTAATGGGGGCCTGAGATACATGAAATTTGAAATTTGTAAATTCTCTAGCGCCGCTTTTTTGTGGAACTTTAAACCATACTATCCATCAACTGTAAGTCTTTGACCAACCTAACAACTTTGCTGAAAACACCAACTCTCGAAGTTATCAATACCCTGAGTCAGTGATGGCATTTCACTAGAGTTCGGCACTGACGAGCGAGGGAACCGGTCTCTCTGAGGATGCATGTACCGTATCACCAGGGAGACAAAGAGAATGTTTTCACTGGTAGTTGAAACTATTCAGTGCGCGAGAGTGCCGGTAAAGCAAAGCCATAGAGCGAAACTGAACTCACCACCCAAGAGAAATATACTTTCTGCGCACCTCAGTTCTCTCACACCAATCACACCACACCAATGTGGAATCACCACACGCGCGTGTACACTGTAGTGAGCCCACTCCAGAGCATCACTCTGTTTGCATGCATCCGCGGCATTGTGGATTCCTGTTGCATGCAAAACAAAAAATGGCGGAATTGAAGAAGCGCGAGCACAGAGAACAGACATCCAAGTCCAGTTCCGAAACTGTGTAAGGAATTTAACGACCATTTGAAATCGGCAACACAAGTGGCAATAGCGTGGCGCTGCAATCGGTTAATTTCCCATACTAATTAATTTCACCACTTGAAATGTTTCAATTCATCACTGACTGTGGCAATATGGTGTTTGGTGGCGTTAATGTTGTCATCGTGTATTGGTTTGCAACCTTACTCAAGTAAAGATTCAAATCCTTACACAAACTTTTAAATCTCAATCCTGCTCCTCTTATGTTTTGTTAGCATTCCTGGTAAGTTATGAAAGGGTTATTTTTTTTTTGTTTGAAAACGTTTTTCCGAATCAAAATACTTTTATGCCAAGGGAAATGTCATATCCTTTTCTAACCAAAAAATCTGCATTATTCCGTTCCCAACAGTCGCTGTTGCTAACTGAGCAACAGTCTTGGCAACAGTTAGACTCAGTTAACGACGGTTAGCAACGGATAAATGCGGATTTTTCCGATTAGCAAGGAAAGTGTCATTCCCCTTGTTTTTTTTGCTACAATTTTAGATCAAATACATCATCACGAAACAAAATATTTGTTTGCTTTGTTTGCATTGAAAATCTAAATGTAAACTTTGCACAAAATGGCTCGAAATGACAAATATCCAGTACTTAAACAGAGTACTAGGTAAAAGTTTTTGGAAAGAGGCATTTTTATGCTGAACAGCAGGTGGTCTGTCTTATCCTGTTTTCCCCTACACGCGTGGAATCAGAAAGGGCATCTAGGTTGTTTTTTTCTTATAATGGATCATTGAAGCCGACTTTTCCGCTACTCACCGCGTCAAAACAAAAGCGCCACCGTATATGGATGGTAACAGAGTGACAGCAGTCGAGTTACGTCAAACACACAAGGCTACGGTGGCGCTATCTGTTTATTTCATAGCGGCCGTTTTAGTTATACTAGTGATCCATTGCTATTTATTTCACCTCAAGAGCAATAGCTGATTACTCATTGAGTAACTTGGAGTAACCGTTTTTTCTCACGTAAACCTTCACGCACATTCGGAAACTTCATAGTTGCGAATAAGGTTACTGTGCATAACATTTTGTTTGCGGTGAGCCTTTTGCCATGCATTGTTAAAAAGTTGTGCTACGTACCTACTTCAATTTTTTAAGTAGTAGTTCTTCTTTGGCAAGATTTTTAAATTTTAAAATATATTTTGCTTTGATAAGGTATTGGTTACCATTGGCGGAGCCAGCATTTTCTTTTTTCTCACTCACTCTCCTAAACATACACGAGAAGGAGAAAGATAGAAGAGGGGGCAGCTTGCCTCCTCTTTTATCTCGCTCTTTCTCGTGTATGTTTAGGAGAGTGAGTAAGAAAAAAGAAAAAGCTGGCTCGGCCAATGCAATGTTGGTTACCCCTCCCACTGGATATTCAATCTTGACGTGATGTGAGAGTTTAACCCATTAACACTTTAGCGCCAGTTTATTCACCACTGCTTGGACTTTGAGCTAGATATATCTGGTTTACGTGTTGAGCGCAAGTGAAGGAATCGGCCGTAAGTGCTAATGGAAACCAAAGGAGTATCCGTTGTGCATTTATCACAAGTCAAAGACAAGTTATAATTCAGCTTGCATAGACCTAATCTTTGCATTCTTTGAATTTCCTCAAATTCAACAATAATTCTGGAGCAACATTTGAAAAGGGCCCAAGAGGTCTTGTGTCTTTTTTCGAAAACGCTCCGTAGGGCATAACAGCAGCCCGCCCACGCAAATGAACACCGTTATCCGAAAGATCGATGTTTGCTCTATCTGATAACGGTCTTAGTTTTTGTGAATAAGCTGATGAGGGCTCAGGAGCGACGTGTGAAGTCATTGTTTACCAATGCTTGTATGCCCTTTTCAAATGTTGCTCCAGAATTGTTCAATTTAACATAACGCAAGAATGGGTAGGGGAGGTCTCTGCGTTACACTCATCATTCATCACTTGAATTCGAAAGTACATAGGATAGGGGATGGTTGTTGACTTATAGCCTTACAGATTAGGTTATGTTAACAATTAAATTCATTACTATTAGACAATTAAGGACTGATTAGGTAAAGATAAAACTGTTGATTTTAGAAATGAGTTTATATATGTATTTCTTATTTTTTTGGTTTTGTAGGGTTTGACTGATTTCTTTACAACTTCGAATGGAAGCTCGAAAGGTGTTAACACTAAATAATATGAGTGTTATTTGGGAATGATGCTGGTGCTTTCAATGGCCAACATCGGTTATTGACACTATTGGTAATCAGCTTGAAAGAATTTTCAGAAAGAATTATAAAATAACCTAGGATATTATTTGATTATTGTTTGGGGAAGCTGTCGGAAAAACTAGTTGCCCATATCGGCTAAAAACGCTAGCTCTGGTAGCTGTCTCCGAATAATTTGCAGAAATATAAAATCTTTCAAAATTAGTTTGACTTTCTTCGAATTTCGACTGTTGATGATTATGTTGGGAGGTATGGCGTTCAGTCTTTGGAGGAATAACTCAAAAACGGATTCTTTAGCTTTCATCCTTTTTTGAGTTATTCCTCCAAACACTGACGCCATACCTCCCAATATTTAAAAATTAGTTATGACATATTTTTATTTGCTTTTTATAATATTTCTCAGGGGCCCATATAGCCGAGGCGGTAAACGCACGGGTATTCAGCATGACCATGCTGAGGGTGACGGGTTCGATTCCCGGTCGGTCCAGGATCTTTTCGTAAAGAAAATTTCCTTGACTTCCCTGGGCATAGAGTATCTTCGTGCCTGCCACACGATATACACATGCAAAATGGTCATTGGCAGAGGAAGCTCTCAGTTAATAACTGTGGAAGTGCTCATAGAACACTAAGCTGAGAAGCAGGCTTTGTTCCAATGAGGACGTTACGCCAAGGAGAGAGAGAGAATATTTCTCAGAAATAATTCTTTGAAGGCGTTAAAATAGACAGTCTTTTTTATCTCTGAATGATGTCCAGTGACTTAGGAGATTTTTGATTATTGAAATATTGTTTATTTATCAAATCATCTTTGGAGCTTCCATTCGGTCAAAACACTACTGCGATGAGAGTACTTAAACACAGTATTTTTTTAAATTACTACGACCCAATACTAATTACCACACACTTTGCTGAAGTTGACGACATTGTCTAGTCCATCGTGAGCATTGGTCCTAGTAGGGGAAACTTGGGAAAGGGTCCAGGCTTTGCTATTAGCTGCCCTGCAGCTCCACCTGGTCACTCTACAAAAAAAAAAAAGAAAAAAAAAGATATGGTATTGGTTACCTTATGTGGCTCCCATTTTCATCTTACGAAAAACAAAGGATTGAAGCGTTGTTTGTTTTGTTTCTTTTTTTTTATTTTTGTTAGAAGTGAGTACGCATGAAAACGAAAAGAATCAATCGTACGTTACCGATCGCTTGTTGTCGTATAGGATGAATTTGGAAGCGTGAGATTACTTATGGCAGTCAGACCCTATATTAAAATGCTTTTGTTTGGATTTTTGGCCACCATTTTTCCCATAAATATGTAGTGTACCTATCTACGAGATGGTGGATAAGCTTCGTGTAAGGAAAGTTGTTTCAGTACATTAATTTCAATTTGTATTCCACATTTTTATGTTTATAAAATCTACTATACCAAATAAAGTGTTCTAATAAAATCCAATGATCATCTTTTTCCAGACGTCAACTCGCTGCTGATGCGAGAGAAGATCCTGCGGGAAAACTAAAGCCAAATCCACCAACACCACTGATACCAACCATACAAAATGGTTGACCCAAAGAGACACATCAACATCCTCTCGGAGGAGGATCAGCTATTCCTGAACGAGTGCGAGGAGCAGTTCGGGGATCGCTTCTCGCAAAATGATGCGGATTTCATGGCGTACTGTGCCCAACCGGTTCGGTCTCCGCCGGTTTTGGAACCCTGGCAGAATCGCAACTTCCAGGGCGGTTATGGAGGCGGTGGCGGCGGCGGCGGTGGTGGACGAGGACGCTTCAACAACCATCGTGGCGGCGGCGGCAGGGGTGGTGGGCGTTACAACCACCACAACCGCAACCAGGACTATCGCGATCGGCCGTACCAGCAGCATGGGGGCCGCTACAACAACAATAACAACAACAACCGTGGGGGCGGACGGGACAACAATCGCTACAACTCGGTAGGTAGGAACTACTCGTAAGGCAGCTGTGTACGGAGTGGGGGACGTGGTTCTGAACAACTTTCGTTGAAGGCGAATTTTCTGTTGTTTTTAACCAACTGCGTGTGAACAATGTGTAGTTACATTCTTTTAGAACAATTTCGAAAGATTGTAAATAAAGGCTGTAAATAAAAAAACACGAAGTGAATGTGCATGGGGCTGCTGATTTTGAAAGAACATGCCTTGAGCTGTGTTTTCCTCGAGTTTGCGAACGCTAAGGTTTCCATTTTTCAGCGTATGCAGAATGTGTAGCGGTTTGGAACTGCTCAGCAAAATTGCTGTTGAATTAACTTGCTGCTGGAAATCTGTCAATTAAACCTTTTGTCGTAAACCGTAGTGTTGGGCCGGTCGGAATCGATTGGACCCATAACATGGGCGTAGCCAGAGGGGGGCAGCCCCCCCCCCAGCCACCAGATTTTTTTTAAATTCGAACCATCTCAAATATTAATAATTAAAAAATATCTTAAAAAATATTTAAACTATTCTAATATTTAAGATTTTTATCCATACTTATCAAACCTTTCTTACTCGAGTACCATAGGAAATTTCGCCTAGTATTTCTCCAAGAGAACCACTTCAATCTTATCCCTGGGCTTGGATTATATCTTCCAGGAAGCTTTGATTTCAGGCATGTGGTCGATGGCCTTTGCAGTAATGATTGGAATAGCTGAATGTATAATCAATGGCAAACAATTCTGTAAGAATCAGATCTTCAAGTCATCTGATATAGTTATACTGATCATGACGCTGCATAGTATATCGAACATTTGTCGAAGTCATTTATGTGCCGGGAAAATATAATTCCAAGTTGGAGAGAATATTACAAACTGAGGGAGGGTAATAGGCCCAGTCAGACCCCTGAATGGGCAATGTGGGTTAGTTTATGGGAATGCCATTGAAAGTTTGTAATATTCTCCGAGGCTTTCGAAATCCAACAGGGCGCGTCCCCGGGTTGCGGATAGGGGGAAAAGGGAGATTTTTCACATTTGTACTGTAATCAGCCAATGTGGTATTATCTCCTACGGTGTTGTAGTGTGAATGAATGATCTCATTCTATGGGAATTCGAACCTTGTAATGTATTGTTTATCAACTTCAATTTTCTAAGCTTGATAAGGTTTTGAAGACAAACATGAGATGAGAGAATTGCCTAATAGGAAAGTCACATCAGCAAAGCTTTTACATATGCAAATGCTATCCATGGGGTCATGTCTAGCATTTAATATGTATGGCAATGACTGATTCTTACCTAGCAGGGGTACTACAAGACCACGCGGACAATTCGATTAAAGGCTTAATTGGGGATAATATATTTTCCAGAACTGAAGGGACATTTTTTCCGGGGTGATTGGCGAGTCGGAGAAGTTTCCGTTTGTTATAATTGACAAAATAAACAATCGGGCACTTTTTCTTTCTATGACTTGCTTGGTATTTTGTGAATTATTGTTTTTTGGTTTTGGAAGGTATGCGATTCACTATTGAGCCTTAAAATTATTTTGCATCTGAATAGCATTGATATCGTCAAGTCTACACCAACACCCTAATCCCACACCAAAATACCCTTTTCCTATCCCATGGCGTTTATGTGGTCAGCAAAGACTATTCAGCCATTACCCCTTCTTATCATCGGCTTTGGACTGACTTGCGCTCTCATTGCCCCACCAAATGCTGCAAAATGAAAAAAATGAAAAAGAGAACCACTTCAATCTTATCATACAATTTTACCTAAATTTTGTGATGTTTATTCATGGAATATGGAAAATGCCAAATTATCCAGATATGGAACCAGTTCCGGTAGGGAAAAGAAGAACTTTGTAGAACCATATGCTGCTATAGAGCGCAGTGCAACACGAATTTCACTAGTATTTATTTCAAACAAACATCATGCTAAGAGCAGAATACCTGGGATTTCTTTACGAATTCTTTCAAGGACACCTTCAGAAAATCCTTTAGGCATTTATTCAAGAACATCTCCAGGGATTGTCTCAAAAATTTCAAGGGACTTCTCCAGGAGTTTCTCATTCGCGAATTCTTCCATGAGCATCTTGCAAGGTTCCGATAGTGATTGTTTTAGGGTTTGTTCCAGGAAATGCTTCAAGAATTTCTTCCACGATTTCTTCAGAAATTCTTGCAGAAACTTCTGCAAAAATGCATCGACGAATTGCTTCTGATTTTTTTCCATAGCTTCCTTCGGGGATTCCATCATGGATTGTTCCAGAGATTTTTACAAGAATTCCTCTATGGGTTTCACCAGGCATTCCTCCGGGAATTTCTCCTGGGATATCTTAAGAAGCTCCAGCAGTGATTGTTCCAATGCTTTTTTTCGAGGATTCCTCCAGGAATTTCTCCAGGGATTCCCAAAGGAACGTCAACAGAATTTTTTAAGGTATTTCTGTGAGTATTCTTTCAGAGATTTCTTCAGACATTTCTCCAATAATTCAATCTGGAATAATTCGAAGTATTTCAGCAGCAATATCTTCCAGAAATCCTTTCAGGAAATTTTACCAGAGATAAGCTAAAAATTATTCCAGGAGTTCCTTGAAACATTGTACAAAACATTGTTTTGGGAGTCCATCCAAAGATTCCAACAATAATTCGTCCAAAAAATATTGCAGACATGGACTCCTTCCTTTTTCTTCAGAAATTCTTCCAGGAATTTGTTAAGCAACCTTTCCTGCGATTTCCTAAGGAAATCCTCATGGAACTGCTTCCGGTATTCAGGAACTCCTGTAGGGATTTCTTTATGAACTGCTACAGGGATTCCTCAAGGAGTTCCTCCGCGAACTCTTCTTAGATTTCTCTAAAGATTCCATATGCAATTTCTTCAGGAATTCTTTCTAGGATTCTTCCACGAATTTCTTCAGAGATTCCAACAGGAATTATTCCTCTGGGAATTACTGCAGGGATTCCCCTAAAAATTCTTCCAGGAATTCCTTCAGAAATGCCTCCAGAGATTTCTCCAGGAATTCTTCTACAGATTTCTCCAGGAGTATTTCTATATACTCCTTCGTTAATCCCTACAAACATTTCTCTAGGATATCCTCCAGGGATTCTTCCAAGAATTTCTGCAGGGCTTAACTCGGGAATCGCTTCTGTGATTCTTTTTGGAACAGCTTACTTTAAGAATTCCTCCAAAGATTCTCCCAGGAACTCTTTTTAAGATTTCTTCAGGATTTCCTCCAGGAATTAATTCAGTATTTTCTCCAGAAACTGTTAAGGGATTCCCTTAGGAATTCTACTTGTAATGGCTTCCACGGTTCCTTTTGGAGTTTCTTCAGGAACTCTTCAAAGGATTCCTTCAAAATTTCTCCAAAAGTTCCATCTGCGATTTCTTCAGCAATTATTCCTGGTATTCTTCTACGAATTCCTTAAGAAATTAATTCAAGATTTTTTTTTCAGGAATATCTCAAGGAATTTTTCCAGTGATTCCTCTGGGAATTCCTGCAGAGGTTTCTCTAAAAATTCCTCCAGGAATCCATCTAGAGGTTCCTCCAGATATTCCGCCAGAGATACCTCTAGAGATTTCTCCAGAAGTTCCCCTGAAGATTCCTTCATGAATTCCTCCAGGCATTCCTCGAGAAATTGCTTTTGGAATTGTTCCAAGAATTTCACCTGGAATTCCTACAGAAATTTATCCAAGAATTCTTTAAGGGATTTTTCCAAGGATTTTTTTTCCAGAGACTTGAACAGGAATTCCTCTAAAGATTTCTCCAGGAATCATTTCAGAGAATCATCAAAAAATTCCATAAGGAGTTCTTCTGGGCATTCTTCCGAGAAATTTTCCAGGCATTCTTACACGGATTCCTCCTTGGAATGCTGCAGAGATTTCTTTAGGATTTTTTTCAGTGATTTCTCCAGGAATTCCACCAGATATTCCTCCAGGAATTGCTTTAGGGACTCCTGGATTGCTTCAGGGGTTTCTCCAGAAATTCATGCAGGCATTCATCCAGGAATTCATCAAGGAATTTCCTAATAAATTATGTAAGCAGTTCATCTAGGAATTTCTCCAGGAAATCCTTCAAAGATTCCTTCAGAAATTCTTCCAGGATTTTCTATAGGAATACCATTTTGGATTTTTCCCAGGGATTTCTCCAAGAATTCCTCCAGATCTTCCTCCAGGAATTGCCGCAAGGATTCCTCCAGGAATTCCGCTTAAAAATCCTCCAAGAACTTCTTTAGGATTTTTTTTTTCCAGGGATATCTCCACGAATTTCTCCAATGATTCCCCAGAGATTCGGTCAGAAATTCCTTCGAGGATTACTCCAGCAATTCCTCCAGAAATTTCTCTAGAAATTTTTCCAGGAATTTCTCAGGGGATTTTTTCAGAAATTTTTCCCATGGTTCCTCTGAAGATTCCCCCAGAAATTTATTCAGTAATTGTTGTAAGAATTCCTATAGAAATTCCTTCAAGGATTCCTCCAGGAAATCTTTCGAAAATTCATACAGGAAATCCTCCAGAAGTTCTTCCAAGGATTCTTCTAGGAAGTCCTCTAGGAATACCTTCAGAAGTTCTTCCAGGAAATTCTCCAGGAGTACCTTCAGTATTTTGTCCGGGGTTTCTCCAGGAATTCCTACAGAGATTCCTCTAGGGATTTCTCCACAAATTTCTTCAAGGATTCCTTCGGGGATTCTTTCAGGAATTCCTTCGAGGATTTCTCAAGGAATTTTGTCAGAAATAGAAAAAAATAGCAATAGAAATCTTCCAGAATTCATCTGGAGATTCCTCTACAAATTCATCCTTACTTTCAAAATTTCCTCTTGAGATTGATTCCTCAAGCAATTCCCATAGGAATACCTCTAGGAATTCCTTCAGGCATTCCTCCAGGATTTTATCCAGGATTTCTCCAGAAACTTTTCCAGGAATTCCTCCAGGAAATATCCCATGAATTTTTTCAGGATTTCCTCCAGGAGTTGCTTCTGGACATCCTTCAGAAATTATATCAGCAATTCCTACAGGAATTTCTCCATGAAATTCTCTAGGGATTTCTTCAGAGATTTTTCCAGGAAATTCTCCAGGAATACTTTCAGGATTTTTCAGATATTCCTCCAGACATTCCTCCACAGATTCCTCCAGAAATTGCTTCAGGGATTCCCCCACGAATATCTCCAGGGATATTCCCAGAGATTCCTCCAGGGATTTCTAATGGAATTCCTCCAAGGGTTCTTCCAGGAAATCCTGGAATTTCTCAAGGGATTTTTTTCAGAAATTTCTCCAGCAATTCCTCCCAGAACTTCACTGGAGATATCGTCTGGAATTCTCCCAGGGATTGCTCCAAGAATTTATCCAAGACATTTCTCCAGGAATTCTGGCTGGGTCTTATCCAAAGATTCCTCCAGGATTGACGCCCGGAATTTGTTCAGAAGTTTCTCCAGGCATTCCTCCAGGATTCTCGCTAGAGCTTTCCTCAGAAATTGCTTCAGGGATTCCTCCAGGAATTCCTTCTGGGATTTCTCCAAGAATTTTCGGAAGGAGTCCTCTAGAAATTTATCTAGGATTTCTTCTAGGATTTGTTCCTGAGATCTCTTCAGAAATTTCTCTAGGTTTTCATCCCGTAATTTATACAGGAATTCCTTCCAAGTATACTTTCAAAAATTCTTCCAGGGTTTCCTCCGGGAATTTCGCCAGGAATTCCTCCAGCGATTCTACAGGGCTTCCTCCAGGCATTCCTGTAGGAATTGCAACAGAGATTCATCCAGGTTTTTCTTCAGGGATCTATCCAGGAAGTCTTCCAGGGATTTCTCCGAAAATTCCTCAAGTCATTTCTTCAAATTCATTCAGGAGTTCCTTCGGAAATTTCAGACTTCCTTCAAGCATCTTTTCAGGGATGTACCCAAGAACTTTTTCAGGATTACCTGATTTTTTTTAAATTGCTTAAAGAATTTGTGGAGGAATTCCTACAGCGAATAGTATTGGAAGATAATTTAAAAGGGATGCATACAAAAACCAGGAAAGTTTTGGGTTACAGGGTGGCCACTCAGAGCGGCAAATAAAATTCCCGAGTTTTTCCCGGTTTTCCGGTAGCTTTTTGAAGATTTTCCCGATTCTGGAAGCGCAACCTTCTAAGAAAAATTTAAGAGATTTAATATTGAATATTTTCAAATCCTTGGATTTAACATAGTATTCATATGACCCTTAAGGACAAACGTCTTGAAATCCCGCTTCAACATTGTATTGGAACTTCAGACGCACAAATCTCAAGAAGCAAGCTTTACACAACAGTGCATTTCATTATTCTGTTCTTGCTCACTCGTAAAAAGTTTAAAATAAGAAGATTAGGTGCTCTGGTTTTGTTTACGAATAGATTTGTGCGCTCAAAATCGTGAGTAGGTGCCGTAGACGGCCATTGTGGCGGCCATTTTGGGATTCTAACAAGTCTGTCCTTAACCCTCTAATGCACAATTTTTTGATTTTGATCTAAATATCATTTTTCGTCATCTAAAATCGATTTAAACATGTTTTGGAAGATGAGTCTTTTCAATTCTCGATTTCGTGAATTTCAGTTTTTGATTTTTCTAATTTTTATTATTGAACATCCCCACACTTTTATAATTTTCCTGGAAGCCAATTTGGGGAACGGATTTTTTGAGATTTAAACATTTTGAGGTTTTATGATTATTGTTGAAATATTATTATTTCAAATTTTTTTCACATAAAATTTTGATTGATTTTTTTCCATGTAATATTAAGGAAAATAATTTTAGAGTGTATTCGATTCCCTTGATCGATTAAACAAGGATAGAATGATTTGGGAAAAATGTAAAATATGTTAATTGTAGCGATTCAATACAAAATAAACAATGACTTCTAAAAGGTGATTAAAACATCCATTTTTCAATGATTTCAAAAAAAAATGTAAATACGCTTTAAAATACACCAAAAACTATTTTAAGATATACAGAACAGTCCTATAGGGCCCATATAGCCGAGGCGGTAAACGCACGGGTATTCAGCATGACCATGCTGAGGGTGACGGGTTCGATTCCCGGTCGGTCCAGGAGCTTTTCGTAAAGGAAATTTCCTTGACTTCCTTGGGCATAGAGTATCTTCGTGCCTGCCACACGATATACACATGCAAAATGGTCATTGGCAGAGGAAACTCTCAGTTAATAACTGTGGAAGTGCTCATAGAACACTAAGCTGAGAAGCAGGCTTTGTCCCAGGAGGACGCCAAGAAGAGAGAGAGAGTACAGTCCTAAATATCAGCCAAAAATATAAAAAAATCGATTTTCCACGAAACAAAAATTACAAAAATGCTCAAACTATACCCCGTCTAAAGGCGGGATTGGGTATTAGAGGGTTAAAATAAGCTTATAACTTATTTACTAAACATTTAGCTAAGTTCTGTGTTGTTTGATTTGTTTGTCTCGTATATTACAACAACTTCATTAGAGATTCGTTAAATTCGTAGATAACCCAATAGTAAAAAAATGCAGTAATTAAAGAAAACAAAAATAAATCCTGAGGGGTCGAAATTCCTAGAGAAAACACTATGTATTTGTTGTACGAATATAAAAAGGTGGATTTCTTAGTATTATACCAAAAGTTTCTTCCAAAAAATCCTTGGTAAAATTACTCGTGAAAGAATTTTTGAAACAATTTAAAATATCGAAATCTTCTGGAGAAATACGGTTTTCCCAAAATTCCCGACTGGGTGGCCACTCTGGGGTTAGTCTTCAAAAAGATTCATAATTTTCAAAATATTTCAGCTATAACTTCTTATGAATGTTTTGTAGACATTAACAATATAAAAATCATATCAAAATATTACACAAGTGAATAAAAATACTCAATCTTCCAGAAATTGGTCACCGCTACCAGCATCACATTGATTCCCCCCCCCTTACCGAAAAGCTGGCTACGCCCTTGGCCCATGACCTGTTCAACCATAGTTTGCCGAGTTGTCAATCAACCACTTATCGAATATTGAAACCAATCGTTAAAAGGTGAGGCTAGGGGGCTGTCCATAAACCACGTGGTCATGTGGGGGGGGGGGGGGGGGGGGTGGTTCGGCCAATGACCATTTTGTATGGAAGAAAAAAAAATTTGTATGGACTAATGACCACGCGGGGGGGGGGGGGGGGGGTTGAGAAGTCCCAAAAAAAATGACCACGTGGTTTATGGACAGCCCCTAGTTCATCTCGGGACCCATGCTTTACTTCCCTTCCGAAGGTTCTTACTTACTTACAGACAAACAGACCTTTCACTTGGAATAAAATGCGATAAAAAACATCGTCACGCAAACATAACCGCCCAATGCTAATTACGCTGTGGTACGCAAACCCACTGAGTAGATGGTGGCAGTGAGCAAACGTCAAACAGGAGCAAAAACGATGCGAGCGATTTGCGAACTACGGAATATTTGAATAATCCGTTAAAAAGGGAAACGATGGGGAGTGAGTAGAGTGCGACGTCTGTTTGTCTGTATAAGAACTCACATTTTGTGAGTTTGTCGGTAGTGGGATTCGACCTCTGTTTATCTGTGCTTGCTCTCTATTCTAACTGTTTAAAATCAATGAACGAAATATTTAGATAAACGCGCTCACAATTACCTAAATTTATTTTGTTTTCAGTGTAAGTAGATTGTTGTTTATAAATCGTCCAATCTTTGCAGCACAGTTGAAGGGCTAACTAGAGACTGTATATATAGAGACACGCAAGGACAACTTCTTGTGAGTGTTGTTCTTCTTCTTCGCCCGACTTTGTTTTCACAATTTTGCTGGCGTGCTCGATAGGTAGCCGATTTGACAGTTCGATAGGTAGATTTGGTTTCACTCTTTGCGGGACTGTGTTATAAACAGACTGTAGGGCTAACGTGTCAAACTGCCTCTACGAACGGTCTCAACCAGGCCCCTGGCGTCAATGAAATTTATCGTAGCCAACATCTAACTGCTTTATACTCATATTTGTGAAACGAGCGTGTAATCAACAAACGCAGCTTTTGTTTAATGTTGTGAACCACACACGAAAAGTACATTCACAATGCGTGTTTGTTGGGTTGCTTTATTCAACTAATCGCATGCTCCTCTTACCGTACATTAATAATCAAGCGAGTTTGAAGTGTTTTGTGATCGTAAGAGGTGGAAAAAATGATTCCAAAAATTGATCAACAAACCAAAATAAGCGTTAAACAAAAAAATGTTGATGTTTTCGCTTTTGACAGTGGGCGCTATTTACTAGCGCCCAGGACATCCTGTCTACCATGATTCCAATGCATTGATATAGGCCGTGTCGGGGGCCTGGTCTCAACTCTCCTATTCCCATTGACCGTGAAATCGCCCAATCTTAGCAGCACAGTTGAAGGGCTAACGTGTCAAACTACCTCAAAGTTGAAGGGCCAACGTGTCAAACTACACAAACAAGGAAATTCCTATTAGAATTTGCGGTGGCAAAAAGGTAGTCGAAATTTTCTTACACAGGTACTTTTATCTCCTTTCCAGCGCCAAGAACCGTGTAATGTTTGTTTCCACAATTCAAGGCTGTTTGAAGGAAGCGTGTCAGTCTGGACGGTCAAGCATTCATCCGGAAGCACCACCGGGAGGGGATTAACCTCCGGAATACTCCTCGGACTAGCAACTCGAACCCGTCGATTAGTATTGCAGCGCATCATTGCTCTCACTCTCTTTGCACTATCTCTGCTCGGTGTTCAGTGACACTGACCGAACGAGAACTGCCTCGGGGATGCTGACACTGTAGCAGTGGTTGATGTCGTGCCAGTAATGGGATGGTTTTTGTTGGGGCGATAAACGCTTTGTGAATACCGGAGGACGCATCTGTCGTTGGAGGTGCGGGACTCGACGTGTATTCTTGTGGAACCCGAACTGGAGGGTTAAACCAGTTGACCATGTGTAGGAACAGACTACCCTGTGGAAGGTGGAGCAAATGATTGTTCTTATATGAGAGCGTACGGACTTTGGTGCTAGTGATGGATGGAATATGAGTTATATTTAAGGTGAAACGGGACGCCGTGTTATTTTTCCTATCTTGCCTCTCTTTCTAACAATTTGCCTCGCGATTTTGAAGATGGTAATCTCGAGTTCTATCGCACTGAAGATGCTGAAAAACAATCAGCATATGCACTGCAAGTGAGCATACACAGTGATAGGTTTTTGTTGCAAAATATGAAGTAGAATCTGAGATTACCATCTTAGTAGCAACAGAGCAATGGCGGATATTTCCCCGACCGTCCCGTCCGCCCTTAAAAGTAAATATCAGGTAGCTTTTTAGTGCAGGCAGATAAAAACAAAACTACCGAATAACAAATACAGATTTTTCTGTGGGAATTGCTCACTGACTAATCTAAAGGTTGTCAAATCTGTTGTCTTTCTTATTAGAAATAACACAAAATTTATGAAAGCTAGACGCTTGATAAATATCTACAATCAGACATACGGAGGCAGAGAAAGACAAAATGCTATCTCGTTTTACCGTAACAATTCAAATAAATATTTTTTTATCAACGCTGAGCAGCCATATGAGAGTTGAATTCCCCAATAAAACTCTACTAGAGGCATGACTAATCGACACATGCTACTACACCTTGTCCTTTTTTTACGTCCATGCATGACTTAGCGACAAAAAATTCTGCTGCCAAGAAAATGAGCAAACTCAACATTTTTATATTTTTTAAAACATCTTCGTGATTAGGAGAAGTATACAAAAATATAAAAATGTCTATTTTAATTATTATTTTGGCAGTAGAATTTTATTTCGCTAAGCCAATAGTGGACGTAAAATGAGGTTTAGGTGTACTATGTATGACGCGCGATCAGTACTAGCCCCAAAACGAGCTACAAATCCAATTGGAAATCTATTCACGTCACATCCATCGGTAGAATTGAAACGCTCACCCGATGCTATATAATAATTTGAGACTCGCTTCTCTCTCGAGGTGGTCTGCTTCCACAGCTGGTCAAACGGTATGTCCCCACCGAACACGGGGCACTCAAAAGACTCTTCGTGAGTCACCCAATATAGGATTCCACTCCGGAGCTGCATCCTTGAACCCCAAACACTCCTAATCGAGTGACCAAAACTAAACAAAACGAAACTTGCCTCATCAGGCATGACATTTGCAATCGCAAATCCTTGAATCATCAAATGATGGAAAAAAGCACCAATGTGGAAAAATTTGACTACCTTTTTTGCTGTGTGTCGATTCATATCTGATTCGTTTCAAAGTGCACACTTCTACTGACATAGTGGGAACGGTAATTTCAATTTGCTGTAACTCGGAAACTTTTCATCCGATTTGCAATATTTTGGAACTTTAAAATTTTTCCTGCCTTGGCGCAAATATTTTGCACAGAAATATGTGGAGATGTACAATCTAAAGACTATTATGATCAGCTTCATCTACGAGGCTTTCAGCCCTAGGCAACCAACCTCAAGACTACAAAATCTCCACCAAATTACGTATGATAGAGAACATTTGTATTCTCGGTTCGAACTCACATCACATCACATGTACATTTGGAAATATTTTCGTTAATATATTTGGGAGTTCAGCATGACCATGCTGCAAGTGACGGGTTCGATTCCCGGTCGGCCCCGGAACTTTTCGTAATGGAAATTAACTCGATTTCCCTCGATACAGAGTATCCACGTGCGTGCCACACGATATACACATACAACATGGTCATTGGCAGAGGAAACTCTCAGATAATGATTGCGGAAGCTGAGAAGCGGGATTTGTCCTAGTGGGGACGTTACGTCAAGAAAAGATTTAGGAGATTAAGGAATTGCGTATACTCTTGTGAAACCTCCTTCAAAAATGGCTTTAACTATTTCTATGACAATTGCTTTAGGAAATTCTTTAGCGATGCCTTTGAAATTTGTTCGTCAGTTTCGTTATTTAGTTAATATCTTTAGAATTTCGCAGTAATTCCCTAAACATGTCAAAACTTAATTCTTTTGGCAGAAATTGAAAGCTATACTTGTTTGCTACAACTTCTCACGAACAACGTGTGCCAATAGAATTGAAGGAAACATGTGTAATTGTCACATTTGTAATCAGAAAAACCTCAAAAAGTTGTTTTTTGATAGATTTTGTTTTGGAACACCCTAATATACGTAATAAGTTGGATTTTTCAAAACGGCATCATATTCTCCAATGTTTTTTGGTTATTTGCTTCTTTGACACCAATGCTGTAAGAGTTGAGCAAAAATTACTAAAATTCGTGAAAGCCAAATGTGGCCTAAAAACTAGCTTTTCGGGTGCAATCACGCTTTGGCGCGCAAAAAGTGGCATCGCGTCAGCACTGATATGATAGCCAACACCTGTCATCACGCTTGTTTGTTATCACAGGTTATCACCCGTGGTAGGGGGCAAGGTATTTACATATTCTAAGGTAGTCTTAGATGTCAAAACTGGCTGAGCGGCCATTATTTTTTCACCGTGAGAAATTCTGAAAACAAACACCCCCCCCCTCAGCAAATTCCTTTGAAATTTGGCTTCCTCTGCTTTTCTCCACAAACTAAACGTCCTGCTAAACCTTCCATTATATAAAAACCTTGGTAGGGGGTAGCCAAGGCAAACTACAAGGAAGCAAAGCTACTACGTTCAGTACAATTTCGCACCACAGCGTGATTGCCCCCAAAAAGCTAGTTTTTAGGCCACATTTGGCTTTTACGAATTTTAGTAATTTTTGCTCAACTCCTACAGCATTGGTGTCAAAGAAGCAAATAACCAAAAAACATTGGAGAATATGATGCCGTTTTGAAAAATCCAACTTATTACGTATATTAGGGTGTTCCACAACAAAATCTATCAAAAAATCAACTTTTTGAGGTTTTTCTGATTACTCAGTAAAACTGTTACAGTCGAGTCTCTTACTAAACGAATTCCTATTAAACCAGGGGGTTCCCAACCTTTTTCAGGTGGCGACCCAATTGTCAAAACATCTGGGGCCCAATAAAGTTTTAGAAGAAAATATGAATTAAATGAACAAAACCGATTTTTTTGGTACAGTGACGTAGCCAGAAATCTACTGTGGGAGGGATTTTCGAAAATAATGATTCATGAATGCTACATTTGAATCGTAGCTGAAAAATAGCGGCGCAGCCGAAAAATTTTTTATTTTCTTGTGAAGGCGTTTTATACTAAAAATGTGTTCCTTAAATTGTGGCTTTTGGGGTGGCGGTACACAAAATTAAAAATTGATTGTTGTTGTTGTTTGTTTCACGCAGAAAAATAAATTGTAAACACAATTAAATTCTAGTTCAAATCAACCAATTTTTCAGTTTACTATAGCGACAAACTGATTTCTAGTTTGAACTGAACTGTTCTATTGTTTGATAATACAAATATTTTCATTTGTCGAAATTTTTGACAGTTGGTTAGAACAAACAGAGATTTGGTAGTTTCAACATAAAATTTCGGATTGTTTTAAACGACTTCACTTTTGCCACTAACAAAGCCGGAATGTGATTGTGTTGGTGATGGCAGCTCCAGCGGCAGCTCGGAAATCTATTTTTAGACACTCGGAAAGCGGATGGAGGCAAGAACGAATAAAAAAAAGACAAAAAGGTGAAACCGACCAACTTTTTGTGGACGCTGTTTTGAGTACCTGCTCTTTATCTATCACGGCCAAAACTGCACTTGGAAGTTGGAGTGATGGATTTGAAACACCTGCTTCGTTGTGGCGATGCTGGGGTGAGAATTTTAAAGATGTGTGAGCATTGAATCAAAATTCAACCATCGCGCAACAATAACGACAATGTCGCAACCTGAATTTGTTGCGACATTCTACCCAATGCGACATAGGTTTGTCCCAACTTGAACAGAATTGGACAAACATCGTGCACCACTAGTTTAGCGATTTCTAAACCTTGCACTTTGATTTTCGAGCGGTAACTTCGAGTCGGGAAACACTGCAACGTTACAACGATACATCATTAGTATCATCTAAAAGTTTCGATTTTGGGTTAGTAATAATTGATTATTCACGAGTTGAAAAGTACGCAACAAATTCAGCTTCCGTTTTGTCTGCAACAAATAAATTCGAGATCATGTCATTATCTGTTACCAGTTAGGATAACGAGTAATCGCCGCGTCTTCTTTGTTGCTTGTTTTGTGCCTCTTTTGTCTGACAATTCTCTTCACTGTGTGTGAGTGTTTCCGGGTCATGTTTGTGATCCCCATTTTGTTGAATCAAATGAAGTTTTTAACGTTATATGGAATGATGGGAATTGATTGTTTTGATCGATAAACTCCAAGTAAAAACAAAGAAATATTACTTTGGAATAAGTAAATGTTCAGTTTGAAAGTCAACCATGCGTTTTATTGTTTTAAACCAGCCTCATTTTTCTGCGTGTTATTAACAGGGATTTTAACCTTTTATGGGTCATTCATCCCGTATTAAAAATTGGTATAATTTGCACGAAACAGAATAAAAATTTAACATTTTATATCGCGGAATATCGCGGACCCCTGGGCTGGCTTCACGCCCCCCAGGGGGGCGCGGACCACCGGTTGGGAACCCGTGTATTAAACGGACTCCTACTAGACAGGGGTGAGCGTTATAGGAGAAGAAGAGCTTATGGGATTTCGGCTTATTGGGGGTGTGGCCTATTATCTCGGGTGTGTTAAGAGATAGCGCAATACTTTCTTCGGCAAAGTTTTAGAGCTTGGAAAGATCTACCATTTAGAGCTTTGATTCATATGATTAGTTGGCAATTTGACCGTTAGAGGCGCCATCAACAGTTTGATGCTAAATTGCACTACAGAAACCATATCAGGTTGTTGAGCAAACGTTACGATATGCGACAGCTCAAGACCCTGATAATTTGGAAGGATGATGTCTTCGGAAAAGTTGTTGGGCACGCCAATTACTTACAGATGATGAGTAGTGGGCGGCGCTAGTGATTATGCTAATTTTAATGACCTCATATCTCAGAATCCGATAACTTTAAAAGTTGACGTCTTCAGCAAAGTTGATCAGTATGACAGAGACTTACATAAAACATGACACTTGTCTCGAAATTCTGCCACTAGGCGGTGCTAGTGAACTTGAAAATTTTAGAAATTCCATAGCTCAGAATCCTGATAACTTAGAAAAATGGTGTCCTTGGCAAAGTTGATCAGTATGACAGGGACTTACATAAAATGCGCAATTCTGCCACTAGGCGGCGCTAGTGAACATAACAGTTTTAAATATATCATGGCTCAGAATCCTGATAACTTAGAAAGATAGTGTCTTCGGAAAAGTTGATCAGTATGACATATATTCACATAAAATGGGATATTTGTTTCGAAATTCTGCCACTATGCGGCGCTTGTGAGCATGCAAATTTTAAAGATTACATATTGTATTTTTTTACGAATAATCAGACTTTGGCGACGAAATTGAACTCGCCCTAATATGGTACTAACCTAACATTTATGACACATTTTCGCCTTCTTTCCCCGATTTAGGCGAAACCAGCTGATTTTGTTATCAAAACATAAACAGCTGGTAACCGAGAACAATAAAGATGAACGTAAACATCGGCGAACCAGCTGATTTTGTTGTGTAAACATGACCAGCTGGTGGACCGAGAACAAAAGACCTTAATGGTAAACATTGAGACGGCCGGCGAAAACTTTCACATTATCGGGCGAGTTGCAAAAACCCTGCGACTGAGATTGACAGCGAAATCGAAAGCGAAATATGAGTACGACGAAATTTATCGCATCAAAGTCTAAGTCGAAAAAAAAATCGCAATATCTCAGAATCCCGATAACTTAGAAAGTTGGTGTCTTCGTCGAAGTTGATCAGTATGAAAGCGACTTACATAAAATGAGACACTTGTCTCGAAGATCTGCCACTAGGTGGCGCTAGTGAGTTTGAAAATTTTAGAAATCTCACAGCTCAAAAACCTGATAACTTAGAAAGATGGTGTTTCGGCAAAGTTGATCATTGTGACATAGACATACATAAAATGGGACACTTATATCGCTATTCTGCCACTAGTCGCTAGTGAACATGACAGTTTTAAAAATATCATGGCTCAGAATCCTGATATCTTAGAAAGTTGGTGTCTACGGCAAATTTGCCGCTAGGTGGCGGTAGTGAGCATTGAAATGTTAGAAATCTCATAGCTCAGAATCCTGATAACTTAATAGAAACACTTCCAAACCAATTAAAAAAAAATACGAGAGAAAACCAAGCAATTTTACAAAATCATCAAGAGTAACTCCAGAAACATTCTCCTTCTCTAAAAGTTATTCTGGAGGTATTATTAGCAAGCAATCCAATAAAATTACGTAAAAGAATCCTAAGAAAACTCCTTGGAGAAGCCCCACAAAATACTTAACGAATACTAAGACCAACCAGACACTATCCAAGCGAAATCTTACGAGATTTAATCTCAGAAACATTTTTGGAGTAAATAAGTAAGTAAGTAAGTAAGTAAGTAAGTAAGTAAGTAAGTAAGTAAGTAAGTAAGTAAGTAAGTAAGTAAGTAAGTAAGTAAGTAAGTAAGTAAGTAAGTAAGTAAGTAAGTAAGTAAGTAAGTAAGTAAGTAAGTAAGTAAGTAAGTAAGTAAGTAAGTAAGTAAGTAAGTAAGTAAGTAAGTAAGTAAGTAAGTAAGTAAGTAAGTAAGTAAGTAAGTAAGTAAGTAAGTAAGTAAGTAAGTAAGTAAGTAAGTAAGTAAGTAAGTAAGTAAGTAAGTAAGTAAGTAAGTAAGTAAGTAAGTAAGTAAGTAAGTAAGTAAGTAAGTAAGTAAGTAAGTAAGTAAGTAAGTAAGTAAGTAAGTAAGTAAGTAAGTAAGTAAGTAAGTAAGTAAGTAAGTAAGTAAGTAAGTAAGTAAGTAAGTAAGTAAGTAAGTAAGTAAGTAAGTAAGTAAGTAAGTAAGTAAGTAAGTAAGTAAGTAAGTAAGTAAGTAAGTAAGTAAGTAAGTAAGTAAGTAAGTAAGTAAGTAAGTAAGTAAGTAAGTAAGTAAGTAAGTAAGTAAGTAAGTAAGTAAGTAAGTAAGTAAGTAAGTAAGTAAGTAAGTAAGTAAGTAAGTAAGTAAGTAAGTAAGTAAGTAAGTAAGTAAGTAAGTAAGTAAGTAAGTAAGTAAGTAAGTAAGTAAGTAAGTAAGTAAGTAAGTAAGTAAGTAAACTACGGGTGCTTCCTTGTGACCGAGTTAAGAACGTTTTCCTCAGTTTTCGTTCTACATATAACACGATAATGGATATTTTCACGTATGAATCTAATTAGAATAATAGATGCGAAAAGCATTCATATAGCAGTTAAATTTTACGACTCCTGAGAAGGGTAGTTTATGTTAAGAAATTTCTGTACCTCAGAAACAGGCAGCTTTACAGCAATTGTGAGAACTGTTTATCTTGCTTGCAACTGGAATTCATTAACAAGGATTTGGAAAGCTATGTGTTGGATAAACTTTTCAGAAGATCTAATATTATTCAAACAATCTTTTGAAGGCTACTATTGCAACTTTCAATTTAATCTTTACGATTGTACAATCTATGCTGTAAACAAAATTTAAACTTTGTAGTTACAAAATTGCATTTGAAAACAGCACAAATTTAAGCTTAAAAAATAATCAATTTTTGTTGTTGTTTCAAACACGTGTCTATGTGCATCGATGAGCGCGTTATAGTAAAGCCCGTGTTGTCCGATGGTGACGTTCCTGGTTCGATTCCAGCCTAGGACCTTTTTTTATTTCGCTCTAAATTATTTCACAGGTAAACTTATTTTTGTTTTTGGACGAATGCAGCTCATGACCAATTTTCTCAATAAAGTAATCAATTAGTACAAGCCGCTGTTGGACATCAAACACACATATTATCACAGTGTTTAGATTTCTTTTCATGCATCGATAGAACTTTTGCTTTCACACTCCAATATAAATCCATCCAAGAGTTTCCTTGTCACTCGGGGTAGTCTGTTTCCACAGCAGATCAAGCGGACCAGTCCCACCAGTACGGGCTAAATTCCATTGAAAAAAAAAACTAGCACATGAACCAAAAACCCCGCACACTTGAGAATGTGCTGATGTTGTGTCGTTGTTGTTGTGTGCACCCCATTACTGGAACGACGACTTACGGTGACCGTCATTGCCAGCACCCACCCAAGCGCTTTCGAAGCCAAGTGCCGAGAAGAAGCCAAGTGAGAAGGAAGACAAGCACAAGAAGAAGAATCCAAACCAAAATTAATAGATCATATCAGTGTAGAAGGGGGGAATAGAGGCGCGTGATTCTAATGCGCCTCCTCTCTCTCTCTCTGGTTACACTGATCCTAACGAGCGTCCTGGTTAGATCATCCTTAGATGCACTGCTTGGACCGTATAAAAGAATCTGTGTGGAATAATCTTGACTACCCTTTTGTCGATTGCTTACGCTCTAATCACCGGCTCATCCTTTCTTATTTTCTTATTCAGTTGTTCAGCATTTGCCTTCTTCATCCCGCTCAAATGAGCAACTGCTCAACAACAAAAAGGTAGTCAAGTGTATTTCATGCCGATACTGTTCATTACACACTGCATCACACAAGTAAGCGTGATTTGTGTGTGTCTGAGTGATTGTACCCAAACTGCGACAGATATAGGCGAGAACCCGGTTAAAGTTCCGGCTGCTACTCAAGTCACAATCCCAGGTACCAATGCTAATTAATTGCTGTTGTTGTGTTGTTGTTGATGATGGTTGTTGTTGCTGCTGCTACTGTTGCTGCTTGTTTCCTTCGACACAGCTGGCTGTGAAAGTCATTGAACAGTCACTCCAGTAATGGGCGACGCGCTGCTCGTGTGAAAACGACGCGTCTGTTTTATGGGGTGTGAATTGCGAAAGTTTGGTCACCTTTGGCCTTTCACAATTCACATTGGAATGCGTACTGGTGCATCAAACCGCTTCATCGTGCATGAAATCAGACTACCCGGGGATTTCTGGCTGTCGTAGTTGATTTTATACAACCGAACGATAGCAACGGTTCTATCGATGGAAAACATGCGATGGTGAATCCTCGTCTAGGTAGTTCGCTGAAGATCAAAATACAGAATTGCTTTGTCAAATTCACTTACAGTCAGGTCTTTTTTTACGCGGTTTTGATTTACACGGCCGCGTAAATGAAAACTCCATACAAAAAAAAAATCACCGTCTTATTTTTGCATGATTCGTCGAGAAATGGTGAGACTTTTTTTACGCGTTTTTTTGAATTTTGAACTGAGTTGTTTTCACGCGGTACGTATTCCCCGCGTAAAAAAAACCTGACTGTACCTCTACTGAAACCTTGAAACGCTTGTTTGACATTTTTTGACCAACATATTTATAACAGCAGAATTGGGTGGCTCAAACTTGCCCAACTTGTGCTGTGTGCGACGAGCGAGGTTTATCTTCTGGTGCTGCACTTTTCGACAATATGCCCGTTATAGAGGATTAGAATGAGCAGTACCTATTATATTGATCAAAGGCATTCCAATTAGATATAGGTATACCTAATTGGAACACAATGCACTAAGGGCCAGAATCGCAATCTAGCGAGACAAAACTAATTACTCCGAAACGATGCATTTCCGGCACATGGTGTGTTCGACAATGTTTTTTGTAATGATCAGGGGGATTAATTGCCAATAATTTAGTGGTTCGCAAGTTATCCGCTTAGATGGCGCCACCATCTAACTTTTTAGTTTAACGTCCCAGAGACTTCGCGTCTTCAGTAAAGTTGTTCATTTTGACAAAATAAACAACTCTTTCTTAGACGTCAAGATTCCACAGTCTGTACTGTTTTGAAATATTTTGAAAATAAATTTAAATAGTAAAATCAGTTAAGTGAGCTTGTTTTGACGTTGTTTAGCGGAGGCATATTTTTTCTATTTTTTTCGCAACTGTAATAATTGTATGTTCTTTTTTTTTTTTTAATTTTTGGAGGATCTTCTAAGTAATTTGCATTAGCCAATGCGATGAAACAACTTATTATTATTATAAAAATTTAATACAAGAAAAATAGAAAATTTGCCTAGCCATTCGTTTAGCCGAATTGTACAATTTTTAGAATTCCATAATAAAACTATCGAATTTTGAAAAATATTCAACACTATCATTTTGTATAATGATCTACATTATGGATCGACTTGTAAATCATAAATTTGATCGTTTTCGGAATTGTTGCCATATAAATTTTACTTGCATTTCATATCAATATGTATAATATAGAAAATCTTTCCGAATTATTATTTTGTGTAGCTATTTTCATCTGAAGTGTTTCAAAAGGTTCTAATTAAAGTATCATGGCGAGTGCAGGTTGAAAATTTACGAAATAGAAAGTTTTCAACAAATAAAAAATGCCGAACAACTTCAAAATCACGTATTCAAGTATTGTTTTGATGAAATTTGATAGTATCACTTGCACACTTCTTGACTGTATTCTGGCTGAAATAACATACATTGGACACCTCACATTTTGAGAAATAATACAAATGTGTCCATAACTGGTACAGGGTTCCTATCATTGGCACACGCCGTAATAAATAAAGTAGGTTGGACCCGTGTCTATATTTTTCCTGTAATGTATGAAAACTAATCAATCATTTGACATATCGATGACATTCGACGGCCTTCTTCTTATTTTCGTACACTCAGGAAAATTGCCTCATACTTAATGGCAAATATCCATGTATATGCAACCAATACCCGCTTACGCAGGCAAATTAGCGCATGAATAGTACAGTGATAGACATTCGTTTAGCCGAGGCTAACAAAATTTCAAAAAAGTGCCAGGAAACTCATACAAAAGATTTAATGATAAAACTTATTTATCGTAGTGATAGTATATCTAGTACTGTTTTATAAAAATGTGATACATCACACTCACATATACACTGAAACAAAAACGAGGGTAAAAACCCTTCAAATGTCATTTTTTGCCTAGACATTCGTTTAGCCGAATTGTATAGTTTTTAGAATTCCATAATAAAAAACTATCAAATTTAAAAAAATATCCAACAAAGTCATTTTGTATGGTGATCTGCATTATAGATCGACTTGTAAATCATGAATAAGATCGTTTTTGGAAGTGTTACCATATTAATTTTGCATGCATCTCATATAAATATGTCATAATATTGTAAATGTTTCCAAATTGAGATTTGATGTAGTTATTTTTATCGGAAGTGTTTCAAAAGAATGCAATGAAAGTTTCATGACCAAAGCAGATTGAAAATTTATGAAAAACAATGTTTTTAATTGAATAACATAACGCAAACCATAAAAAAATCACGTATTTAAGTATTGTTTTGATGAAATATTATGGTTTCACTTGCATAAATCACAGCGTTTACTACTATTACGTCTTCTAATAGCTCCCAATATCTTCCAGACTGTATTCTGGCTGAAATAACATACATCGGACGGGTCATATTTCGAGAAATGGCACTGAAAGTATTCAAATTTCTAGCATGAACTACTTGTTTCATAATTTAAACATTCTTTTCAAATAAATCACGTTTAAAATGAATGTGGTTCACAACTAAGACTCATTTATAATATATTTCTTCAGATTGAAAGAAATAAGCCAATTGTTTGACCATATCTTGCATTTTTGTATGAGCATCTGCTTTTAAATAAACAGGGTACAAAAATTCTGACACCACTTGCAGTTCTTTCACTTAGCAGTCTTCTAACTCATTTAGTAATGCTAGTATCAAACAGGTATACTCCACAGGCATTAGGGCACGTCTTTATTTCAATGCAGAACTATTTATTTTAGCTTTTATCAATCCCATTTCAAAGTTTAAACAATTAAAAACTAGAGTACTTAATTTTTTCATGGCATTTTATGCAATAATTAGAACATTTCTAACAATCATTCTGTGCAATATTTTCAAATCTGTTAATCTGGCTTACGTTTGAATGTTTACAGAAATCATTTTTCTCAAATAAATTTGTTTATCGTCGCTTCTTCTTATCGAGACATTTTTTTATAATATTTCTCTGAATTTCACAAATAAATAAACTTTTAAGGTCAATTATCCTGCTAACACGTCATAAACTAAATGCCTTGGAGTATATCTTCGAAATATAGTCACGAAATTGCAAAAAAAAACTATTGAAAACCAATTTTTTATTTACCTCGGCTAAACGAATGTCTAGGCAAAAAATGACATTTGAAGGGTTTTAACCCTCGTTTTTGTTTCAATGTATATGTAAGTGCGATGTATCACATTTTTGTAAAACAGTACTAGATATACTATCACTACGATAAAAAAGTTTTATCATTAAATCTTTTGTATGGGTTTCCTGACACTTTTTTTGGTCTCGGCTAAACGAATGTCTATCACTGTATTCAAACAAAATATGCTAGTGATCAGATAAAGAGGTTTCGTTTGACATATGCCAATTTTTGATTTTTTGCTGATAGTGTAGGGCTACACAACGTTAAATCAAGAACTTCTTGCCTAATGGCACTTGTAAAAGTAGGTTCATCGCCTTTGTTACATAAATCGATCGCATTTCCAGAAATGAAATCTAAAAGGTGTTTGCCCCTATTGTTGATGTCTGTGCTAGCCCATATTGTATGATGGGCATTCGCATCACATCCTATTATGAAAGCTTTATTTTGCTTTCTACAATATGAAACAAAAGCTGCCACTTCTGGTGGAGATATACCGTCAACCCCCGTTGGTTTGAACGTCACCTCATGCAAACCAACGGGGTGAGTTTTTTAATTTGAACTTCTAGTAACCCTGTGGACATCGAAAAACACACTGATGGTAACCGTTTTTGCTGTTTTATTTTGATTCCGCGTTCCGTTTCACCCCGTTCCATGAGCAGAATGACGTTTGAGCCATTTTTAGTTTGAACGATGTGCAGATTAGAGGGGGTCAAATTAAAAAGTGTTCAGATTAGATGAGGTCAAACCAACGGGGGTAGACGGTATCATCCACATCTCCCGGAAAGTATGCCGCAGTAATACAAATTTCCGTTTTCCGTGAAAAGTCGGTACTTCCAACATAATTGCAACTATGTCTCGATTGATAAACTGTGTAATTGGAATTACATTTACATTTCCACTCACTAAAATTGCAGCACGTGGGGGAGATTAATTATATATTAATTTGGTAATTAAGTTGTAGGTATTCCTAATATCCTACTGTCATTTGTCCATGGCTCCTAGATAAGAGCAATATCCAGTTTGTTCTCAGCAAATCTTTTACAAAGTACAGCGGTTGCTCCCTTTGCATAATGGAGATTTACTTGTATGAACTTATTTTTTTTTTTAGATTTCATTGGATCCTATTTTTATCCAATATCGTTGAGTTTTTTCTCAAACGACAAGATTAAAGTGCAGGTTGAAAATCTACGTAAAACAAAATTTTCAACAGAAAAAAAAAAATGCAGAAACGTATTTAAGTATTGTTTTGATGACATTTGATAGTATCACTTGCACAAATCACTACGTTCACCACTATAATGTCTTTTAATATCTTCTATAATGTTTTTTAATATCTTCTAGACTGTATTCCTGGCTGAAACAACATACATTGGACGCCTCACATTTTGAGAACAGGCACCCAAAATATTCAAATTTCTATCATGAAATACTTGTTCCATAATTTAGACGTTCTTTTCAAATAAATCATGTCAAAAATGAATGTGGTTCAAAACCAAGACTCATTTATAACACTGTTCGACAAAAAAAAACTTTTGCCGTGATCAGAGACCCCATTAGTAGGGCATAAAAGCGCATGGAAAATGTAGAAAAATGCCATTTTCAAATCTGTTGGAGCACCCCTAGAAACTTTTTGAGATGAGTTTGAATTTTATTCATTTTTGAAGGTTCGACAATAGCTTTAGAAATCATCATAAACACATTAAAACACAATATCTTTGAAATGCAGTTTTGTGCACCGCTGAAATTTTCACAGATCTAAGAAGCAACTTTGATAAATCTAGACAAACATGTGAAACAGGCGGAATTCCAAAATTACGGAATCGAGAAAACGGCTGTCAAATATTTGCGAACAAAAATCAATTCCTTTATTACAGGCACGAAACTAATGAATTATGTTTAATGAGAAAGTTGATGGTAAGTGAGTATTCTTGCATGCCTTCTACTTAATATTCATATAAAATTGCATTTCGAAGAATAAAAGTATAAAAAAATTTTTAATCCCTATTTACTTTCAACTTTATTTATTTACTTCGCCGTAGGTTTTTTTCGCCCGACAAACGTCAACTTTGGAAATTCGCCGTGGAAATGTACCGTTGTGCCATCTTTGTTGTTGTTACGCCGTGGTTGTTGTGATCAATAAGCAGCAGGTGAGGAATTACGCCCAGGGTTTTTTTGACGTAGGACTACGTCTCTCTTTTCTATACCGGGTGTCATTCTAAATTTTCAGAAATCAGCCGCGTTACGTTTAAAGTGGAGATTTTGAGCGTTAATAGCTCAGCCATTTCTTGTTGAATTTTCAAAATTTTGGCACCAATCGATTGCAAATCTTTACACCAATTATGTCCAATAATAATATTTGCTGTTTTTCAATAACAAACTATTGAAAAATTGGGAAAAGTGAACCCATGTTTATTCCAGCCAATCACGATCGAGCACATTTTGGAGCACATTTTGGATGCTCCCGTCGAATATAAAAGCTACTGCTTCTTCGCATCTTCCCTCATTTGCCTTTGTCGTCTCGAGGTGAACACATCGAACGAGAGCTGCCCACTTTCTTCGTTTGCGTTTTCGCTCATTATTCTTTGACGGCCGTGTTGGCTCGGCGTCGGTGGTTGTTGGCAAGGGTGCTGTTGCACATTCGCCTTCTAACCGTCTAACGCGGCAGACGAAGGAAAGAATACGTTTCATCGATTGCTCGGCGGTGGTGGCAGAGGCAGCAAAATCCACAGAAAGATCAGCGACATACGAATTTGCGAGTTGCGTCGCTGTCCTCGGGGCTCGGTCCTTTCGCCGATTGATTGGCGGTGGCGCATTGATGATAGCAACAGGAACATCCAGGGCAACAAGCGGCGGGCCAATTTTCGACGGCGTTCAGCATTCAGCACGGAGGAATCCAACACGCATTGCGTGGCATGATAAATTCATGTCATTTTTTGTCTAAAATCTTTCAATATTCAATCGGTTCTTTTCAGGACCATAGAAAATTATTCATCAAGAGTTGTGAATCAGATAATTATTTCATTCCATCATGGATCGGTAAAAGTGTGGTGCAACCGAAAAGTGAAAGATTGAATGCTTGGTGGCCCCGCAAGAATGATTATGCCGGCCACTAATGGTTCCATCCGGAATTTATCAACCCTATCCGAACAATTTTTCGTGAAACATCGATAAATTATAACGTTGTTCGAGTTAAAATGATCTTAACCTTACAATATTTTGATTACTTTATTCGTTAAATGGAAATTTTCTCATTTCTCGGTAGATTAAACGTTTCAAGCGTCTGGTGCATGCGGGGCGGGTCATGCAAATAAAATATACTGAAAAGCCAGCCTAATGGAAGGAGCTTCATCTGCTAATCTAGGGCATAAAAGCTGCTCCCTCTGATTTCTTTCGTCATTTTCGTTGGATCAGTCAAGCAGGGTGGATGTCACCTCCACACCTGAGCACTATCCATCGGCGACTCTCGGCTATCGTGCTGATAGCGTCATGAATCTTATCCACGGCAGAAAGCGGCCTACCAATTTTCGGTGGCATCCTGCAGGATTAGCACGGAGAAAACCAACACGCATTGCGTGGCAAGGCGGTTTCATGCCATTTTCTTCCTGAAATCGTTACTTTATCAAACGGTCCTTATCAGGATCACCAAAAAATGATTCTTCAAGAGTTGTAAATCAGATAATTTTACTCCATCAATCGAGAAAAGTGTGGTTCACCCGAAAAATGAATGATTGAATTCCGGCCACTAATGGTTCCACCCAGAATTCAGCAACGCATTACCCTATCAGAACTATTTTCCGTAAAACATTGTTTAACTCTAACAATTTTCGAATTAAAATGATCTAAATCATCCAATATTTTGTTTACTTTAACGCTTAATGAATTTTTTTTCCATTTCTGGGTTGATTAATCGTTTGAAGCGTCTGAAGCAGGCGGGGCGGGCCATGCAAATGAAATATTCTGGAAAGCCAGCCGAATGGGAGGAGCTGCATCTGCTAATCAAGGGGTATAAAAGCTGTTCCCTCTGATTTCTTTCTGGATTCCGCCAGACTGAAAAAATGTCGAATGTCGGGTTAAAGTCGGGTCAATTTTTATCGAATGTTGGGCCACTGTTGGACCAACATCGATCAACTATTGGGTCTATGTTAGGTTTGGTGGCTAAAATCAAAATAGGTGAATGATAGGTTGATGTCGGGTTTGACGTCATCAACTATGGTAAAAGCTTTAAACCTACAACACCACAAATTTATGCTTCCTAGCTGGGGCTCAATTGAATGATGTGCCTTGACTGAGGCTGGAGCTGAAAATTAGTAAAAGCTCGAGATCAGTCTTACCCAACCAATCACAATCAAGCATAGTTCTGTGAGGCGACACGACGAAACTTATATAAGTGGTGCACACACTCATTTCGATCATTTCATCGGCACACACAGCAGCGGACGGACAGCACCGAGCGGCAGCAAGATCCCAAAAAAGATCCGCTTCAACGGATGAGCAAGCGGGTGGCACCGCCCTCTGTCCAATGAAGCCTCGATTCTTTTCGGATCCATCGGCAGTGGAGGCAGTAGCGGAAGCAACATCCAAAGAAAAATCCGCCTCGGCAAACGAAAATTCGATTGGCGTCACTTTTTGTTTGCCGGGGCCCCGATTCTTTCATGGATTGTCGGTGGCAGCAGCAGCAAGATCCCAAAAAAATTAGAGGGGCGTGTACAAGACACAACCGCATGACGTAAACTACGTAAAGCAGTTTGTTATTGGTTGAATCAATAGTTTGAATCAATAAAAATAATCATATCATAAGAAACAAGGTAAATTCTGCAAGTTTGAGAATTCCGGTATTGGAAATAATTACAAAATAGTTTGAACTTATACCGACTTTCCGAACTCTCTAAGCAGAATACCCTCTAATAAGTTTTGTACCTTTTAATTTCGCCCTATTTTGCTTACCCTTTGACAGATACGCGTATCGACTACCACTTGTAATCTTCCTCAGTGTCAGTTATCCACAGTTTGAAGCCTAAGCGAAGCCGGCGGAAATCCCTTATACACTGCGTTGATGGTAGCGCAAGAAGAAAGCGCACTAGCTAGATTCAGAGACACGACCAGATGAAAAGACACGGTTTAATTTCCGCACAATGCTGTTGCATTTTGTGTAGTACACTATAGTAGGTTTCAAAATTCGGCAGTTTTGACACTCATGTGACCAGCGTCACTTTATCGGAAAATCTGCCTTTTACTCTTTCAGAAATTTAATAAAGTCCTTGAAAAGGCCGTTTCGAACCAGAATTTAGTCAAATTATTGCACGTGAGTTCAACAATTTTCATTGTTCTGGCAGCAAAAGTCAAAACAGCGACGAGGCTTTGTCTTAGGACGTCCATAAGAAGAAGAAGAAGAAGAAGAAGAAGAATTGGTTTGACGAGAGAGGGGTAAGAATCAGTAATGCCATACAGCTTACTTTGCAATCAAACAGATCAATAAAATAGGCAAATCATTAAGCTTTTGCTACTTTGATGACTGGAACTGCCTATATATTATTATTTATCAAAGAATTTCTTTAAATCGTAGCTTCCTTCCAGATTTTGCGATAAAAATGGGCACACAGAATTTTGATTTTTGCAGACATAATACTAATTGAAATTTGGTTGAGAAATAATCTTCATTTCTTCATTAAACTTGCAATTTCTCTAAGTTTAAGAAAATTATTGGAAATTTCCGATCAACTCGCTTTTGTAAATTTATATGGAGTGTATCATGGATGATACAAGAAGCAATTACATTTCCACTACTCAGCTACTCCGGCTTTGAGACTGTGCCGATTTTGACATTATTTGTGGCCTGGCGCTTCGTCTTCCTTAGAAAATTATTCGGTTCATTCTTGTGGAGGAACATTGGCAAACGCAAACGGAGAAACTGGCTAGCCCTCCTTCAATGCAATCCCCTAGAAAGGTCATGAACGAATGATGGAAGATGAGAAGAATTTACTGGACGGCAAAACGCAAAAATGTGCTCGCACGCAATCGGCTGGTTAAAACATCGGCTTACTTTTCCCAAATTTTCAATAGTTTGCTGTTAAAAATCAATAATTTTAATTATTTGTCATAAGTGGTACGTACTAGCGTGGTTCAAAAAATCGTTTTTGCTCCACACCGCTTATTCGATTCGTAACCAGATTCTATGCATTCTCCCAAAATTTGAGTTAATTTGGTTGAAAATTGAGACTGCACAAGCCCTTCAAAGTTTGTATGGGAATTACTATGGGAAAACGATGTTTTTCATTCAATCGACCATAGCATTTCCCCAAGTGCCCTAGAGGGGTGGGTGACCCGTGGTACTCCTAGATTACTCTATCAGCTACAACTTTGCCGAAGACCGCATTCAAATCGGACGCCTCATTAATTAGTTATTGATTTGTATCCAACTGGACAAACTTTAGCAATGATCCTCCAGCTTCCCAGCAGGCAATATTGCTGCATATGGCGCCAAAGATAGCACACTGAAATCATGGCTACTATGTTTCACTGCAAAATGCAGTGATGCCCACCGATTAGTTTAACCATCATGAGTATAGATTTCCATTCTGGATAAAAATCGGTAACTAATTAATGAGTCATGTGATGTGAATGCGGTCTTCGGCAAAGTTGTAGCTGATAAAGTAACATAGAAATACCTAGGGTCAACTAACGCTCTAGGGCACTTGGGAAAATACTACGGTCGATTGAATGAAAAAAGTTGGAGGGGTTGTATACTAGACACGACCGCAAGTCTGACGTTGAATAACGTCCGTTTATGCATTAGTTTCGATTATTGAATGCTGTATTAACATTGATAAAGACTGTGATGTGAAATTTTGGTTTGGTTAAGTTTGATTGTAGACGGCAATTGATAGTGGAGTTTATTATTTATCATTATCTTCGATCCGATTCATTCCTTATGAACTTTGCCGTTTAATTTGAATAGGTCGTAAATTTGCTGGGATTCCTATACAGATACGACCTATTCAAATCGAACGTCAGAACTATTTAAACCTGTGTACTAGCCCAGCACTAGGTTTTCTTGGTTCACCAATTATGGGCAGCCCAGGTACTGGTAGTCGTAACTAGTTTCTCTTTCATTAAACTATGTTGTTGCTCTCGAAATACAAGGAGTCAATTTGCAGAATAATTTCAGCGGGCCAACTGTAGTTTGCTAGACCTTTGAATTTCTTTGGTAACAGGTAATTATTTTGCGAAGAAAATTGATGCAGATTTCAAATCCTCTCGCACAATTTCTCTGCTTTTGCAGGTTTATATATAGAAATATAGAATGGACGCGACAAGACTTGTTCCGCGTAGTAGTTGGTTTTAAAATGTTTCCATAAACGAAGTTTTCAAAATCATTTAAAAATATTTACCTTTGTCTTGGTAACCGTTCATTTTATAAGAATTTAAATCGATGCAATCCAACAGATCATTCAAAAATGCAAATCATTAAGCTTTTGCTAATTGGTGGACTGAAATTACCAATATGTAATTATATAACTAAGAATTTCTAGATATCATAGTTTTCTTCTAGATTGTGTGGCAAAAATGGGCAAAGAAATGTTTAATTTTTGCGAACACAACACACATTAAAATTTGGCTGGGAAATATAAAGGATGCTACAACAATCTAATATATTTCCACTATTCCGCTTGCAAAGTTTATGCTACGGTTGGCTTAGTCGGTTTTGACATATTTGTGACCCGACGCGTCGTCTAAGAAAATTATTCGATTCACTCTTGTGAGGAACATTTTTGAAGCCCTTAGAAAGGCTGTTTAATTTTATTTGTTGTACAATAATCGTTCAATTATTGCATGAGGTGAAAATCGGTAGCTATGCCAACCATATCCAGAACGGCATCGGTGGCGTTGATTCCGATGGGGGTTTTGCGATGGCGATGCTGCGCAAACTCGGGGCAAAAGAAAGCCCTCGTTGTTGCCGCGCACCAGTTTGAACTGGCTGATTGCTCCACTAACGCCGCGTACAACGATACGAAGAAGAGCGTAACAGCCGACAACCACTGCGCTCGGCTTGCCAAAGCGTACTGATTGAAAACGCTAACGGAGAAACTGGCTAGCTCTCCTTCTATGTGATCCCCTCGAGGGGTCAAGAAAGAATGATGGAAGATGACTTCTTCTTCTTCTTTTGTTGGGTTCGAGGGACTTTAACCCGAAGGTCATTCGTCCCTTATCGCAAGGTTTCAAACCCAAGCAACGCACATGTTATATAAAAGTTACGGCAGCGCAAGTTTTGGTTGTATAGAAGTTTATTTTACGTTATTTAAACACAATGTCAAAATTACGTCAAATAAACTTCTATACAACCGAACCTTGCGCTGTCGTAACTCTATTATAACATGTGTGTTGCTTGGGAAGCTGCTTCATCAGTCCGGTTTTATTGAGGAAACGGATCAGTTTGTTTTCATTGGACGGGGATAAAACCTCAGGAAGTGTGGATGGAAGATGAGAAGAAGCAGTTTGCTTTTATACGGCACAATCGCCTGGCTTCTCCTCCCGAACGTGATTGGTTAAATGTGAGGGGGGTAGAATTCAACGATGCCATACAAATTTATCTGCATTAATTTATTATAGCGGAGTATTAAAATGTACTAAAATGATTATTATTAGCCATTGCCAAATCAGTAGGTAGGATTAGGATTAACGAATATTATAATGTTTAGTGAGGAATGACAGTATATAGTACAAAAGTCATGTATTTTGGACCAAAATTTCTAAAGATTACAGATATTTGAAATTCTTAAATTCTTATTGAAATTTGGCAACGCGGGTTAACAGTTTTCATTTTCAGTAAACCTGCCATTTTTCAAAGTTGTAGAAATTTCAAACAGATTTATGATGCGCGCATAAGTTTAGGCTTTTGTTAACGTATCTTGAATTTAGAATAGATTCAACATCAAGCGGTTAAAATATTCCCAGTTGTTGCCATGCCCATTCGCTATCGCACTGGGAAAATGGGAATGAGCCACCGCCGCGGCTGCTTCTAGGTTGCTGGCGGTGCTCTCGAAGTAGGTTTCAAAATGTTTGCAGGAATTCGAATTAACTCTTACGTGGAATTTAAAATTGTAGCCCTAATAATGGCTGTTTAATTTTGATCTGAGAATTTTGATTTCACAAAACCAAACCGCATTACTGCCGTGTCGTCGGCGCCCATCGACTTCCGAACTGGGGAAATGATAAATTATTCCACCACCGCCGCTGCTGCTCGGTTGTCGTCGGTGCGTCCCGTCACGCGTCCGTCCGTCTACCGCGGTCGACAGCGTGAGAATGTGCTGTGAGAAGAGAATGCTGAGCGAAAATGCAAACCGAGCTGTGCTCCTCCGTCTCTGATCCGATAAACGAGCTGCCGCGCACGAAGAGGCACCGACCACCGCGCTCGGCTTGCAAAAGAACACTAAAATGAAAACGCAAACGGAGCAAACTGCACAGCTCTCTGCCGATGCGTTCCCCACGAGCAGGGTTGCCACTACATTTTTGAACTTATCTGGCAAGTCCGTAAGAAAAAATCTGGCAAAATCTGGCTACACGTTGCTAAGAAAATTCTTAACTTTGATCAAATTTGTACTGAATTTATGATATGAATAATAAAGCAGTTTTCAATAATATTTGTTTTATTAGATTGGAATGCCTTCAAAACAATTTCATATGTAGTATGATAAAAATCATTATCAGTAGTTCAAAATTATCTTAAATTTTAGAATTGTGTTCAAGGTGCAAAATGTTTACAGTTATTGAGAAAGAACAGAGCTAACTTGACTATTTCTGCATTGAATATTCAAAGCAAAAATACATTGATGTTTCCCTTGCCGTTTCCCCTCTTCGTCGACTCAGTCATTTTAGTCAATAACGAAGTCGAACAAGAATTATTCACGAGTATAGCTAAAATTTCCACCAAACCAACTAAACAGTATACAAGCTGTGTAACTCATATTTCTTCAAATGTATCAAAAACACAAATGTAATTTTGTACTTAGATAACATAATTACAAATATTCTCTAAATCTTATTCAGCTGAAAAACGAGATCCGACAATAATTATCGATGATTATTTGAATGTGCAAGAAAATTAACGAGTTTTCGGCAAACAGATTAAGATAAAAGACGCCGAATTTTGAGTTGGCTCAAAACTGTTGGATCGATAAGAAAATTTTTCAAAACATCAAGGAGGAGTTGCGTTGATAAATAATCTGGCTTGAAATAAAAAAATCTGGCAAAATCAATGGTTTCTCTTTTTGTCTTTTTGCCACCTGAAAATCTGGCAGCGCCAGATAAATCTGGCATAATGGCAACCCTGCCCACGAGGTGTTGATGAAGAATGATGGAAGAGGGGAAGAAGAAATAGCTTTTATACTGCCAGGCGCTCGACGGAAAAGTGCAAAACTGTGCTCGAACGTGATTGGCTGGATAAAACATGGGTTCACTTTTCTCAAATTTTCAATAGTTTGTTGTTGAAAATCAATAGTAACCTTGGATGGATTCGATGCGTAGATAAATTTGTGATCAATTCATGCAAAAATTTTGAAAAACCATCAAGAAATGGCAGATTTATAAGCGGACAAAATCTAACCACTTTTCGTTACATGCTCAAATTTTTGGTTTTCTGAAGTTACACCCCTATATATTGCCGAAGGACGTTATTCAACGTCAAAACATCGTTTTCCCATAGTAATTCCCATACAAACTTTGAAGGGCTTGTGCAGTCTCAATTTTCAACCAAATGAGCTCAAATTTTGGGAGAAGGCATACAATCTGGCTAACAATCGAATAAGCGGTGTGGAGCAAAAACGATTTTTTGAACCACGCTAGTACGTACATACATTTCCAATCGATTAATATGAAATATTTGGAAATAATTCTATTAATGGCTGAGTTATTAACGTGCAAAATCTGACATAATTTCGTGACCGTTGTAAAATTTTAGATTTCCAGTGCCGTGGTAGCGTAAGTACCCCATTTCATGCAATTTTACCGCACTCGCGTAGTAGATGGTTTTAAAATGTCGGCATTTGCATGTCTTCACTTAATTCGGAATCAACTCTTGCAGAAAATATAGAATTATAGCCCTCATAAGGGCTGTTTAAATTTAATTGCTTATTAAAGCTGAAATTCGGTAGTTATGATTGCGAAATCCAGAACGGCGACGGTGGCATTGACTCTGATGATGGGTTTGCGAGGTGATGCTGTGCAAAACGTGACGATGCGAAAGCGGACGCACTCGCGCGCAACCGCCTTCGACCATCGCGATCGGCTTGCCAAAGCATACTGAAGGAAGTGAAGTGAGCGCTCCGCTGATGCGTTCCCGTCAAAGAGTTGGCAAAGAATAAGAGAAAATGGGAAGAAGCAGTTTGCTTTTATACGGCAAGGCGGTTCGTTTTCCCCTCTCGAACGTGGTTGGTTCGATGAGAGAGGGGTAAGAATCAGTGATGCCATATGATTTATTAGCAATATTTGTTTGATTAATGTTCATCAAATTCATTTTGATATGCGAATCATATTTTTGCAAATTGGTACACTAGATTTATTAAAAGTTTAATATTTAAAAATAATAATTTCATTTCATGGTTAACTATTGCAGATTTTAAACGGATAACGTACTTATCCTATCAAATTTGGCAACACTGTTTAACTATGCTCATTTTCTTCATCAAAGTAACCATTTGTCTAAGTTGAAGAAAATGAACAAATTTTCAATCAAGTCGTACAAATTTTGTGCATTTAATTTATAACAGCTATCACATAGTAATTTCACTTGAAACCGTAACCTGGAAAATTATTCGTTCTCTCTTGTGGGACAGTTTTATAGCCCTCAGAAGGGCTGTTTTGATTTACATCATTCCCATCCGACGATGAAAAGTCCTCCAATTTTATTGCTAATTTAGAGAAAACTTTCCGTTTTACGGTAGAACGAAAAGCTACCGCAGCTGTCAGACTACTGATTTTCACTGAGGTATCATCGATCTACCCTAGCGATGCCTTGGATAGCCTTGGATACGACGCCGATGATCATTGTTTGTTGTTGGTTTTCAGTTCAATCCACCTTGCAAGCATGCTTTGATTTGGCCTTCAATTTCAATAATAGGATGATTTTCATACCTGCGGTAGGACTTTGACAGCTGCGGTAGAACTCGGCGGCTACCGCAGAGTGGAAATTTTTCTAAAAATCCGCAATACCACCGCACGCCGCGCACGACGACGCACAGCCGTCGACGACCTCCGCGCTCCGCATGTCGCAGAATACTGAGCGAACATGCAAACGGAGAAACTGCTCTGTGCTCCCAACTCTGATGTGGTCGTCAGGGCCACTCGTGCTGCCGCGCAGTCCGACGCGAAGACGCTCGCTCAACCGCCGACAGCTACCACCGCGCTCGGAATGAATACTGCACGACGACGCGCGACCGTCGGCAACCACCGTGCTCGGCATGTGGAAGTATACTGAGCAGCGAGAATGCAAACGGAGGTACCGGGTTGTTCTCCTCCGATGCGTTCCCCTCGAAGAGTCGATGCAGAATGGAGGAAGATGGGAAGAAGCAGTAATCTTTTATACTGGGTGATGCTCGACGAAAAATCGCAAACCTGTGCTCGCACGTGATTGGCTGGATAACACATGGGTTCACTTTTCCCAAATTTTCAATAGTTTGCTGTTGAAATTCAATAGTTAGCTATAATTATTTCAACGCGTAGATAAATTTCTGATCGATCGGTGCAAAAATTTTGAAAATCGGTTGTGAAACGGCTGAGTTATTAGCGCTCAAAACCTATCAATTTTTCGTGACGGTCGCAAAATTTTAGATTTTCATTTTACACCCAGTACTTCCCGTAAGACGTAGTTTACGTCAAAAGATCCGCTTCAACGGATGAGCAAGCGGGTGGCACCGCCCTCTGTCCAATGAAGCCTCGATTCTTTTCGGATCCATCGGCAGTGGAGGCAGTAGCGGAAGCAACATCCAAAGAAAAATCCGCCTCGGCAAACGAAAATTCGATTGGCGTCACTTTTCGTTTGCCGGGGCCCCGATTCTTTCATGGATTGCCGGCGGCAGCAGCAGCGAGATCCCAAAAAAGATCCGCTTCAACGGATGAGCAAGCGGGTGGCACCGCCCTCTGTCCAATGAAGCCTCGATTCTTTTCGGATCAATCGGTGGTGGCGGCATGGGTGGCAATGAATTATACCAAAATGGTTCTTTTAAGGGCCCCAAAGCTTCCGAAAGAGTTATTTGGAGCATTATTCAATTATTTCTAAAAATTCAACTAATTCTAATTTTTATAGTTTAGTTTATCGATAAAGTTTAATTTTTATACTAAATATACACCGCTGTATATTTGGTATTTGAAATTCCAAATTTACTGTCAATGTCATTCCAATCGAGTAGGATACCTGTCAAATGCGCTTTAAGGTTGAAGGATTCGTCATTGACATAATCGTCATCATTGAAAGTTCGAAAGCAGTTTTCTCATTCTAAACTGAAATTTCTGCAGTGAAAATAAGTTCACTGTACTCCAATCTTCAGGCGCAATACAGTGAATACATTTTCACTGCGGAAATTTCAGCTTTGTACGAGAAAACTGCTTTCGAATTTTCAATGATGACGATTATTTCAATGACGAATCCTTCAACTTTAAAGGCATTGCTCGGCAGCATCATCGTCATGATACGGGAATCATCATTACCAGCAACAATCGCCAGATTTCGAGTCTTTAGCATATAGTGATTTTACTCTGGCCGTTATTTTTGCTGAATAGATACACGCTTACTTCATCTGTGAGCCCCAAATTCTTTATTATGCGTTAAAAATTAGTCCTACGTCAACATTGCGGTTATGTCTCAGACATTACACACTCCTAGTTTTTTTTCACAATTTGGCCTGAATTTCGTGAAAATATAGTGGATACAGCAAGGAAACAACTTTCTTGGACTGACCTACACCACAATGGATATCCGTGACAGTGATACGACCGTGAATACAGATAGCCGGGTGAGAAAAATTTGCTCCAAGCACGCCGTGGATGCAATGACCGCTGCTGCTGCTGCTTGGTGGGTGCTCGTTCGAGGTAGCTTTTGCTTATACTAAAAATCGATTGTTCGTAAAATTTGCTATTGCAACTCTTATTAATAGCTTCAATAATAATATTACAGCGATTAATATCATTAAATACCCTCAATTAGTGCAGAGAAAAATCATGGCGTAACAACAAGTTGAATTTATAAACGGCATAGTTCCTGGCGGAATTCCATGTTGGCATCAATGTGGGCAGAAAGTACGGCGTAATGACGATTAGAGTGCAATTGAGGCGTAAACATAAAATTGATATTTTATACTCATGAAATGATTTATTTGAAGGGATCCTAATTGAAATTAAAGCAAGTGATGAATGATCCTGCATGCTAAGTTAGCCAATAAGTAGACTTTCCTTTCAAATATATCGGCGGAACAGCCAGGCGTCATGAGTAGCAGCACACATGGAATTACGCCAAAATTTGTTTCACGATTTCTATTGATGCGTAAATTTATTTTATTTTACTGTCAAGCTTAATCATTGGTTTCACCATATCCCTAATGAAATAAATAGTAAACCAATTTGTTTACATTTTGGCTCTTCCGCCCTTTTCACATGTTTGTCTAGAAATAACTAGTCAAAATTTCTATCTATTACGACATTTCGTTTCATTGATACATATCTGCGAAGGCTTAGCTCTGACTTATATAGTGACAATCTTTTAGATTTTTTTTTTAAATCTAATCCCATACAGCACGCCTATATTCACATCCATTTAAAAATCTTCTATGCGTTAATGCCGTGCAGCGTCAGTCTTTCGGATACTTCGAACGCCTCGGAATATTGGATGGATTTCCGCTCCAGTAGGAGAAAACGTTTCTTTACAAGTTCTCCACTAGGTCACTAGATGTGACGTCCGTTTTCTAGTGTTAATGCATTTTTTAGTCTCTGACTGAAGAAAATGAAAATTGTATTTCAAACATCTGGTTTAACTAAGTATGATTCTGGAAAGCTATACGAGAAATTTTAGCATATGATTACAAAGGATCCACAGGAAGAATGATAGATTAATTCATTGAGGTCAGCATGAGTGTTTTAATGTAAAACTTTTCCAAATAAATTTAATGTTGTAATTGCAGTTTTCAAAAACTTTTTTGTCGCTTATGAAAATGAACAAAGTTTATTGAAACATTTGACATCATATGTTACTTTCATAACCATGTTTAAATACCAATAAACTGCGATTATGAATGCAATGGATTAGGATCATAATTTAGGCAAAATACACTTCGTCCACTTAACTCAACGAAGTATTTTGTTTTGATCGAATTTCGAGTCGTGCCCAAATTTAAATATCCATGTATCGCATATGGATGAGAATGCTTTTCAATGATTTGGTGGGTACCTAAGTAACCGCTCCAGATTGCTTGACCTGGTGGATATCAAGCAGTTCCATGTTCTTAAAAATTTAAATACGACGCGGAAAATATATTCAAATTCCAATGACCTCTGCATTGAAACAAATTTGGACTATTTGGACTAAATAAATTATATTAACTCGCCTTAGTACTTCTGGATAGATAGTATTTAACACTATATTAACAGGATCTAGGACCACTTAGGCAGGAGCACCTATTTTGGGCACTTGCTGCTATAACTCAGTCAATTCCAAACCGATTGACTTGAATTGTTGCACATAGCTAGATACTATGCGCATCTGATCGTGTCTCAAAAATCAAGTCAATCGGTTCTAATTAGACACAAATGCCCAAAATAGGTGATCCTGCCCAAATGGTTCCAGACCCTATGCCGCTGGAACTTATAAAGCAATTTTACAATCGTTGAGGACATTATTGAGCTTGGAATTAAGATTGGAAATATTTTACTACATGACAAATTCAATTAATTTCATGAAAGTGTCTTCAATGGTAATGCCCCAACATACACATTCTGTTTTGTGAAACTAGCTAAAATGTGATGAAAACAACGATTACTAATAGTAAATGGAGAATGTTCTCATTTTTGGCTTGCATTTTTTTAGGGTTGTACAGGTCGGACTCGATTATCCGGGGGTTCAATTAACCGGGGGCCCGATTATCCGGGGCTCGATTATCCGGGATAAATGGCTCGATTATCCGGGGAAAAGTTTGTTTTTGCTTTGTTTACAAATTTTTAGATTACAATCTGTCAACAAATGTTATAAACATCAAATACAACACCTGTAAGTAGGATTTAGCCTATTTAAAAATTGTTTTTATTTTTTCACATTTTTCAACTAAAATTTTATTTTCAAAAAACATGGTTGTAATAATACTAGACGTTGAGTTTAGGCACTACAACGTTATGTATGTTAGCTTCTATGTTTGACGAACAGTTTTTGATTGAAGAACACCAAAAATAAAAGAAAAGAAGCATGGCTCGATTATCCGGGTGATTCGATTATCCGGGGTGAAATAATTTTGGAGTCACCCGGATAATCGAGTCCGACCTGTATTGTTTTGAACAGTCGTGAACTTAAACCATGTTTTCTGCGCAGTACCAGCTTCAATTCATTGTATTGAAATAGGTTTGTTTTATTCAATAAAGTTATCAATTTTACCACCTTGGTATGGCTAGGAGATTCTGCGAAACATTAAGTGAATGTAGACAACCCACGAAAACATTGGAAACTTTTTTTTTTGTACTGATCGCAAAATATAAATTTATTAGATTTTATTTTTATTTTTACACAGGCTCACCACATTAGTAATTTAAAAAAAATCGACCGGATTTTCTTCTCGAAAATTTGAATTCAATTATTTAGATCATAAGTGTAGCATTTCGAGGTCAAATCAAAGTAAAATAGTTGTTTTGTTATGATTAGATAAGAATAGAGGCTTGCTTTTTGTGATTGAAGTAAGAGAAAACTTCAAGAATTTGTATTACATAAGTCATATTTGATTCTTCCCGGATATGTATCAATGAAATGGAATGTCGTAATAGGCTGAAATTTTGACTAGTTATTTATCAAAGTTACTTCTCAGATCTGTGAAAATTTCAGCGGTGCAGAAAATTGTATTTCACATATATTGTACTTCAAAAGTGTTTATGATGATTTCTAAAGCTCGTGTCAAACCTTCAAAAATGAATAAAATTCAAACTCATCGCAAAAAGTTTCTAGGGGTGCTCCAACAGATTTGAAAATGGCATTTTTCTACATTTTCCATGCGCTTTTATGCCCTACTAATGGAGTCTCTGATCACGGCAAAAGTTTTTTTTGTCGAACAGTGTAATATACTAGCTGGCCCGGCAAACTTTGTCTTGCCTTCTTGTGGTGGTTTGACAACTGTTAAGCTCAAAATAGCACCGCACTCTACATGGGTTTCTTTTCGATCTTGTTGATTTCCTTCCCAGCTCATGAAAAATCCGTACTTTATCAATTTTCTTACTTTTCTAGTAGATTTTCGTAACTTTTTCTACATACAGGGGAACTTACGTATTTTCGGCAGTTTTGTTCTCTTCGTCATGGGGGGTTTTTTGAAGCCTGTTGATCTCAAAGTTGGCCACAAATCCTTCCCAACTAAGCTGAGTTATATGCCCAAATTTCAGGCAATTTGGCCCACAAAAACCCCCCATGACGAAGAGAACAAACCTGCCGATAATACCCTTTGTCACCCCATATAAACACGGCCACTATGACTACGAATCGAACCGTGCAAGGGTCATGCTGATTGGTTCACCCGTTCGTGAGTTTTGTTGCCTCAAAGGGACTTCAAACTTATTTTTATATATATAGAAGATTTCTTCAGATCAGAGAGTAAAAAAATCGATTCAAAATGAAAATTGACATTCTCATTTCATTCGTGCTTCGCCACATTCATTGTCGACTGCATTGTCAATTGCATCGGATAAAATTTAAGTAGCTTTTGGTGAATTCGCCTAGTACAGGCGATTTTTATAGAACGAAGAAACTCGAACAAAATAGCTATTTTCCATTATTTTGGTTGCACATCATTGCATTGGATGGGAACACTCACTTGCAAAGAAATACACTTGATATTTGCAATCAAAAAACGATGTGATTTTGTCTAAAAGTTTGCCGAATAGAGTAGGGGTCGCACACGCATACCGAAGTCGTGAGGGAGCTGCGAAGGCAACTCTCCACTAGATGAATGCAAATTACACTCACCCTTTTTTTTACGCGGTTTTCATTTACGCGGCCGCGTAAATGAAAACTCCATACAAAAAAAAAGTTCATCGTCTTATTTTTGCATGCTTCGTCGAGAAATGGTGAGACTTTTTTTACGCGGTTTTTTTTAAATTTTGAACAGAGTTTTTTTTACGCGATACGTATTCCCCGCGTAAAAAAACCTGACTGTACATCGCTTCTTGGTTGCAGTGCTGAAAATTTCATTTCGTCATATCTAAATTCAATCACCTGCAGCTCATTTTAGAAGCTGAACCTGAGAATATGATCTATGAAAAACTTGTGCGGCTAGACCAGTTCTGCAAGAAAGTCACGGAAAAACCGCTATTTTTCGAATATTTAAGGTAAATGTCACGGACTACCTTTGAAAAATGCCAAATGATATTCACCGTGAATATCATTGGCATTTTTCGAAGGTAGTCCGTGACATTCACCTTAAATATTCGAAAAATAGCGGTTTTTCCGTGACTTTCTTGCAGAACTGGTCTAGCCGCACAAGTTTTTCATAGATCATATTCTCAGGTTCAGCTTCTAAAATGAGCTGCAGGTGATTGAATTTAAATATGACGAAATGAATTTTTCAGCACTGCTTGGTTGCACGTTTCTGAGCTGAGAAAATAGCAAGTGAGTGTAACAACTCTTTGCAAGTGAGTGTTCCCATCCCTGATTGCACTGATATTTTTATGCAATTTTCTAATGGTTCCCACGGCTGTTTAACCTCACGCAAATCTGCCAGGACAAGTCCTACTTTCCCACACCAAATTAGCAGTGCTGTAATGGTTTATTACAGCACTGATTTGCGTTACGTAATGAACCATTACAGCACTGTTTTCAGTTTTGATCAACTTCTTGATGCTTTCTGGACGCAGGTTTGAAAAATTATGACAACTGCACAGTATAACCACAGTATATCAGTCTTTCTCAAAAATGGTTTTAACATCAGTGTGCAGTTTGATGAAAAAGTTTTGTTAAAAACTACATATCCTCAAATAATTATTTGTGAAACTACGAAAAACGTTGTACGCAACTCGGTGCAGAACTCGAGTTTTACACCACTCGTCGTAATTATCCAACTCAGCAAGCCTCGTTCGATAAATGTATACCTCGTGCTGTAAAAATCTTCATTCTACACCTTGTTGCGTAAACTACTATTACCGCGCTTTTGACCTGAAGCCTTTCGCAATCGCAGTATCGATGATGATTATTTCCGCCGTATCGCCTCCTAACAATTTTAAAAGTTGAAAGCGGTTCTTTAATCAAAGTCAAAATTTCAAAAAGAGTTAATAATAGTCCGAATAACTTTTGGAATCGACTGTACCATTTGGGCAAGTGTACCTATTGTGTGTATTATCCGCTGCAACAAAGTCGAGTTTAAGTCCGATGAGATACGTACTGCCGTCCTACGCATAATTGTCCCATGTTATCCCCTATAACATGGGACAATTTTGCGAAGAACGGCAGTGTAACTTATACAAAAATTCAAATCAAACGGTATGAATTTGACTTAGTTATAGTAGAAAGTGCCCAAAATAGGTTCACCTGCTCTAATGATTCCTCAAAAAATCCAATTTTTTTTTCAGAAATTTGTTCAATACAGTCAGGTTTTTTTTTACGCGGTTTTCATTTACGGGGCCGCGTAAATGAAAACTCCATACAAAAAAAAAATTCATCGTCTTATTTTTGCATGATTCGTCGAGAAATGGTGAGACTTTGTTTACGCGGTTTTTTGGATTTTGAACTGAGTTTTTTTTTTACGCGGTACGTATCCCCCGCGTAAAAAAAACCTGACTGTACTGGTGAGTTAAGGGCATGTTTGGCAAGTTCTGCAACAAAAAGGTAATCAAATTCCTCATACGCGATACTTTAAACACTACTCCTTCCTCTTGCGAGCACAGTAGCTTGTTTACCTGAGCGAACGAAGAACTCCTTTCGGCGTGATGATGGGTTCATCCATTTCACACTCGAAAGTCTGCCTCCGAATTGCGACTCAGTCCGATTTTAAACCTTGTAACACCGATGTTCCATCTAGGACTTGGCCGGGTTCTGGCAGTTCCATGTGACCGCCGAACCAGCATTTGCTAACGCTGGCAACGACGTTGGTTCGACGCCGTACCAGTAATGTTTGTTTGATTTTTTTTTGTACCCGAACTGGAGGGTTGATCCATTTGACCTGGTATGAGAGCAGATTACCCGAGTAAAAGCGGGCTTCCCAGCGTTTTTATTATACGTACTGTGAGACAATGGTTCTAGCGATGACTGGATGTTCGATTCAACGACCGTGTTTTTTTTACCAAACTGATAGGTAGATAAATAAATTTATATAAATTGATAAGTCTATTTTTGTGCGATCTCTAATGACAAGCATTAGGCCATATGAATAAAGTTGAGTAAATACTCTTATTACTAAATCTATGTGAAGCCGTGGAGCAAATCTATGTGAAACTTCACAGAGATCTGAGTAAAGAGTATTTACTCAGCTTTATTCATATGGCCTATTGTCTCATACCTTTTTAAGCTGTTCAAAAAGACTATTACACTTGCTTTGATTTACCTACATTTTGCAGTCAACATCAGTTGTATGCAGGAAATGTTCGGAGTATAGAGTGCACGTTGTCGTCACATGATTTTCCTAGTAATGGAATTCTTTACCATCGCAGCTGGTCCAATAGGATTCCATACTTGTATACACCGAGAAAAATTTCTACTCAATGACTGAGTTGGCCTTACTCAGAAATCGAAAAATCCTTTATTTTCTTACTCAGTTTCGGCTAAAAGTGGGACAACCCATTGGCAATGGGTTGTCCCACTTTTAACGGAAACTGAGTAAGAAAACAAAGGATTTTTCGATTTCTGAGTAAGACCAACTCAACCACTGAGTAGAAATTTTTCCCTGTGTACTATGAACACTGCAAGAATAGCAACGCTCAAGAATAAACCTACCTCACAATTGTACAGAAATTGAATTCTAATATCAATGTAGTGCTAAAAATAGAATTTTATCCCGAAAACCAGATTTTGGTGGTTATATCCTATTGGACGGTCCTTGTTCGTCATCTTAAGGTGAAACATTATGAAATTCTGTGCCAATTTTGCATACACACGTCAAAGGCACAAATCTGACGAACGAAGAATCGAAACGGGCTGCATTTGTTTATCCTGGTTTTTGCTTACGTTCAAAAAGAGGCAGATTATTTAAATTAGGCGCATTTGTTCACGAATTTAAAGATTAGTGCCTATAGGAAATTCGAGCAGGAACTGAAATCTGTTGAAAGAAACGGTTTTCTTCCAATATGTTTTGATTGGTTGATATTTTTGGTTACTTTGTTCTGATCACTTTTTATACTTTTAATATCACTGCCTCGGGCGGAAAATCACTACGATAAAGAGCCATTAGTTAATTAATTGTCCAGTTACAATGAGAGTCTAATAGAGGTGGGGAACAAGATACTTTGTGTGCGTGAGATCCGTGTCTGGTGCAAAACATGTCACTACTACAAGCAAAGCGAGCTCCCATAAGAACGCGTGTCAAATAGTGACGTCACTATTTGTGTTTACATTTTTCTTTCCCTACCAATACATAGCCATCTCTTCTTCTTCCCCACCTGTAATATACTCTCATTGGTCCAGTTAGTCTTCTGAAAGTTCTACGGGAGTAACGGTAACTTCTTCAACAACAGACAGACAGACAGACAGACAGACAGACAGACAGACAGACAGACAGACAGACAGACAGACAGACAGACAGACAGACAGACAGACAGACAGACAGACAGACAGACAGACAGACAGACAGACAGACAGACAGACAGACAGACAGACAGACAGACAGACAGACAGACAGACAGACAGACAGACAGACAGACAGACAGACAGACAGACAGACAGACAGACAGACAGACAGACAGACAGACAGACAGACAGACAGACAGACAGACAGACAGACAGACAGACAGACAGACAGACAGACAGACAGACAGACAGACAGACAGACAGACAGACAGACAGACAGACAGACAGACAGACAGACAGACAGACAGACAGACAGACAGACAGACAGACAGACAGACAGACAGACAGACAGACAGACAGACAGACAGACAGACAGACAGACAGACAGACAGACAGACAGACAGACAGACAGACAGACAGACAGACAGACAGACAGACAGACAGACAGACAGACAGACAGACAGACAGACAGACAGACAGACAGACAGACAGACAGACAGACAGACAGACAGACAGACAGACAGACAGACAGACAGACAGACAGACAGACAGACAGACAGACAGACAGACAGACAGACAGACAGACAGACAGACAGACAGACAGACAGACAGACAGACAGACAGACAGACAGACAGACAGACAGACAGACAGACAGACAGACAGACAGACAGACAGACAGACAGACAGACAGACAGACAGACAGACAGACAGACAGACAGACAGACAGACAGACAGACAGACAGACAGACAGACAGACAGACAGACAGACAGACAGACAGACAGACAGACAGACAGACAGACAGACAGACAGACAGACAGACAGACAGACAGACAGACAGACAGACAGACAGACAGACAGACAGACAGACAGACAGACAGACAGACAGACAGACAGACAGACAGACAGACAGACAGACAGACAGACAGACAGACAGACAGACAGACAGACAGACAGACAGACAGACAGACAGACAGACAGACAGACAGACAGACAGACAGACAGACAGACAGACAGACAGACAGACAGACAGACAGACAGACAGACAGACAGACAGACAGACAGACAGACAGACAGACAGACAGACAGACAGACAGACAGACAGACAGACAGACAGACAGACAGACAGACAGACAGACAGACAGACAGACAGACAGACAGACAGACAGACAGACAGACAGACAGACAGACAGACAGACAGACAGACAGACAGACAGACAGACAGACAGACAGACAGACAGACAGACAGACAGACAGACAGACAGACAGACAGACAGACAGACAGACAGACAGACAGACAGACAGACAGACAGACAGACAGACAGACAGACAGACAGACAGACAGACAGACAGACAGACAGACAGACAGACAGACAGACAGACAGACAGACAGACAGACAGACAGACAGACAGACAGACAGACAGACAGACAGACAGACAGACAGACAGACAGACAGACAGACAGACAGACAGACAGACAGACAGACAGACAGACAGACAGACAGACAGACAGACAGACAGACAGACAGACAGACAGACAGACAGACAGACAGACAGACAGACAGACAGACAGACAGACAGACAGACAGACAGACAGACAGACAGACAGACAGACAGACAGACAGACAGACAGACAGACAGACAGACAGACAGACAGACAGACAGACAGACAGACAGACAGACAGACAGACAGACAGACAGACAGACAGACAGACAGACAGACAGACAGACAGACAGACAGACAGACAGACAGACAGACAGACAGACAGACAGACAGACAGACAGACAGACAGACAGACAGACAGACAGACAGACAGACAGACAGACAGACAGACAGACAGACAGACAGACAGACAGACAGACAGACAGACAGACAGACAGACAGACAGACAGACAGACAGACAGACAGACAGACAGACAGACAGACAGACAGACAGACAGACAGACAGACAGACAGACAGACAGACAGACAGACAGACAGACAGACAGACAGACAGACAGACAGACAGACAGACAGACAGACAGACAGACAGACAGACAGACAGACAGACAGACAGACAGACAGACAGACAGACAGACAGACAGACAGACAGACAGACAGACAGACAGACAGACAGACAGACAGACAGACAGACAGACAGACAGACAGACAGACAGACAGACAGACAGACAGACAGACAGACAGACAGACAGACAGACAGACAGACAGACAGACAGACAGACAGACAGACAGACAGACAGACAGACAGACAGACAGACAGACAGACAGACAGACAGACAGACAGACAGACAGACAGACAGACAGACAGACAGACAGACAGACAGACAGACAGACAGACAGACAGACAGACAGACAGACAGACAGACAGACAGACAGACAGACAGACAGACAGACAGACAGACAGACAGACAGACAGACAGACAGACAGACAGACAGACAGACAGACAGACAGACAGACAGACAGACAGACAGACAGACAGACAGACAGACAGACAGACAGACAGACAGACAGACAGACAGACAGACAGACAGACAGACAGACAGACAGACAGACAGACAGACAGACAGACAGACAGACAGACAGACAGACAGACAGACAGACAGACAGACAGACAGACAGACAGACAGACAGACAGACAGACAGACAGACAGACAGACAGACAGACAGACAGACAGACAGACAGACAGACAGACAGACAGACAGACAGACAGACAGACAGACAGACAGACAGACAGACAGACAGACAGACAGACAGACAGACAGACAGACAGACAGACAGACAGACAGACAGACAGACAGACAGACAGACAGACAGACAGACAGACAGACAGACAGACAGACAGACAGACAGACAGACAGACAGACATTATGGACGTTATGGAAAAGACAGGAATAACAAAAATCGAACCATCTCCCAAAGATGGAATCGTGATCAAGGGCATTCATTTGACATTTTTGTTCTGTACGGTAGTTTGATCGCTTGTGTTGCGAATGTTGGAGACAAAGGCAGGCGAATATCGACGAAAAGGTGTCAAAGACTGTGATCGCTAACAAGACTGCCCGAACTCGAGGAAAATTTTCAAATTATTATGTTTGAGAAGTCTATTCCATAAGCTTTAATCGCTGAAATTTTAGGAATGAACTTTTTTTTCGCGGTTTTTTAGTTATGGCCAATGTTGTTGAAAGATGTCCAAATGTGCCATATAAGCCTCAAAAACGAGGCATCTTTGAAACAAAGTTTTTTTTAAGAAAATGAAAGCAAATTTTCTCAGAAATCATAAAAAAAATATAAAGTGAAAAAAGTTTTCAACAAAATTTTCCACTGTTGAGCTGTTGAGCGGTTGATTATGCAACGTTACTCAGAATAACAGATTTGGCTATTGCTACGAGTGTAGACCTGAAATTCTGACTCAAAATATCCCTATTGTGTCTATAAATGACATTGTAGTTTTCAAGAGCTTCGTGGATCCCAGTAGATTATATAATGCTATTATTATGGCGTAAGCACATAAAGTTATTCTTGTAGATTTGAAGGACTTTACTACAGGACAATTTGGAACACCTAGAACATCCCAGAATCTAAAACACCATTTGATATCTATTTAACTCCTGTCAAGCGCAAAGCGCTGTCAGTTCTTGTCATCGCTAGAAGCTTGCAGTGTTCCCAGCGGTAACACCTAGAATATGATAAAATCGACAACTTTTATCATTTTTCATTTCATATATCAATATTTGCAGTGCATCGGAGATGCATTACAAGAATTGAAACTTCCAGGCCTACTACTGTGTAGTATCATTAAACACGTTTGAACTAACGTTTATGTGTTATAATGAGAAGATAAGACGCTGGGAGTGACGTTGCTAAGAAAGTTAACGTCACTCCGATGCCATCTATTTCCTTATATCCAGGCTCGAAAGCTTGGGCCATTACTCGTGTCTGAAGCGAGAAAACAATGTGATTATCTCTTCCCCGGCTTAATTAAGTAACCCATATTGATGATGATGATGAACATGATTGTGTACCAATCATCAGCGCAAGGATTACCTACACGCTAACCTGCAACTACTCATCGACTGGGTCGATTCGACCTGGATGTTCATGTTGTTTGCAGTTGTCAAAATCCGGGTAACCCGAAAACCCAGATTCGTTGAATCTGGGTAAAGAACTGGGTAATCGGCACTTTGTCATTTCCCGGCTTGACAATATGGCAGCGGTCAGGAGAACGCTGCAAATTATTAATGTTTTCGCGAAAAATATGCCGATAAATGGCGGGAAAACTGTAACATTATTCCGGGGAACTGTTTTCCTGCCGCAGGTAAGTGCTGTTCACTTGGCAATTGGGAGCTTTATGTTTAAAATCTAAATTAAAAATAAACTAACAAAATCAAGGCTGCTGAGAGCTGGGTACCGTTTACCCAGATTTTGCCAACAATATCGGTAGCCCAGATTTGAGTAAAGGTGCCTTCACTCAGATTAGAATAACTGCAGTTTTGCTCAATCTGAGTCGCTTTGACACCAATCTGGGTAACTGAGGGTTAGCGTGTAAGGCTACAGAGTCATATCGGAAAGGAATGGTCTACCTGATGGTTTGTTGTAGCAGGGTAAGTTCAATCCTAATCCTAATGAAATTCAGTCAGAAAATCTTTTAGAAAATCTTTTACAAAATCTTCTGGGAATTCCTTTAAACTTTAGAATGTCCTCCAGAAATTTCTTCAAGAACTCCGTAAGAAAGTCTTACACGGATAGCTTCCAGAAATGTTGCATGGGTTCTATTTCTATTTAAAGAATGCCTTTCAAAAACTTGCATAGATTGATCCAGAAATTCATCTACGAATTTGTTCAGATTTTTTTACAGAGATTCCTTCAGAAATTTTCCCATAAACTATCTTGAAAATGCTTTGTGATTTTTTTTAGAAAACGATTCTGATGAGGATTGTTATGGAAAGGCTGGAAGACATTATTGCAGAGATTCCTGCAGAAATTTACACATAGATTATCTCAGAAATTCCGTCGGGTATTCCTTTATGTATTATCTCTAAAATTCCAAACACTCCCCTAGGAATTTCTCCATGTATTCTTCCAGGGATTCATTAAAAAAATTGTTTGGAATTATTATTAGGGGATTTTTCCAGCATTTTTTTTTTCTAAAAATATCTAGGGTAATCGGTACAGATTTTGGGAATTCAGGTAAATAGGGTCTCGGACCATTTGGGCAGGAGCACCTATTTTGGGCACTTGCTGCTATAACTCAGTCAATTTTGAACCGATTGACTTGATTTTTGAGACACGATCAGATAGGCACAGTATCTAGCCATGTGCAAAAGTTCAAATCAATCGGTTTGAAATTGACTGAGTTTTAGCAGCAAGTGCCCAAAATAGGTGCTCCTGCCCAAATGGTCCGAGACCCTATTAGGAATATTTTGGAAGAGAATCTTGAAAGAAGTTTGATGAATATTTCTAAAGGATTCTGAATAAGTAATGGGAAAACACTTTGAGTTGGAAACTTGTTTGAAATTTTCACCAAAAAGGTAGGCGAAAGTTCCTGCACACTGGTACTTTATTCGAACTGAGCCCGTCATGTGAACTGCTCAGTTCATTTATTCATAAACGGCCGAACGATTGTTTACTCCTTTCGAGGGGAACGAACAACCAACTTCGACCCATTTACTATTATAGCGTCCAGCGAATCTTTACCGGAGAATGCCCAGAACCGCTTCTGTTTGTTAACTAAGGCGTACCCTTTATCTCGTTTTTTGGCGAGGAGAGCAGTAACCCCTGTTCAAACGAAGTAGTTGTGTTTTGGCTGGCAATGTAGCAGTGTTACCTGCCGTTCCAGTGGTGATGATAAATCTGTGTGAGACACTTATTCTCTTTTCCTCTTGAGAGCGGCCACGAACCTGTCGTAGGAGGTTGGAACCGACTATAAGTGAGCCAGGTACCCGAACTGGAGGGTAGAACCATTTGACCAGTGTGCGAAGGCAGCCTACCCGGGGAACATTTGGTATGCATTCTTCCTTTTATAATACTTTCCAGTAGATTTGGTTCTAGCGATGGAAACGTGAAAGGAACTGACTGTAAATGTGAAATGTCGTTTTAAGGAAATTTTCAGAATAAGTTTGTTAACATATTTGAACCGATGCACTTACAATTTTTGCCAATAAAAATGACTCTAAATCTAAACTGTATATATGGAAACATTGACTTTGATTTTCAATGATTGTTTGCGTTCACGTCACAAAAACTGGTAGTTTACAGCCATGCAGTTAAAATAGTATCATCACACTCACTGCGAGTGATAGGTTGATACATTTTCATGTAAATATTGGCTGAGTTTTATCAATTCAGGCCAAACATTTCAATAGGTGCTATCTGCATTTGAGAGGCTCTCTTAGTTCACTTTCTCTTTCAATTATTGCAATGTAATGGTACACTTTTCAACTATTTTTGCAGTACAAATCAAAAGACGATTGTTTTGACCTTCGTTCAATGCAAGGAGACAATCATAATACAAATAAACAGTTAACATATTAACGAAAGAGAGGGAAACCATAAAGAGCCTCTCTTCCGCAGATAGGACCTTTAGAAATGTTTGGCTTGAATTTGAAATTTCGAGTGAAATATCCAACATGGCTGCCTATGCTGATGATGGGATACTCAGCCTTAATGCATAGCATTAATCAGCTCTACATTGTCCTACGCTTCATGCATCAATAGAACTGAAACTCCAACAGCGTTGGTATATATTAACAGACCATTTCGCATCTCAGCCGGGTAGTCTGTTTTCATACGAGATCAAGCGGTCAAGCCACCAGTACGGCAAATAAATCCTCATTACTGGAACGAAATCTACCAATTTCATTACCAGCCCCCATAAACGAGAGCAAAATCGCTCATCGTCGTCGTCGTCACAACAAATCATCATCAAGCAGCAACAACAGCAGCAACAACAACAAACGGCAGTAATTCTATCCAGTGAACTCGGAGAGAAACCTCTTCCGCTGGAAGAATGAATGTCGACTCAAATGCATTTCACCGTTGACAGTGATTCTATCTATCCAGTGCACTCGGAGAGAAAAGCTCTTCCGCTGGAAGATGTGATTGTCAACTGAAATAGCCTAACAAATTCCTGTTGGAATCAACGGGAATAAAAGAATCCAGTATGAAAAACATTTGACTACCTTTTTGCAGAGATGCCTGTGCACGATGGGCTATAAATTATTATTATTATTTATTTATTAACGAGGTTTTAACAAATAGTCATTCGCCTCCGTAATGGGCTATAAATGAAAAAAAAAAACATGAGGATTTTTTAACAAACTATTAATTATATATACAATCTTCTTGTCTTCTTGTCTTCTTGTCTTCTTGTCTTCTTGTCTTCTTGTCTTCTTGTCTTCTTGTCTTCTTGTCTTCTTGTCTTCTTGTCTTCTTGTCTTCTTGTCTTCTTGTCTTCTTGTCTTCTTGTCTTCTTGTCTTCTTGTCTTCTTGTCTTCTTGTCTTCTTGTCTTCTTGTCTTCTTGTCTTCTTGTCTTCTTGTCTTCTTGTCTTCTTGTCTTCTTGTCTTCTTGTCTTCTTGTCTTCTTGTCTTCTTGTCTTCTTGCCTTCTTGTCTTCTTGTCTTCTTGTCTTCTTGTCTTCTTGTCTTCTTGTCTTCTTGTCTTCTTGTCTTCTTGTCTTCTTGTCTTCTTGTCTTCTTGTCTTCTTGTCTTCTTGTCTTCTTGTCTTCTTGTCTTCTTGTCTTCTTGTCTTCTTGTCTTCTTGTCTTCTTGTCTTCTTGTCTTCTTGTCTTCTTGTCTTCTTGTCTTCTTGTCTTCTTGTCTTCTTGTCTTCTTGTCTTCTTGTCTTCTTGTCTTCTTGTCTTCTTGTCTTCTTGTCTTCTTGTATTCTTGTCTTCTTGTCTTCTTGTCTTCTTGTCTTCTTGTCTTCTTGTCTTCTTGTCTTCTTGTCTTCTTGTCTTCTTGTCTTCTTGTCTTCTTGTCTTCTTGTCTTCTTGTCTTCTTGTCTTCTTGTCTTCTTGTCTTCTTGTCTTCTTGTCTTCTTGTCTTCTTGTCTTCTTGTCTTCTTGTCTTCTTGTCTTCTTGTCTTCTTGTCTTCTTGTCTTCTTGTCTTCTTGTCTTCTTGTCTTCTTGTCTTCTTGTCTTCTTGTCTTCTTGTCTTCTTGTCTTCTTGTCTTCTTGTCTTCTTGTCTTCTTGTCTTCTTGTCTTCTTGTCTTCTTGTCTTCTTGTCTTCTTGTCTTCTTGTCTTCTTGTCTTCTTGTCTTCTTGTCTTCTTGTCTTCTTGTCTTCTTGTCTTCTTGTCTTCTTGTCTTCTTGTCTTCTTGTCTTCTTGTCTTCTTGTCTTCTTGTCTTCTTGTCTTCTTGTCTTCTTGTCTTCTTGTCTTCTTGTCTTCTTGTCTTCTTGTCTTCTTGTCTTCTTGTCTTCTTGTCTTCTTGTCTTCTTGTCTTCTTATCTTCTTATCTTCTTGTCTTCTTGTCTTCTTGTCTTCTTGTCTTCTTGTCTTCTTGTCTTCTTGTCTTCTTGTCTTCTTGTCTTCTTGTCTTCTTGTCTTCTTGTCTTCTTGTCTTCTTGTCTTCTTGTCTTCTTGTCTTCTTGTCTTCTTGTCTTCTTGTCTTCTTGTCTTCTTGTCTTCTTGTCTTCTTGTCTTCTTGTCTTCTTGTCTTCTTGTCTTCTTGTCTTCTTGTCTTCTTGTCTTCTTGTCTTCTTGTCTTCTTGTCTTCTTGTCTTCTTGTCTTCTTGTCTTCTTGTCTTCTTGTCTTCTTGTCTTCTTGTCTTCTTGTCTTCTTGTCTTCTTGTCTTCTTGTCTTCTTGTCTTCTTGTCTTCTTGTCTTCTTGTCTTCTTGTCTTCTTGTCTTCTTGTCTTCTTGTCTTCTTGTCTTCTTGTCTTCTTGTCTTCTTGTCTTCTTGTCTTCTTGTCTTCTTGTCTTCTTGTCTTCTTGTCTTCTTGTCTTCTTGTCTTCTTGTCTTCTTGTCTTCTTGTCTTCTTGTCTTCTTGTCTTCTTGTCTTCTTGTCTTCTTGTCTTCTTGTCTTCTTGTCTTCTTGTCTTCTTGTCTTCTTGTCTTCTTGTCTTCTTGTCTTCTTGTCTTCTTGTCTTCTTGTCTTCTTGTCTTCTTGTCTTCTTGTCTTCTTGTCTTCTTGTCTTCTTGTCTTCTTGTCTTCTTGTCTTCTTGTCTTCTTGTCTTCTTGTCTTCTTGTCTTCTTGTCTTCTTGTCTTCTTGTCTTCTTGTCTTCTTGTCTTCTTGTCTTCTTGTCTTCTTGTCTTCTTGTCTTCTTGTCTTCTTGTCTTCTTGTCTTCTTGTCTTCTTGTCTTCTTGTCTTCTTGTCTTCTTGTGTTTTGGTTGCATGTGTTCTTCCTGAAAGCAGTCTGCAATCGAATCAAGTTTGTTTACAATATGCACCTAGGCTGTTTCACACGTTAGACTAGAAGTACTTGGAGGAATTACGTAAAGATTCATGAAGAAATGTTGATAACAAAGGGATTTTTGGGAGCATTTATTATGAAATGCCTGGATTGTTTCTCAAAGGAATCAATGGCGGAAATTCTGAAGAATTCCCCTTAAATTATTTTGTGCAAAACAAAAACAACCTTTAGAAGAATTCCTTCGGATTTCCCTGGATGAATTTCTGTAGGATCTTCAGAGGAAATTTGTGCATGAGTCCTTTGAGGATGAACGTGTCCACCCTTGTTGGATTATCTGAAGGAAAACTGTTGAGAAATTCCTGAAGGAATCTTTGTAACATGTCTTAAAGAAATCTTTGGAGAAACCATTGAATATTTGGAGAAAAAGATTAAATTCTCATTGGAACTTCTTAAAGGATTGTCGAGCGAATTGTGAAAGAGGATTTGAAAAAAGGCCTAAGCATTCTTTGGACGGTTTCCTACAGCTGCTATTGGAGGAATTTCTGAAGAAATCTCTGTAGGAATATACAAAGAAATGCTTGAAGGAATTCCTAAGAAATATTTGAAAGGACTTTTGAAAATCGTTTCAAGGAATGCAAAAAGAACGCTTGAAGAAATTTCTAAACAAATCCTTGAATGCATTCCTAAGGGATTGCTGAAAGAATCATGTGGGGTAGTCCCGAAGGAATTGTTTTTGGACATAATTCTTGGGAATATTATTGGAGGAATTTCTTTAGAAACGCTTGGAGAAATTGCCGAAGCAATCGCTGGAGCAACTTTTGAAGGAATTTGTAATAAAGTCCTTGATTAACTCCTAGATGATTCGTAAAAGATATCCCAGGAAGAATTCTTGGAGAATTTTCTCATGGAAATATGAAAAAAGTATATATTATGAAATTGTTAGAAAACCTGACAGAAAGAAACGTTGGAAGAATTTTGAAAGGATTTTTTGAAGGAATACCAGTAGAATTACTTTCGGTACTTCTGTGAGAATTCCTGAAAAAAAATCTAACATTTATTATTTGAATTTATGGAGTAATTATCAGAGTTATTCTTAATTCGTTGGAATAATTGTTGGAGGAATTTTTAAAGCTTTTCTAGAAAAATTGATTCTCTTAAAGAATTCATGTTGATGTTTTGGAGGAATTTGTGTAAGATTCTCGCAGAAGTTATTGTAGAAATATCACAGACATATAAATACAGGGTGTTAGGTTCCTGAGTGCAATTTTTTAAAGGGTGATAAAGGACAGAAAATGGTGAAAAAAATTGTTTTACGCATATGGTCAAATCTCAACCGTTACGTAGATATTGAACTTCCCATGTTTTTGACTCTTATTGCCTTAACTGGCTATAACCTTAAAATCATCTTTGAATCGATTAGTTTAGTCAAGTAACTAAATTTTCTAGAGCCAAGGGCTGAAAGTCTCTTTAATAAAGACAAATCAATCAATCAATCCAGTTTTCAAGAGCAAATACCTCAAAAGTAATAGGGGTACTCACTAAACAGATTACATTGCTGCGTAAGCCATGATTTTCTGCTTATTTGAAATGTTTCATGATTTTGCGAGTGAAATTATCAAAGATTGCCTTGGTGATCGCGACGTTTAATCAGTTTAATCAGTTTACGCTATTTGGTGAAACCCCCTAGTGTGTTTTAGTTTCTTTTTGTGAATTACCCAAGTAACCATGACGCTGGATATAGAGCATTAATTTCGCTTTATAGTGACATGCGATATAAAGTTGTTTTGTCATTAAAGTAGCTTTAAAGTTGAAAGTGGCGCTACTATTGTTGATTTAAAGCCAGCTTTACTGTGGTGTTTGCTAAAGCATATGAAATGTTTGTTCCATATAGCTAATGCAATCAAATCGGAATGCATACTTAAGGCATCATACACTGAAAATATATTTTGTTTCATTGTACGAAATCGCTCGTCATGTTTACAAATGCCATTCGTTGTTTTCTGCAACGAAAAGCTTCGTAATGTGCATGAGTTCTTTTCGTACAAAATTGCTCCGACACATTTTTCTGTCCCTTTTTTTGTCGGAATGACATTAAACATGCTTAAAAAATACCACACGTTCGTACACTTGGATATCACAGGCTTTGAATCACGTATCTTCTGATTGATACCTACCAGTGCTAACCACCCATCTGTGGGCGCTTGTTGAAACCACCCGAAAACAACCAGAACGCTTTCCACTTTGGTTCTGTTTATAAATAACTTTTACTTTCAACCGAGAGCATGTTTCCTTTCCTCTTCTCGCACACGCACCGTCATATGCTCATGAAAACAGGTTGCTTTGTTTTCTCTGCGATCCAATCAATCGTCAGTGATGACTGCAAAACTTTGTTGCATTCTACGAAGCAAAATTTTCTTTTTACACATGGTTAGTAAAAAACGTTTGACATTTCTGGAGCTCGATTTGAATAGGTCGTATGTGCTTTTGTCGATATAAAATTCGATCAGTTCATTTTATTCATTGTAGCAATATGGCAGATATTTTGCAAACTTTTAATGATGGAACAGAAAGCCTGTTTTGTGAGGATTCTGCTGTATGTTTGAACTTTGCTCAATTTCGACGGTTTTCGCTATAATGAGCGAATCCAACTGATCGAATTTTTAATCGACAAAAGCACATACGACCTATTCAAACCGAGCTCCAGATTTGTATGTTTTGTTTTATTCTACACAGCTGGAGCTAAAATCTACAGTGGGGTGACACAGCTGTCAAACTCGGTACATCGCCGCCTCACCCATCATCGTTTTTGGCTAGGATAGGATGTGACACCTGCAACTTCTCTGTCTAATTTCACAGCTTGCTGTCTTGTTTTTCCGCGTTGCTAAGATTATTGGTCCCCAAATTGGTCTCTTTTGGGCTGACTAGTTGTCGTATCCTATCCTAGGTTTTTGGTACGGCGCGTTTTGGTACCCACTTTCTGGACAGTATACCCTAACTTGCTCCTGATTTTCGGGTGTGTGGCTCGTGTGTTGCTAGTGCTTATTTTGGAAATTACACATTTCAAGCGAAATTGTTGTTCTTGATGATTGTCTCTCATTCTTTATCACTTTGCACGATATTATATGTAGCAGCGAAGCAGTGTCGATGTTTCCAGCGCATTTTCCCATGAATTAAGCAATCAAAACAAAAACATTGGACGCCATGTTGAATCGAATGTTGGGTTCCTGATTTTGGCCCTTCGTCATCCCCCTGAAAATCTACGAATGAGCAAGTTGACCGCCTGTCGGATTCGTGATTTCGTACATGATACTACTCCATTTGTATTGTTTCATTATGGTGGTACGAATGGACCGTACATTATACTCAAATTGCTTTCAATTTACGAAAACTAGTTTTACGAAAGATATTCGTTGAGGTTTAACGAAAGAATATTCTGAGTGTATCAAAAAAGAAAAAAAAGTATGTTTTTCATTTTTCTATCTATTTTAATCTTCTCATACCTGCTTCAATACTCTCACTCTGATGTTCTTTTTTTTATTGTACTTTATAGACTTCTGCAACTGGACCACGATGAAACTCAGACGCGCTAACGCTGTGTGCTACGATTACCATGTATTTTGCACCTGGAAAAATGTGCAACATAAGGTAACGTATTCGGTGTCTTCTGCGCACTTATTCAGCACATTGTAAAGTAAAAGTACGCAGAAGACACCGACATGATTCGATGCAAAATCGCAGTTTTATTCACGATCCCGCACTTATACTAACTGCGAAAGGGGTCCAGTGGGGGTGGGAAATGCGCAATACTTAGCTAGTGCCTTATTGAGTTGTGTTTTCTGCAGCTCTAAAAAATTGTGCTGGGGTCTGAATGTCATCAGTTATCTTACTCTCTCAAATTCATCCTCTTCAAAAACAAGCGATTACAGAACCGATTGATTCCACAAACGAAGATAATACTAAGATATAAATTCATCTGTGTTGATTCTGTTCTTTTTGTTTTCATACGTGCTCACTTCTACCAAAAAATACAATAAATAAGAAACAATACAAACAGCGTTTTAATCCTTTCTTTTATGAAATCGGGGTGTTATTTAAAATAAAGAAACTAATACCACAGACAAACAGACGTGTCACTTGGAACAACATGCGATAAAAATCATCGTCACGCTAACATAATCGCCCAATGCTTATTACGCTGTGGTACGCAAACACACTGAGTAGATGGCGGTAGTGAGCAAACGTCAAACAAGAGTAAAAACGATGCAAACGATTTCCGAACTACGGAATACTTGAATAATCCGTTGAAAAGGGAAACGATGGGAAGTGAGTAGAGTGAGACGTCTGTTTGTCTGTGCCAATACCCTACATAATTTTTGTTCCATCAGCATGCGATTGTTTTCATGTCCCAACCAGAAACCCAAAAAAATCATACAAAATATAAATTTTCAAACAGCACCATCTGAGCTACGCAGCAATCCATGAACATTTTGGTTTGTTTTTCTTTTCTTTTGAATGGTTCTGTTTCTATAAATGTTTTTTTTTTTCAACTGAGGGGTATTTTTCTGTTTACAACGATGGAAGCTTTAGTAAAGGCATAAAGTAAAAAAACGCTTGCATTATTGTTTTAACATGGTAATTCAATGAAGCATTAATCAACGGCCCTATAGAACTATACCGAACTGTCAAAATCCCATAATGCTTCAATGCTTTCATAATGTAGATTAAACGCTTCATTACTTGACATATGTAGAATAAAGGTTATCATGCATTAGCTTAACTAGATTATGATTGAATTAATGTTATGCTATAATTATAATGCTTGTGGTTACTTGGGATAGTTTTGCACACCATCCATCGTTGCTTTAATAAAACTAGTCAGCTTCCCAATTTCCGTTTTCATGCACTAATGGTTGATGGTCCATGAATGGGAATAGTCCAAGGAAAGTTTGATAAACAAAAGTCTGTAAACAACACTAGATTTGCTTGAATAGCCGTGGCAAAAAGGTAGTCAAATTGTATCATGCTGAACTGAAATTGTGCAGATTGGTTACCAGCCATCCCCTCCTACACATTTCAAGCTATGCACAGATGCACTTGGTGCACAGCATCGCTTTTTCGTGCATGATGGCAGACTACCCGAGGGATTCCTAGTATCGTACTCAGCTTTATATGAACTGAACGAGAGAAATGCTTCTATCGATGGGTAAATCTGAAAAAAAATGTGTGTCACATAAGTTCAATACATCGATATGTCTCATCCAATACATCAATACACTTCCAATTAAAGTGAATACATCGTAATTCTTATAACGTTTTTGCTCTTCAAAATTCTAAAATCAAAACGCCTTCCAGTTGCAAACTATGAAAGTGTAAGTAAAACTCTGAGCTATGAGACAGGTTCTGTCCCAGGGGAGATGTGACGCCAGGATGAAGAAGGAAACAAATAAATAAACGCATTTATGAAAACTTGGAAACGTGCAGCTTACAAAATCTGCAGACGGCCTTATATGTAAGATGCTTTCTAAGCTAACAATTGCAGTATATTAACACCAAACGATGAGCAAAAACAATCGCTGTCTTCAATAGGGTCCTAAAATAAAAGACGAAATCTCGCTTATATTGAATAATACGATCAAGCATGGTATTCTAATCGGAATTGTACTTTACTCGAACTTGAAAAACAAAGGAATAATGAGAAAATTCGAAATAAGTAAAATGGTAAATAGTTCTACTTTGACATTTGAGGTCAACCTTGTGTGACTGAGCTCGACATTTTTCGCACTGGGATTTCAAAAATGTTCCTATCTGACATACACGGTGAAAAAAAACACTCAAAGTATGTGTTATAAGCTAGGGACGAGACAAAAGGCTAAAAAAATAAAAATTACCGTCAAGGCACCATTCACCGTGGATCTAAGAGGATTCGGGGCAAATAAGGGCTGTCATTTGACACCAGTCTTATAAACATTGTTGGTGCCGCTTTTAACTGCCTTCATTATAGGTTAAAATTAAAGAAATATCAACAAAAGTAGAAAATTTTTCACAAAATTTGGTGATATAGTACAATTAGTAAAGGGTAGTAGGGTCGCCTAATTCCGTGGTAGGTCACCATTCACCGTGTATGAGAAATTTTATTCTACTTTGTTTAAAAATGATCAAAACAACCCAGCCAAGGGAATTTTCTTCGTTCAAGTAATAACTTGCAAGATTTTATTAGAAAAACGAATGTTCAAATTTTCGATTTTTTCTAGATATATGGGACAATATGGGGCACGGTGAATGGAGACCATTGATTTTTAGGGTACCCATTTACCGTGCCTTTTTGTTTCAATTTAAAAGTACGAGTAATCGTACTTTCTTGTTAAACTTACTTCGGTAATGCAAAATACATAGCTGATATGTGAATTTAATTGCTTCTTGGTGGAATAAAAACGTTACTACATTTAGTTTATCGCTTAAATTACCTTAGCGCAGTTTTCGTTTTTTCACTACGAATGCAATGAACGAGCAGAAACCCGCTTCATGTAAACACACTTTAGTGTCAAAATGATACTTTTAAATGTTTCTAATGAGCGTTTTGACATGGTAACAATAGATTAGTGGTGTATTGGTGAAATTGAAGGGAAATTGTCATATCATTCAATCATAAGGCTGATACAAATTTTATTTTGACTTTTTGTCTCCCCCCCCCCTTCAAAAATTTTTGGCAGGATTTCGCATTTTGAGGGGGCAGATAAAAAAATATTTATCAAATTATCGGGTCTTGCTAAAAATTCTTTAACAAATCCGATGAGTTTTTAATATTTTTCAGATTAAATGCTTTATTATTTTTATCCCCCCCCTCGACTAGCCAAAGAGTGGTGGGACAAAAAGTGAAATAAATATTTGTAACGGCCTAATATGGAAATAATGAAAAAATATTCGAAGGCACACGGTGAATGGAGCCCCCACGGTGAATGGCGCCTTGACGGTATATATTTTCAACTACGGTTAACAAAAACGTCAAAAAAATGAGTTAATATGTACTCTTGAACCATATATTGTGGTTTAAAACAAGAATCCCGATAGGACTTTAGGAGCCTATTGTGCGTAGCGTAACAAGCATTTGTCAGCATTTTGTCGAGTAATTTTAGAGTACATATAAGGCAATCCATGAGACAGATGCGATCAGCTGTTTTTTTTTTTGTTTACCATGTATATTTGACATCCGATGATCGGGGTGACAGTTGAACACAAAGGAATTTGTTAAGCACCGACGACACTTGACGAAACTTTGTTAAGTTGTACTCACACTATGTTTACATTTTTTAGCTGTCACTCCCATCGCGAAAAGTCGTCATGGATTGCCTTATTGTCGGGCGGCCACCAAACCGGACGTCGCACAATCAAGTTGCAACGCGACCCAACTCGCGACGTTTTTGAATCATGTCAAAAGTAGTGCGCATCTTCCCGTTGTTGTCAGCAACACAGCGCACTAGATGCGAAACAGTTGCGACACTTGTGGACCAAGAAAATGGCAATTTTTGATTGAGTGCCTCTCTTGATTCCAACCGGATTGACAATATTTCCAAATAAACTCAAACCTTTTGCTGAGTATTGAACTCTGTCATTCACAATCCAATGTGAAAATCACGAATAGCACATTATTAGACAATTTTCTTATTATTTTCGTTGCAGATAAAACCAAACTGATGTTGATTATAATTACCAAAGTCTTGTTGGACAGTCGGTTCTGTTGCTACAGTTCTGCATGTGCCAGGACGAAAAACTGACACGCTGACACCCTGATAATTCTGTTTTCCTACCGCAAGACAAATGTTCTAAATATAGAATTAAATATGAGGGTGAGGGGCTATGTACTCTATATTGGAATCATACTGCAATGGGATTCCAATGAAATTGTAGAGCTAAAAATAGATTCCAATAGAGCCTTACCATGGAGATTCCAGTAGAAAAACATCCTTCTACAACATTCATCTCACTGAACCAACGAGAATGCAGCTCATGGAGGCCTTTCCCACTAATACCTACAACACTATCTATCAGAGACAGTCATGAACGTGGAGAGATGATCCCTGTCGTCACGCTGTGTATAAAAATGCACATTTTATTTGAATATTTGCTGTCAAGCTTTCCAATTGAGTACCTATTTGAAATTTGAAAAAAAAAAGTTGTTTATAATATTTTATCCAAAAGAGCACCTTTGTTTTACAAGCCATGATTTTTTTTTTCACATTTTAATGCGAGGTATGCACTTCAAACGGCATCGCTCAAGTTATTTTCGTTCAGTGTATTATTTTTCCGTGACCGGGGGGTGAATTCCGGCGCACAGTTTCTTCGAGGAGAAGAAATTTTCTTCCATTGCTCACCAGCAAGAAAATTTTCTTCTCTTCGAAGAAAATGTGCGCCGGAATTTGCCTACGGAATGGACAAGTAATTTAACACAGCAAGCCCCCTTTGATTTGACGTTTCGTTTCAGCTCCGTACTAGGTTCCGGAAAAAAGCGACGCTTTTTCATTTCTGGAGCGATTCCTTGCCTGAATTTCCCACGCATCGAGAAAGGCCACAAAACTCCATGCGATCTACGTACTACCCATAAGCACTTTATTTTGACACCTAAAATCAATTTCAAATAGATTTTTTTATTTAACCTTTTGACAGCTCCTTAACTGCTTGACAGTTCATCTCAGTACGGACAGAGAATTTGTTATTTTTATTTTTTTTTGTTTAATTAAAGAGCGCCACTTGTCTTGCCAATTGACGTTTACATAGAAAAAGGCAAGAGAGGGCATTCTTTCTATTTTTATTCTTCGGTTTCAGTCTTCGCGCATCTCTATTGTGCGTTTAGCACTAAATTGATTTCCGAAAAAAATTTCTTGACTTCCGCTGCCTTTCCGTTGCGTTAAACGTAACGTCGGAAGTAGTGCGCTGTACAGTAAATCTGGTTTTCTATACAGCGCACTACTTCCGACGTAATGTTTAACGCATAGGAAAGGCAGCGGAAGTCAATGAAGTTTTTTCGGAAACCAATTTAGTGCTAACGCCACAATATAAACACCAAAATATGAGCCATTTTACGAAGTGACAACAATGTTGATGATGATATTGATTTTCACGGGTTATTGGACGCTACCTTCTGTCAAAATTCATTCATAAAATCGGCTCGTAAAATGGACTATTGACAACTTTGCAAACGCTGATTGGTGGACGGTGTGCACCAGCTACACTCCCGATTTTTTGAGTGCTACACTATCGTGCGCGGTGCAGAAAAAGTGCTGCACCGGTGTAGCACGAAAATCAAAAACGAACATTTTCGGTGCAAAAGTGCTACATTGGTGTAGCATCACCGCAAAAACGAAAACGAGATAAGCGTATCAAGGTGGAAGCTCTCTGTAACAGTGTTCGTGATTTTGGGTGAATGACTTTCGGGCGTTTGTCATTCATTCGGGCATTTGGAATTCGGGCGAATGGTTTTCGGGCGAATGTGACAAAACCATAGATTGAGAATGTACATTCCCTGGGACATGGGATAGTACGAAAAGAATCCATTCCGGGGAAAAAAAATAGAATATGTCTTCGGCAAAGTTGATAGGAATGATCAGCGCCATCTTTTGACAGTTAGAGTTTTTGGATCAATACCCCTAAAAGTGAGATACAAAATTCATTTTTTACATTGTCGAGATAGAGGGTTGACATCTTCAGCAAAGTTGTAGCATTTTCGATTCCAAACAACTTTGCTGAAGACGACAATGCTGTAATTGTCTCATCAATGCAGATAGAGGCCTGTGTTTGAAAGTTAATCCCAAAAACACGTTTTTCAAGCAAAACATACATTTGTAAAATTTTTAGACCCATACAATGTTCTGCAAAGTTGTACGTATCAAGAAAATACGAAAATACACAACTTTGCCAAAGACATCAAATCTATAAGAATTCAATAAAACGAGTTTTCAATAAATTAATTTATGTTCTCATTGACTTTTTGGGATGAATATCTTTCTTAGGGGCAAAAAGGTGCAGATGATGATCTTTTCAGAAAGTACATCTGTAAAGCTTTCAAAATGATGGTTAAGCCTGGAACACATAGCGTCCGTTTCGTCGAGGTTTGCGTTTTTTGACAGTTTTCCCATGTAAAAACCCGAGCATTAATCCAACTTTCGTCTTACCCTAATCAAAGTTCATTGCGTCTATGCTCTTCATTTCATTTCCTTTTTGCTTTTCAGAAGCATTCGTGACTTGTTTGGCTCTCTGAGAGCGCATGACACCCCCATCATTCTCATTATTCTATTCAATGAATGGGATTTGTACTAAATAGAGATATGTTTCAAATCTTATAAAAAGACATTGGCATACGTAAGACAATGCCATGATAATGCCGTGGAAAAAAAAAAGTTCTGTTTTGAAAGTATTCACTCAAGAAAGGTTTTTGATTCAAAAAATAAAAGAAATCAAAATGTTCGAAAATTGATTGTTCAAACATTTGAACAGAGGACTTAGAACGTCAAAAATTGCAGAAGGTCAGGCAATGTTCGCCGGGACAGCTAGATTGATATTAATGTTGGCCTTTGGTTTTTATTTTGAAGGGATGTATACACGCAAATAAAACCGTTCCAGAAAACGTCAAACTCCAGTCACGAACTCGTGAACAAGCTGGAACAACGTTTACAAATATACACCATGAAGCAAAATCACGGCACCAAGAACTATCAGGAACTGTGTTCCGCAAAGTATGCGTAACGCCTGAGGAATGAAGCACTCTCGCTAAGCAAAAATCAAGCTAACGTGATTTTTGTTCCTGCAAGCATCGGTCTGTTCGTGAAAATGAGAACTGTGTTGACAGAAGCGAGAACTTTGTTCATGGTTATGTTCCGGTAATCGTGATTTTGATCATGGACGTAGGAACTTACATCACGGTCTGGTTTTGCGGCATTTTTGTGGATCCTGCTGTAGCATTTTTACACCATACTTACATTTGCACATACCATAATCAAATACCTGACGATTGTGAGGACGCTGCTCACTAAATCTCATGTATTTAATAATAAACTACCGCCATACGATGATGAGAACGAACCAATAACGATTATCCCGGTCTGTACTTGCTGCTGCAGTTTGAAGAGCGCCGGCCCACCAGAACACAGCTAAGCAGCTCCAAAACATTCACAAAAACTATATTTATTATTTTGACAACAATTGCTATTGCTGACTTGGTTACTGAATAAAGGGGGTTTTATTTATTATATTATTACGTATTTGAATATCCATAATTTGGCAAAACAAACGGATTTTGTGTAAGTGAAACGACTATGTGGAAGGTGACTACCGGCTGGACGTTTGTTTTTGCGTGTGGGTTACTAATAATGACAGCGAGCACGATTGGAGTTCACGCAAAAAGGAACGAAATCACGAATGTTGTTTTTGGATAGGGGAACTGCGGCCATAACGCCCATAGGGGGCAAGTTGCGCCACACTTGTTTTAGGCAAACCACGTTATTTTCAGTATTATGTTTCCAGTTCAAAACCGAATTAGCGACATTTTTTCTTTGACTTCCGCTGCGTTTGCCTTGCGTTAAACACCATGTCGGAAGTGGGGCGCTGTATAGAGCACCAGGTGTACAATACAGCGCCCCACTTCCGACATTGTGTTCAACGCAAGGCAAAAGCAGCGGAAGTCAAAGAAAAAATGTCGCTAATTCGGTTTTGAACTGGAAACATAATACTTTTTTCAATTGCAATCGCTAAAATAAGAAGAAAAATGCTTCTTTACATTTGAGTTTACATATTTTTACTAAAAAAATTGTACAAAAACTTTGAAAAATGATTTTGGTTACTTTTGATGTAATTTTAGCCTGTCAAATGTTTGAACTTTTTTACATTATTTAAAAGAACTTTTTTCTCGCTATCCCCACAAACTGTTTTGTACACTCCCATTATTTGTGTACCAAGCCAAAAAAGTATCGAATTTGACCCTTACAACTTTTTACAAGGGTCCAAACTTCTGAGGCATGTGTGGGGTAAAATGCCCACCCTTAGTTATTTACATTAAAATAGCCATTTAGATCCAAATTCTGGCAGAAATTATGTAGAACACAAGTTGGAACCAAGCAACAGCACATTTTTACTATAAATAAGTTCACTAATCACACAGCCATGTGTCATTTTGTAGTAATTATTGATAAAACAGCTTACTATGACGTTTACATACAATTGACTTAAAAGTAAAACATAAAACTGGTTTATGGTTTCTTCTATTTGGAAGGAAACATGTTGGTGCTTCATGTTAGTGCCAAAAATATGTGTATTATAAAGTGTTTCGTGGTTAAAATTGGACTCTTCCTTAACGTGGGCGTCTTACCCCCAGTTCCCCTACTTCAATATCGTAAATAAAGTTCTTCTTTTTGAGAAGCGTTACGGAACGGGTAGTTCTGTAGAGCCGACATGATTTGTGTTCTAATATTTAAGATAGTTGATCACGGAAACTGGATGTTCTAATCACGTTAACTAGAAATCAATCACAAATTTGAACAGGCCATTGGTTTCGCTTTTCATGATTATTTCAGTAACAAATTTTGAAAACGACGTATAATCAATGCTATACCATTGATTATACGTCGTTTTCAAAATTTGTTACTGATTTGTTCCCGAATATCGGAACGGTTTTATTTGCGCGACGGAAAGTTTCATAGCTTTTACATAATCTGAAACTTTAGAATTTCATTATCAATTTAAACAAAAAAAAAAAAAACAAACAAAAACATTAAATGGTAAACATATTTTGAGAACGAATTTGATATTAAAACAATCAGTACTGTTGCGCAAATTAGACAAGAGAAGTCCCCCCTCAATTCCTCGCAGTTTTTTCTTGAAATTATGAAAGGTTTTACGTTTCTGGCTTTCTCCAATTTTTCCAAGTATGTACATCCAGAGGTTCTTATGTATTTGCTTTCATAAATAATTTCTTCCGAGATTATTCACGATTTCAGGTTTTTTACGGGGCCTCTGCTAGAGTATGTACCGCCCGGACTTTCTTCCAGAGTTTCTCGTTGGATTCCTCCTGCAGATCTTTCCAAAATTTGTCCAAAAATCTTCCAGGAATTTCTCTTGGTTGGGGATAGTTTTCTAACAGCATCTCTCGGGATATTTGTAGAAGTTCTTCCAAGGATTACTACCGGAGACAGTTTTCAGAGCAAAATATTGTGGATTTCCTTACGGGATTTTTCACGTAGTTTCTCCTTGGATTTATTTAAGAGGTTTTCAGAGTTCGTCAGTTAATTACTGGGATTAGTTCCAGATTTTTTTTCCGAGATGTCCCAGTTTCTCTCAGGATTTCATTCACAGTTCTTGAGGGTTCTTGAGGGCAATAAGTCTTTGCGGAGTTTTTCGCAAAAAATTGAACCGCGATTCCACGATATTTCTCCGGGAATTTCTCACAACAAATCCGTAAGTTATCCCAGGAGACATTCCGAGAAAAAATAAAAAATCTTGCAAGAACTCCGGGAGCAATCATTTAAGAAATCCCTAAAAGGAGTATCCATAATCTCGAGAAAATTTCTGAAAGAGTTTCCAGGAAGAGCTCTGGGAAAAATCTCGGGAAAACCTCTTAAAAATATCTCAGGTGGGTCGCTGCAAGAAATTAGATAATTAACAACAAGAAAAGGAAAAGCCTTGAAAAATATATAAAAAAAAATCACGAACTTCACGAGAAACACCAGTTGCTTCTGCACAACTCCCAGAAGACTCTCCGAAAAATTTTAGGAAGGATCCAGGATAAATTCTGAAAAGCTCTGAGAGACATCCCCGAATCAACACCTCTGAGATAAGTCCCTAGAGAAACTCCAAGAGAAATCTCAGGTGAAACTGCAAAATAAATTCCGCGAGAACGTTTGGGAAACACACCAGCTGAAACTTTTGTAAAAATCCAAAAGAGAAACTCTTGAAGAAAAAAAAAAGCTATCGAAAATTTCTTAAAGGAGTCACAGGATAAACTTCAGAAGGAATTTCCGTAGAAAATTAGTAAAAAACCTCTTAAAAATTGTGTAGGAGCTTTAGTAGAAATCCCAGGAATAACGCTTTCAAAAGAAATTTCGAGAGAAACTCTTACAGAAGTTCCGCGACAACATTTGCGGTTTATACTGAGAGAAACTCTTGTGGAGATTTCGGGACAAATCCTGGTAGGAACCCACGGGAACTCTAAGAAAACCTCTAGAGAGATTATGTATGATCCCTGTAAAAAATCTAGAAGAAATTGATCGAAGTTCCAGAACCCTGGAAGATTCTTAAGGAAGAATCAAGGAAAGCAATGTGAGAATCTTGATAAAATGCTGGTAGAAGTTCCAGAAAAAAAAACATGACGGATATTTGTTTTTCTGGAAAAATCGTTGTAGCCGATTTCCGAGATCGATACACTTTTTTTATTCATACCCACGAAACGCAAACTCTGCGAACTCTGTTTTTGAGAAGATTTACGAGTAATAAAATCCGCTATTTTTTTATTCATACGACCCATTGTATTATTTTTTTTATCGGTGCTACATTTCCCTGAGTATTCACGATATTCTCTGAGTTTTCCAGGGTTTTCCCTGTTAAATAAAATTCCCTGAGGATTTCCGGTTTTCCAGGTTTTTCCAGGTAGTAGACACCCTGAGTGAAAGTTACAGGAGGCCGTGCCTAGAGACCTGACAGGAGGAGAGTTCAATAATATTGTTATTTATTGCAGATTACACCCGACGATCACACTGTTTGGTACGCCTAATAAGTGTGATAAAAGTGCACATTTGCCTCGGATCGTCTTCAGTGCACTTATTCCTTGATTTATAGTGAATAAGTGCAGTGCCTACACCGAAGAACCCAACTCAATCCAACGTGGCTCTGCGCTGCAATCACACTTTGAAGCTGTGTGCACACTATTGTGTCAGTCCAATTTGGGGTGCAGTCATCAATAGCAACCCGAACAGTAAAGTGTGTTTTCTGAGATAATAACAGTGATTGTTGGAGTACCATTTACCTGATGCAGCAACTATTCAAAGATGAAATAGGGTTTGTGTGCCATCAGTAATCTCACGCTCCCAATTTCATCCTATAGAAGAATTCGAATGACCCCCAATTGTAGAGGTGCTAGGTGAGATGAGGAGAAAATCGTTTGTTTACATCTAAAAATACATTTAACGTCTTCAAAATATTTTGCCTTGGTGGTTGCTATTTTTCATTGGTAATGGCTTCCATTACCATCATTCTTGATGCCCACGCCGACAGACACCGGATTGGCCAGTTAACAAAAAATCCGGCAGATCGCCCGCCGGAGGCATAGCAAGAGCTCCTCAAATTAATCACATAAATTGTTCGTAAGTACCTACCGGATCTATGCGCATCTGAAAGAGAATTAAATTTTCTTTCTAAAAAGTGCTCGTTTGTTTCTCTATGATGCGAAATTCGATACGAAAAAGTGAAAAAGTGCACTTTGCCTATGCTGCGCCATGGCAAATTTTGGCGGAGTCACGTTTTTTATAGGGTTCTCATTCCTGCCACCAGATGCGGAGGGATCGTTAGCTTCCGTCAGATTTGCCTATAACCGTTCAAATCGCATCGAAAATGTGGTAAAACTTTTCATAATGCTTCATAATAAAGGAAAATTCGATTATTCTTAGCTGCAAAATATGATAAATTTCAAAGTTTTTCGTCCCGGCCAACCCGACCACCTTGTGACATACTATGAACTTCTGAAGGAGGTTGACGTGTCCTTCACCAAAGCAGATTTTCTCATTTTTATCCGAACAGAAATTATTGCTGGAGGCTCCAGCCTGGAGCAGTTACACTTTTTTTTGCACGGGTCCGGTTTTTGCTATAACTCAGTCAACTTTGAACTAATTTTCAAGAAATTTTGTGCACATGTAGGTACGGTTAGTACTATTTGTGCACAGAAAAAAATATGTGATTAAAATTCAGCGAGAAAGCATGCACATAAAGGGAATACTAGAGTTAGTGCACTTTTACATGAGATATAATGTAAAATTACAGTACCATCGTGTAAATTTCCGCCAACCATCGCGTAAGCCATGATGGACTCCAACCGGTTATGCGACTATTAGCGGAAATTTACACGAACGTAACGTAATTTTACATGACATCTCATGTAAATATGCACTAATTCTAGCATTCCCTTTATGTGCATGGGTTTTCGCTGAATTTTACATGAATATTTTTTTCTGTGTGTACAAACAATCAAGTCAATTGGATCGAAAAAAAAACACCCGTGCAAAAAAAAAGAATCGGGTGTAAATAAATTACTGACGTATTACCTGATAGATGAGTTTCTGATTGATTGTACATACCATGGATCAGCACGAAGAGAACCTATTCCGGGATTTGCACCTTGTGTTGAAAAAAACTTCCGAATAGAAGAAACCTTTTTTTTTATCAAAAATTTTATTTTTTTTTGTGTTGTGTTCTGTTGTGGCAAGTATTTGTAGTATGCAGGAGGAGAGTACAATAAAGACATTGCACACTGGGCCACGAGCGGGATCTAGCAAGTAAAAACCTCTAGCATTTTGGGAGTACATTTTTTTGAGTTGGTGTCTTCGGACACTTGTATTTATTTTACCTGTACTTTTCTGTGGTGAAGAAAATTAGTTGGTAATGTTGCCGCATAGGTGGCGCTGCGATACTAACTTTTTTGTCTTACGTCCTAGAGGTTTCCCGTCTTCTGCAAAGTTGTAGAGCGTGCAAAAATAAGTAAAGTCGTCGAAGACACCAAAGTTGTGTGACTTCAAATAACAAAGTTACATAAAAAATAGTAAAATTTACGTGAAAATCACGTTTTCTTGACTATTTTGAATGTTTATCGCAAATTTATCTATTTTAACACTGCACACGTGTTAATCAAAGTAGCCTGTGTCTGATGATACCAACTTTACAATTTTTCAGGACCTATCAAATGGTTTTTTGGGCAAAATAGTAAAAATTACTATGATTTTTACTAGCATTTTTTTTTCAAAAAGCTGCAAATTTCGGCTAAATTTGATGCTTGCTTCAAAATATACCACTCAAGATCTATTAAATCTGAAAGTTTGCCGGAGGTACAATTTGGTGTTTTTGAGATTTCTTGTTTTAAAATATTGATGATTTTATACATAAATTATTTTGAAAGAGAAGCAATTCTTTCGTCCGGAGTTGTCCAGCCATTAGATCCTCACGGATCACTTTTAAATAAATAGTTTTATGTTTACCCAACGCCTTAATTACTTGAAATTGACGTTTTGTGTTCAATTGTCTAGCGCATCAATGTATTGAATCGACAATGCACATATATGTATTGGTCTATTGAAAGAAAAAAAAATATAATGCCTTTTGATCCTGTGTGAGCGACTTACGTTAGTGCAAAGTTCCGGTATACCAATTCGGGGGAATCAATAATGATTTTCAGTTAACTCAACGTACATATGTTTAGATGGATACTGATGAAATTATGAAAAAAAAACTTAGCTCATCAATGCCGTGTCATTAATTGGCACTGCGACTTAATAAGTAAAGCACTTGTATAAGAGTCGTGAATTCATATCTCATCTTGAGCTGAAGGTTTTTTTTTATAATATAACCAATAATTTATTCATTTTTACGTATGTACGTTGAGTTAGCTGAGAATCATTACTGACCTCACGGATTGGTATTACGAAACTTCGCACTTGCGTGAGTCGCTCACAGAAGGCCAAAAACCATTATAATTTCTTTCTTTCAATAGACCAATAAATATATGAGCACTGTTGATTCAACAAATTGATGCACAAAACAATTGAACACAAAACGTCAATTTTGAATAATCAGGGCGTTGGGTAAACATAAAACTCTTAACTGAAAAGTGATCCGTGAGTATCTACTGGCAAGAATATCCCGAGATGAACTAGCCTAGGGTTAAAAATCTCGTTAATACAGACAAAAAAATAAAGAATTGCTTCTCTTTCCAAATAATTTAGGTTTTAAAAACATCATTATTTTAAAACAATATATCTCAAAAACACCAAATAATACCTCCGGCAAACTTTCAGATTTAATAGATCTTGAGTGGTATATTTTGAAGCAAGCATCAAATTTAGCCGAAATTTACAGCTCTTTGAAAAAACTGCTAGTAAAAATCATAGTAATTTTTACTATTTTGCCCAACAAAACATTTCAAAGGTCCCGAAAAATTGTAAAGTTGCTATCATCAGACACAGGCTACTTTGATTTACACGTGTGAAGTGTTAAAATTGATATATTTGCGATAAACATTTAAAATAGTCATGAAATCGTGATTTTCACGTAAATTTTACTATTTTTAATATAACTTTGTTATTTGAAGTCACACAACTTTGATGTCTTCGACGACTTTACCTATTTTTGCACGCTCTACAACTTTGCAGAAGACGGGAAACCTCTAGGACGTAAGACAAAAAAGTTAGTATCGCAGCGCCACCTATGCGGTAAAATTACCAACTAATTTTCTTCACCACAGAAAAGTACAGGTTAAATAAATACAAGTCTCCGAAGACACCAACTCAAAAAAATGTACTCCCAAAACGCTAGAGGTTTTTACTTGCTAGATCCCGCTCGTGGCCCAGTGTGTGTTATTTAGCAACCCGAACAGTAAAGTGTGTTTTCTATGATAATAATAGTGATGGTTGGAGCGGAGAATCATTCTCCTGATAGCAAAAAGGTAGTCAAATTGTATTTCATGCAGATACTGTTCAACACTCATCACAGGTTTGACGTGATTCGTGCGATAGTGGTTGTTGTACCGGAATTGCGACAGAGACAAGACCCGGAGGTGCTTGCTACTGAGTCACAATCCCAAGGTACCAGGTGCTGTTTGTTGTTGTTGCTGCTGTTGCTGTTGCTGTTGGTTGTTCGCCATCTTCCGGTGGAAGTGCGTGGGCTGGCCGTGAAAGTTGTTAAACACTCACTCCAGTATTGGGCGACGACAACGCTGCTCGTACCCAGAACGAACTGAAAACGACGACGGCGCGCGTCTGATGGGGGCGTGAATTGCGAAAGTTTGGTCACCTTTGGTCCTTCACAATTCACATTGGAATGCGTACTGGTGCATCAAACCGCTTCATCGTGCATGAAATCAGACTACCCGAGTGACTTCTGAGCATCGGACTTGGTTTTATAGAACAGAACGATGGGAGCGATTCTATCGATGGAGAACGTCGGATAAAGGTGGCGACGGCACGCATGGGCAGTGCACTATGGGTCAGAATGTTGAAGTTCGCTTTGCACTTAAAGTGCAGCACTTTACAAACTCTTATTTTGTAAATAAGGCTCAAACATCTTATATTAAAAAAAGTTTTATTGTTTAACGGCCAAAGCAATCTAAGTCAGTTAATGTCGTCGAATTTACCTTGATACATGAACACTTTGAATATGATGATGAACCTGGGCTTGTTGAGGAAATATCTGTAAGTTGATAGAAAATCGTATTAAGTACTGTTTTTTTGAATTCCATTAAGAATTTGCTTCCTTTGACAGATACGTGTTTCGACCTCAACTGTAAGGTCGTCTTCAGTGTCTCTTACATGACTCGACTCAAAGTCGAGGACCTCACACGATTTCCTTTTTACTTACGCCACACACAAACAGACGTCTCCCTCTACTCTCTCGTCATCGTTTCTCTTTTTAACGGAATATTAAAATATTCTGTAGTTCGCAAATCGCTCGCTCATGGCGCTTGCATCGTTTTTGCTCCTATTTGACGTTTCCTTAATACCGTCATCTACTCAGTGGGTTTGCGAACCACAGCGTTATTAGCATTGAGCGATTGTGTTTTCGTGACGATGATTTTTATCGCATTTTGTTCCAAATGATACGTCTGTTTGTCTGTGCTTACGCTTTGAATAGTCAGTATTCTAATGAGAGTCCTCCGTGTACAGTAAGAGGGTGGATGATATGTATGGAACTGGTTCCATCAATAATAGTTTTGAAAACATCAACAATAATTTGATCACAGACAAACAGACGTAACACTTCAAACATTTTTCGATTCAAATCATAGTCACGAAAACTTATTCGCCCAATGCTAAAAGGCCTATGTTTGGCCGACCACCAACCAGGTGGCGGTAGTGAGCAAACGTCAAACTCGAACAAAAACGATTAGAGCGCCACGGTTGGGCAGTTGGCCAACTATCAAATTTTGAAAAAGACCGTTAAATCGGTGTACGATGTGAATTATCAGAGTGTTACGTCTGTTTGTCTGTGGTTTGATATTTTTTTATACGTATAAACTTGCAATAGATATTTACTTGTCATTCTGAGTGAAAACTGGATCTAATTTGTGTTTTGAAGCTATAACCATATTGAGAAAATGGAATCAAGTCTGCCCAGTCTCTCCTACTCATTAACATTATCATAGTTATGATAGAACCGGTTGATTTTTTATAAATATTTTTATTTTTGTGTATTTTAACTAGTTGCTAATTCTACACTTAACGAACCGGTTGATCAAAATTGATGGAATTTTGCAAGAAATTGCATTTATTAGTATCATAACTGCTTACGAAATGTCGTCATCAACCTTGCAATATTTGGGACTGTTGCGGAAAAGAACTATCTATCATGCGAATGAAAATTGGTCATTATTCATTGCACAAAATGCATCAATGCACCATTTTTTTTTTTGAGCGACAGGTAAAAGTACTGCAATTTCACGATTATCACAGGCAGAAAATGCTAGTAGGAAAATCATTCATATAGGATGCGTTCTTTTCTTGGCAGTTCAATAAAGTAGCTCAATAGTTGTGAAAAGATATTTCAATCGGATTCGGATACCTTTCTACTGGAATGGCAATGATTTTAAGCTCTATTGGAATCTATTTTTAGCTTTTTCGTTGGAATCCTTTTGGTAAGTGACTTGAATGTTGTAAAAGGATACATTTCTCCCTGAATATTTATTACCTACTAGTTTCTATTGGAATCTATTTTTATCTGTACAATTTTGTTGGAATCCTAATGCAGTCGGATTCCAATATGAAGTATATTGCACTTAATACGCTATAGTTCACCACTGGACTATCGCACTAGTTTTCACGAGTGCGAAAACGCTAATAAAAGTGCGCGATTGCATCAAATCAACTCGGTGTCTTCAGAGCACTTGTTCACCATAGATTGAAGAAATAGTGCGCCGAAGACATCAACCTGATTTGATGCAATCGCGTACTTTTATTTACGTTTTCGCACTTATGAAGTCGCAGTTCGCAGTCCAGTGGTGAACTAAATGAGGTATATCAACCCTTGTAGGATGTTAGAGTCAATATGACCCAGGCAGGCACGCTGAATGTACACTACGCCATCGTGGTGCGAAAAACCTTACATCTTGGGAGAGTCTAATTCTATATTTTGAACATTTATCTTGTAGTAGGCATGGAAAACAGGATGTCTGCGTGCCAGTTTTACGTCTTGGCACACGTGGAACGAGCAACAAAACAGGCTGTCCAACAACATTTTGACAAATAATGACTAACATCAGTCTTTTTTTATCTGTAAAGAAAAGAATCAGAAAATTGTCTAATGATTTTATTCGTGATTTTTGTATTGGAATATAAACGACAAATTTCAATCCTCGACAAAAAGAGTTACTCTGAAAATAACCTAAAATGGCACGACAAAGCGCTGACAAGTGCTCGTTCCAGGGATGCAGGGATTCCAGGGATACAAAAATGTCATTACGTTATTTGCTATTTTCGCTGCACCTAGTAGGAAATGTAAATAAACGACATCATTGATTATCCCGAAGATTATCCATTTCTAATCAGCATTATGGATTGGCGAAGCTTACAGAAATTTACTCCGGAAGAAATAGAGAAAAGTCATAACATTTTTTTCATGTAACTCTGCGACATTTTCCATCCCTGTAGTTACGCTGCACGTGTGTATAATCCAAGGACAATAGAGATAAATGACATTTCAACACCTGAACACTAGCGCGAGTTTTTCCTCACACAAAATTGCACGGCTATTCAGATTGCATATGTAAATATTACCCAATCGAATAGGGTAAAACTGGTGAATAATGATAAAACTAACGTCCGGGGTAAGAGTACAAAAATTTTCCCCACAGCTTCACAACTACTTCTACAAAAAGGCACACATACATTTGAACGTGATTACCACTATTATTGACGGCAGCGTTCGTTTTTGCTTATGATTTGGTATTTAGGCACTGCAGTTGTGAGTTTCAAACGCCTAATCTGATGTTTTTGAAGGTGTAGAATGCACCTTTTCAAGTGTTTTTCTCCATCCTGGCGGCATATCTCCCCTGGGACAGAGCCTGTTTTACAGCTTAGGTTTCTATGAGTACTTTCACAGTTTGCAACTGGGGGCGTATTTATTTTAGAATTCTGTAGAGCTAAAAAGTTATAAGAATTACGTTGTATTGATTGAAATGTATTGACGTATTGGGCTACCTGCGTGCGTTCCATAGTGATGTCACTTCCCTATTTACCCATCGATAGAACCATTTCTCCCGTTTAGTTTATATAAATGCAAGTACGATAATAGGATACTTTCGAGGTAGTCTGACATCATGCACGAGAAAGCGATGTTGTACACCGGTACGCATCATATCTTGAAATGTGTAGGGGGAAAGGCTGGATACCAATCTACACAATTCAGTTCGGCATGTATAATTTGACTACCTTTTTGCCATGCCTGCCAATGCCTTTTGCCATGCTTATCTAATGTCGTTTCAAAACTTTCTTTTTTTTTAATATATAATCAAAACGATCAATTTTTGAACCGGTAAAATACATTATTTTAATGAACGATTGAACCTATGGCTAAAATAAGAGTTTAGGAGAACCGGTCTCCTAATCCGATTTGAACCGAAAAAATAGAAAAAAAATCTCTCGCTTGTGCAGAGTCAATGCAATGGAAATTTTTATAGACCAACTAGCTGTACCCGGCAAACTTTGTCTTGCCTACTGCGTTTTTTGACGTTTTAAGTTTCTAGCCAAGACCAAATCCCCGGTCCCTGGTATGGAAGATCGATTTTCAAAAACTATAAATTTTTCCATGTTTTATGCTTCAAAAACCTTCCTTGGGTGAAAACTAACAGAACAAAACTAAGACGACCAAAATCGGACCTTCCGTTCGCAAGTTATGCGCGGTCCCACGTATGCCACAGCATTTTTATATATATAGATGAGATTGATTTTGTAAACCGTTTGGTCAAATCAATCCAGGGATGAACCGATAAAAATCTAATCGGGTTAAGTACGGTTCCTTTGAATTCCACTAAGAATTTGCATCCTTTGACAGATACGTATTTCGACCTCAACTGTAAGGTCGTCTTCAGTGTCTTGTACTTGACTCGACTGTACAAGACACTGAAGACGACCTTACAGTTGAGGTCGAAATACGTATCTGTCAAAGGATGCAAATTCTTAGTGGAATTCAAAGGAACCGTACTTAACCCGATTTTCTTTTTATTTACAGATATTCCCCTAAAAAGCCCAGGTTAATCATCATCGATAAAAATCTGTTATTGTCTTGTTTCAGAAACGTTGTAGTTTATTAGAAATCGCGACGCTCTAGCACATTTTTATGAATTTACCACTTATAAGGATCCTCCGGATAACACGAAGGTTCATCGAGTGGCCAGGCCACTCAACCTCCAGTGGATTTCAACCTCAGATTGCTGAAACAATTCACGACTCTGTAGCACAATTTTTATCGATACATATTACGAGCACCAGTGGATACGAGGAAGAAACGAAAAGTTTCATCAATCGGGGCGGGAATCGAACCCTTACCTTGGTGACGCTAACCGCACGGCTACGAGGCTTATTGTGGATTTGGCACCAAATTGGTGTCGGAAGGAACTTCATTGACTTCCGCTGCCTTTCGTATGCGTTAAACATAACGTCGGAAGTAGTGCGCTGTATAATAAATCTGAGGCTCTAGTCAGCGCACTACTTCCGACGTTATGTTTATCGCATACCGCATTTAGTTCACCACTGGACTGCGCACTAAGTCTTCATATATTGAAGAAATAGTGCGCCGAAAACATCAAATTGATTTGATGTAATCGCGCACTCTTATTTACATTTTCGCACTCATAAAAACTAGTGCGATAGTCCAGTGGTGAACTAAATGCGCTATATTTTTAGCAATCAAAACAAAGCAGGTGTCACCTAGAGGTGACACTGGTCGTTGGAGAGTTAAATAGAAGTCAATTTCATTGTGGTTAGTCATAATAAAATTAAACCATTTGGTTGAGAAATTGCGATATGTCATGCTTAGTCATACCAAGAAGTTTGTATGCTTTTTTGATGCTTACTATAGCGAAATTGATGTTTCTAAAAATGCCTAAAAACATGCAGCTGTAAAAAACAAAGCAGATTTTTTTAGAAACGAAAATAAGATTTTTCGAACCTATAAATACGGTGTATGTATTGAAATAATAAAAGGAGCCATATTAAAACGAAAAATGTTATTTGTTGTTTCAACAATGATAGTCCATTGAATTAAAAAGCGGTTTTATTGATTGTTTTGTTTACATACATACAAATAGAATCCAAACACAACTTTATAAACAAATTTATTCGTTTTGTACATCAAATTATACCTAAATTGAGTACTAGTCCAAGTGAAAATGTATTTCACTACATGATATTCGGTTCTGGTCTGTGGTTTGTGGCGAAAACGAATTCTAAAACGAATCTCTGTAGCCGGTGCCATAGTCATGGTTAATACATTCATCGTAAAGCCGAACAAAACATGCTATAGATTCTGCGATAGATAAACAAATCAGTCCATCATGTTATTTAATAGTCACCTTTTTCTTTCCTTAGCCAGTTTCTTTCTTCTCTACAATAAGAATACTTCATTTCGATACACTTCATCGAAACCAATTAGCTTAAATGAAGGAATACATTGAGGAATACATGTAAGTAACATAACAATGCAGAATGAGATACAGAAATTATATACTTCCCTAGCAAACATAAAACAAAGCAACAGCTTCTGAATAAACTGGATTATTTTACCTCGTTTTGTTTTTCTCGTACACTAAGTGTACTGAAAAGGCTATATGTTCACTCAAAAGACGATTTTTCTCAGAAAGGCTCGAAGAATCAAGTCGCATATACCAATCGACTCAGTTCGATGATTTGAGATGATGTCTGTATGTGTACATGTATGTGTGTATGTATGTATGGCTGTGCGCAAAATAAGTTCACTCACTTTTAAGGCACTTCCCATTGACCGGTTTTTCGGATTATAGCTCGAATCGAACCGAAGTTTTACCGCACTGTTTGCTATTAAAAATGGTCCTGATCGGTCGAGGCGTTCCGGAGTTATGGCCTTTCAGTGATCCGTACCAGCACCGGTGGAACTGGCCATATATAAAACTGAATCAAGCCCCATCATGCGACACATCAAACTGCGGTGATTTTTGTAACCTTCAGTATGGCTGATGAATTTTGTGCGGTAACCCAAGTAACACAGAAAACATCTTTGAAAATGACATTTGAAAAAAAAATGTTGTTCTACAGTACCATAATCGTTTCTGTACACATCTTATGTTGAAATCATGTTTGAACTATGTTTAGCAATAACAAGGTATTGAAAAATCTTATCCATCTGACCACATGTTATAGTAACGTAAATTTAACTTTGGTTACACTAGATTTTTGAATCATTATCTTCTTTCAATTATTGATGATATGTAAAATATCAGTAGCGCATAGTTATAACCTTTGGGCTCTAATATGTTACGAAAACGTTATTTTTACGTATTCAGTACGTTAATGTATACGTTTATCAGACCGCTGCCTCTCGTCACTCACTTGAACATTATTCATGAAACATCTCTTGCACGCAAAATTACTAGGAAATCCAACTATGATAGCATTCACCACTCATTTTTATGCTCTGCAATTATCCAGACTTAATATTTCTTTGTCGTTTGCTTAACAGGTAATCACATTAATTAATATGTTCTGAAAAGCTTGGCGACTGTGAAATTCACTTTAGGCCTGAATTGCTCGGAAGAAACTAGCCACCTTTGAATTTCACTTGACTATCAGGCCTCCTGTTATATAATAATCACTTTTGGTACTTACGTGGCGGCCAAAGCCAAATATCACTTAGGAACACTATTTTTAACCCAACTAATAGCTTTAAATCAATTTATTAAGATTCGCTCCAGGAACTGCAATCAAACATTGTTATTGTTATACTGATGTTCAAAACAGGTATCCAGAAACAAAAATCACATTGTTGTATGCTATTTGGAAATGGATGTTGCAAAAACGTTGTTATGATGTTTTTTTCAATGTTTTTCAAACTATTCCGGTAAATGACACAAATTTGCAGTTATCGCACCGCTATCCGTCAAAACGGTGCGCCATGTTAGCCCAAATGAACTGTGGAATGAATTTTACGATCATTTAACGTCAATTGATGGGTTGTTGACGCCTGTCTGACGTTGCAGTTATCGAATTTTGTTCGCTAAGTGAAACGTAAACAAGTTGCAGTTATCGAACGTCTACTGTAGTTGTTTATTCATATGCAAGTTTTTCCTTAAAAATTATTTATCTGGCAGTTTAAACATTCTTTAAAATAATTGACACGAATGCACTTTTTAGTGTAAAATATCATTAATAAATAAAACAAATTAAAATAATATAATTGCCTTATCGATAACGTACACAAATTTTACAGTTAAAATAACATCATTAATGCAATATAATTAAAAATAGCATTCGGCAGGGCCCATATAGCCGAAGCGGTAAACACACGGGTATTCAGCATGACCATGCTGAGGGTGACGGGTTCGATTCCCGGTCGGTCCAGGATCTTTTCGTAAAGGAAATTTCCTTGACTTCCTTGGGCATAGAGTATCTTCGTGCCTGCCACACGATATACACATGCAAAATGGTCATTGGCAGAGGAAGCTCTCAGTTAAAAACTGTGGAAGTGCTCATAGAACACTAAGCTGAGAAGCAGGCTTTGTCCCAGTGAGGACGTTACGCCAAGAAGAGGAGAGGATATTACATAAATCTTCCTTCCCCTGTTCAATCCGATAGGAAGCGAATGAATCCATGACGAGTGAATGTATTTATCTCACCATACATTTTAAATGGCACTTGAAATTAGGTAATTGTGACCAAACATCGAGATGATCAATTACAAATGAAATGTAAGGCTTGAAAATTACATTGAACTATTACCAAATATGTCATAATAAGTGTTACATTTATTTGCTCCGTGTGCGATTGACAAATGATAATTTTCCTGCTAGCAAAAACTAAGTAGTTGTTACGATGTTGCTGAGAACATATCCGAAACTTAATTATGTGTTATAAAAATGTATTGAAAAACATCTTTAGTAACATCGAAGATGTTTTATAAGCCGCCATTTTTTGCGCTTTTTCGGTGATATATGTGTACGAAAACAAGTTTTCCATATTCTGAACAAAACTTTGATGTTTGTATGAAACATGTATTATATACATTATTATAACAAGTTGTGTTACTTGGGAATCCAGAACCATAAATTCCACGATGTCGGTCCAAAATTCAAGATAGCAGCCTAATATCCAAGATGGTGGCTGTTTGATGGTGTTTTCGGCTCTAAAATCTTTGAATATGGGCTTATTTGGTATGGGGAAGATGTCCGGAGTTCAAAAATGGCGACCAGAATATCCAAGATAATGCCCTAATATACAGGATGGCGGCTCCAAATTCAAGATAGTGGCTGTTTAATGGAGTTTTAGGCCCTAAAACCATATACAGGGGATGGCCAAAATGTTTGGGATAGGCAACTTTTTTTCTCCCACAAAAAAAAATCAACATGCTGTAACTGTTTATAGAGTGCATAAAAAAATCTCAAATTTTGACTGCTTGTCAACCTATTATATGTGCATCATTGGTACAAATTTGGGCTTGATTGATTAATGTTTCGCGAAGTTAGAGCCCTTCGGGTAAAACACTATTTTTAAGACAACTCATTTTTGAGCTGTCATATCTCGGATACCAGTGAACCGAATTAAATGAATTTTTTAACGTTTATCAACAATATATTGATACTTAATACGACGTTATAAAATATAATATATTCTCACGGCGAATTAAGTTATACCGGGTTGGAATTTCGACCCATATAGAAGAAAATAGGTCAAATTTACAATACCACACAAACATTACGAAAAGTGTTCTTCCTTCAATCTAAATAGGCTCCAATATATCTGATTAGAGATAGCTTGAGAACAGAAGTGGAAAATCTTTGGATATCAACACTAAAATTTGATGACATTGATGTAAAAAAATTACATTTTTTCGAGAAAAATCAAAAAAGTGTCAATCCATGATAACTTTTTTTAACGTTTAAAAAGTACCTATATTTAAATAGTTTGTGAAGCATTTGCATATTGTTAGTGTACGTTCAAAATTTAATTCAATTCGGTTCACTGGTTTCCGAGATATGACAGCTCAAAAATGAGTTGTCAAAAAAATTGAGTTTTACCCGAACGGTTCTAACTTTGCGAAACATTAATCAATCAAGCCCAAATTTGTACCAATGATAATAGGTTGACAAGCAGTCAAAATTTGAGATTTTTTGATGCACTCTATGAAAAGTTATATCATGTTGAAACTATTTGCGAGAGAAAAAAAAGTTGCCTATCCCAAACATTTTGGCCATCCCCTGTAACATGGGTATATTTAGTATAAGGAAGATGTTCGGAACCCAAAAATGGCGACCAGAATATCTAAGATGGTGGTCTAAAATCAGAGATGGCTACTCAAAAGTTTTAGGCTCTAAGTCTGTAACTATGCAAAATGGGTATATTTCGTATGGGGAAGATGTCTGGAGTTCAAACGACGACCAAAATATCTAAGACAGCGGTCTAAAATCCAAAACGGCGGCTTGAAATTAAAGATGGCGACTGTTTAGGGGGATTAGGAGCATAATGGACAACCGGGCGAAATGGACACCCCTGTTTTTGCCGAAACCGTTGACTTTTATTGCTTTTATGTAAAACTTTTAATGCATAAATGTAAAGGAACAAGTCATGGTCCTATTTTTCAAAAGTATCATTTATATTGCTCCAAAATAACCAAAATATTATTGAATTTGAAATATGTTTTTCATATGGTGAAACTCTTATAATTTCGAAGCAGCAGCAAATAAGGTATTACGAGTGTTGGAGTGTGTCCACCATAAAAACAAGTTACCTTATCTACATGTATGTGGAGATTTAGCAATGGATGAAGTATTTTATTTTTGATCAGAATTTACTAAAAATAGCAATTTCAATGTTGTATACTGTTAGGCGTTTTAGAGAGTTTGGAAAAAAAATCAGTCCGATTATTTTTGCCTATTTAATTAACTTTGATGTTATGTAAACTCGTCTAAGTTGGAGTATTATATCTGTGGCATTGATCTCCGTAGGCATATTACCTACTTGCTTTTTACCGAGATTGGCACCGCCAAGCACTCAGCAAACTCGTTTTTCTACGAGATCTCAGCAATCGTGTTGTTTGTTTGCTGAGGTTCAGGACATGTTTTGCCGAAATTCAGCTAACAAACGTCATTTTTTACCGAGATTCAGTATAAATATTTGCTGAGACACAGCGGTGCCGGCGTTTGCCGAGCTTATCTTAGTGTGTAACTGATCGATGTAATCAAAGAATTAGCATAACATATGTAGGAGTGTCCACTATGCCCCGATGGGTGTCCATTTCGCCCCGTACCTTTCCTGCCAGCCCTAAAAAACACACGATTTAAAATTCGATATTTCTTCAAAATAAAGACATTTTACCTACTGTAAATGATTGAAATACGAAGGAAACAAGCTACAGTTGTAAGCCAACTGATAAAAAGTTTTTCACCGTTATACAGGTCTAACAGGTTTAGGGCCCATATAGCCGAGGCGGTAAACGCACGGGTATTCAGCATGACCATGCTGAGGGTGACGGGTTCGATTCCCGGTCGGTCCAGGATCTTTTCTTAAAGGAAATTTCCTTGACTTCCTTGGGCATAGAGTATCTTCGTGCCTGCCACACGATATACGCATGCAAAATGGTCATTGGCAGAGGAAGCTCTCAGTTAATAACTGTGGAAGTGCTCATAGAACACTAAGCTGAGAAGCAGGCTTTGTCCCATTGAGGACGTTACGCCAAGAAGAGAGAGAGAGAGACAGGTCTAACGTACTCATTTGTTTAGGGTGTCCATTATGCTCCTAATCCCTCTAATGGTGTTTTAGGCTCTGTAAGCATTGAATGGGTATATATGATATGGGAAAGATGCCCGGAGTCCAAATATGGCGGATCTGAATTCAATATGGTGGTTGTTTAATTGAGTTTTGGCTCTAAAACCATGAAATATGCTTATAGGGTAACCAATATAATTTGGACCCCTTATATTTTGGACCCCCTGGGTCGTATTATCACAACTTACACAGGTTTAATGATGAGATGACGAACATTTTTAGAATCATTCGCTAAATAAGATCGCTCTGCACGGGCAGCAATCATTTCCTCACTGGAAATATCCTTATTTGCCTTGAAATTATTTTTTGTCAATCTCGTCATCCGTGCGAGTGTCGCATCATGTTTACAAAAAGAGATTGCGGTGCTGAGGAAACTTGCAGATGTAAACAAAAACGTTTATCATTCTAGCGCACTAAATTCGCAAAGTTCGTCTAATCAGCCTTTGTCAATCAAGTAATTAGGATGTGATCTAGCATATTCAAGCGGAAAATTCTTCCAAAATAGTTTCAAACGAGTTTAAACACCGGGTGTCCAAAATATATACTGAAGAGGGTCCAACATATATTAGGGTGTCCAAAACAGTGAAAACTGGTGCTTCAAAAATCAGTTATTTTCATCAAATTTTCAGCCAGAAATGACCTTGTGGGTGTTTTCAACGGACAGTGGAGGATTTTACGAACATATTAACATCATCATTATGTAAGAATACCCTCTGAATCTGTTTGATTTTGACCTTAATTCAAACTAATGTCCTCTAGAGGTCCAAAATTCAACCGTTACCCTATATTAGAGTGCCCCTAAATTGCACATGGTCAAAAAGCTTGGGGGTTCACCCTGCAAATGATAGATAAGGGTGTTAGAAACAAACTTTTGTATGACGGCAACTTTCAGAAATATCCTTTAGAGGTCGCCTCGGCGAAATTTATAAAAAATGGCCATTTTTAGTAATAAATATCATACATTTTTTTACCGTATAAAAATTGACAATACCCACCATTTTTATATTTTTTGCAGCTTGATAAAGATCCAAACTATTTAGTAAAAATAATTACCTACATGTTTTGCAGGTGACGTTTTGATAATGAATTTTTGAATTTACTAAACTTTGTCATATTTTTTACTTTGGATTTTACCCACTATAAAAAGTATCTGAACCTAATGTTAATTTAAAACAATTTACATATAAAGATAGGAAATTTTCTGAGGAAAAACTTTTCCGAAGACAACATAGCATTTTTTCTATCCGTTTTAAAGTTATTCACGATTTATTTTTTGATGAAATTTTTTTTTTTTTTTTGCATTTTTCTAAAAATGTCACAAAATACATACGAAGTAAAAACTCACGTACGCTCAACAAGTTTTTATCTTGAATGTTTAGAAATTCTGGTGGTGTTGTTTCAAAAAATTACCAATGCAGAAACAAATTAATAAATGAATTGATTTAATTCGCACAAAAATTATAGTTTCTAAACAAAGAGATTTTGTGTTCGACTTAACGATTTTTTTTTTCTGCGTGTAAATAAATGAATGAATGAATGAATTCTCAGATTCATCTTCTGAAATGCGCTGAAGGTGGTTGAATTTAGATATATTGAAATAACATTTTCAGCACTGCTTGTAACTTATTAATCATTAATAAACGTTTTATAATATGAACATGAACGATACCTTTCTATGCGAGTGGTTTCTGGATCACTTTGTGTTTTGCGACGAGAATAACAAAAATCGCTCAATGCTATACCGAAGACCTGCCTAGTTGGCCTAGTTAGCCCCTATTTTTTGATTGTTAAAACGACAGCTCGACAGCTAAACGCAAGTCAACTTCGCATAATCTCCAACCGGCAATGCGTGGGCAAGATAATATATAAAGTGTGAGCCATCTTTAGGAAAACTTTGTTTATTTTTAAATCAAAAAGGTAGTCAAATGTTATCTCATACAGTGATTCTTCTTTGCCTGGTATTTCCATCATGGAAAGCATGCGAGAGTTTGTTACCTACACATACAACAATTCCAATTGGAAACCGGGCTTTCGTTATTCGCTCTGACACACTGCTTTCTTCCAGTTTGAAAATCCTATCAGAAAGCATGCGTCGAAACATTTGTAGTGCGAAAGGAACCTTCCATCTTGATTGGTGTGCGGCGGGCGACATACAAGTGACTGCAGGTTAGACGAGACAACATCTTGGAATGGATGCGTCTTCTTTCTGTAATAGTTGGGTCACTCATTCTCGTTAAGCTGGCTATCGAACTGGATTGCGATTCGATTCCAGTAATGGAAAAGTGTTGAATACCGTACCGGTGGTGGAAACCGTTTGATCCTGTTTGAATCAGGTACAATCGAATGCTTATATATTTGATTGAATTACTACTGGTTCTACTGATGTTGGAAGAAATTTATATCTGCTGTTCCGATGAACTATCGCTAGAACCGTATTCGTCAGTGCTGGCTATAAAAACCTGTCAACTTCCTAAACGAACTCGGGTAATCTGCTCCCATGCAAGGTCAAATGGATATTCCCTCCAGTTCGGGACTAGAGCATGATATTGGTAACAGAAACGGCCTTCCTACGAAAAGGTTTGTTCTGGTCGTATGCTCTCACCCATCGAAAACACCCAACATCACTGGAACGGCTGCTTTCCAGATCGTCGCCAGCTCAAAGCCAGGATTGCGGATGTTTTCCAATTGGGACATCCAAAGGGACAATCCTTGGCAAGTTCACTGTCAGTGAAAGCTGCTGGTATAAAAATCGTTCTGCACTGGATTTGTGGAAGTATTACACATCCTTTGGTTCTCAACCATTGGAGGTATGACTTCCGCAGACCAGACAGCGTCGCAGATTTCTAGAATAGAGCGTAGAAATCCAAAGTAGTACAAGCATGGGAAAATTTGATTACCTTTTACATGGCAACATACAGTTGTTCTTAACTATCGATAAAATGGATTGATAAAATTTATTTATACACAAAGCTATTTTTAATTATAAATATTTTTTTTATTACTCAAAATCTTCAGTAAATTAACAAGAAGACAAGAAGACAAGAAGACAAGAAGACAAGAAGACAAGAAGACAAGAAGACAAGAAGACAAGAAGACAAGAAGACAAGAAGACAAGAAGACAAGAAGACAAGAAGACAAGAAGACAAGAAGATAAGAAGACAAGAAGACAAGAAGACAAGAAGACAAGAAGACAAGAAGACAAGAAGACAAGAAGACAAGAAGACAAGAAGACAAGAAGACAAGAAGACAAGAAGACAAGAAGACAAGAAGACAAGAAGACAAGAAGACAAGAAGACAAGAAGACAAGAAGACAAGAAGACAAGAAGACAAGAAGACAAGAAGACAAGAAGACAAGAAGACAAGAAGACAAGAAGACAAGAAGACAAGAAGACAAGAAGACAAGAAGACAAGAAGACAAGAAGACAAGAAGACAAGAAGACAAGAAGACAAGAAGACAAGAAGACAAGAAGACAAGAAGACAAGAAGACAAGAAGACAAGAAGACAAGAAGACAAGAAGACAAGAAGACAAGAAGACAAGAAGACAAGAAGACAAGAAGACAAGAAGACAAGAAGACAAGAAGACAAGAAGACAAGAAGACAAGAAGACAAGAAGACAAGAAGACAAGAAGACAAGAAGACAAGAAGACAAGAAGACAAGAAGACAAGAAGACAAGAAGACAAGAAGACAAGAAGACAAGAAGACAAGAAGACAAGAAGACAAGAAGACAAGAAGACAAGAAGACAAGAAGACAAGAAGACAAGAAGACAAGAAGACAAGAAGACAAGAAGACAAGAAGACAAGAAGACAAGAAGACAAGAAGACAAGAAGACAAGAAGACAAGAAGACAAGAAGACAAGAAGACAAGAAGACAAGAAGACAAGAAGACAAGAAGACAAGAAGACAAGAAGACAAGAAGACAAGAAGACAAGAAGACAAGAAGACAAGAAGACAAGAAGACAAGAAGACAAGAAGACAAGAAGACAAGAAGACAAGAAGACAAGAAGACAAGAAGACAAGAAGACAAGAAGACAAGAAGACAAGAAGACAAGAAGACAAGAAGACAAGAAGACAAGAAGACAAGAAGACAAGAAGACAAGAAGACAAGAAGACAAGAAGACAAGAAGACAAGAAGACAAGAAGACAAGAAGACAAGAAGACAAGAAGACAAGAAGACAAGAAGACAAGAAGACAAGAAGACAAGAAGACAAGAAGACAAGAAGACAAGAAGACAAGAAGACAAGAAGACAAGAAGACAAGAAGACAAGAAGACAAGAAGACAAGAAGACAAGAAGACAAGAAGACAAGAAGACAAGAAGACAAGAAGACAAGAAGACAAGAAGACAAGAAGACAAGAAGACAAGAAGACAAGAAGACAAGAAGACAAGAAGACAAGAAGACAAGAAGACAAGAAGACAAGAAGACAAGAAGACAAGAAGACAAGAAGACAAGAAGACAAGAAGACAAGAAGACAAGAAGACAAGAAGACAAGAAGACAAGAAGACAAGAAACAAAATAAAACATTTTTAAAGAATCCAGAGAAAATATCTGGTGAAATCGCGCTGACTCTTAGTTTCTAATGAAGAAATAATATTCAATTCACTTCGTATTAGATTTTTGTTTTTCACATCCTTCTTAAGGACAAGGTATTTGGAGCACATTGCTCAAAATTTCTAGAGCACCGTTTTTTAGAACCGTTGAACGGATTTGGATTAAAATGCATCACGCTGTTGACAACCACTGAACAACTAGCGTGATGCATTTTCATCCAAATCCGTTCAACGGTTCTAAAAAACGGTGCTCTAGAAATTTTGAGCTATGTACTCCAAATACCTTGTCCTTAACGTTTATGTGGTTTGTTCCCTTTATTTTTATGTGGATGCAAACTACCTGACGAAATCAAAAACAAAAAACGGCTCATGAATTTTTTTTTTCATTGAGACTGGGTGCTACACATCGCTAGAACCAAACAGAATCGAAGCCCCCATATAAACCAACCCGTTCCGCGTTTCAACCCGGGTAGTCTGCTTTCTCATGAGATCCAATGGTTTGGCCCCCCAGTTCGGGCCCAGGCACGTTCGGATAAAATGCAGCGCTCACCATCTACCAACGGTGCGGTGGCTGTGGAAATGTGTTTAATCATCTTCTACACACATATCCTGGTAATAACAACAAACATTGGTCCTCATTGCCAGCCTTATGTGTCCTGAGAGCGTAGCAGTAGTAGCTACTAGTCAGTAGTACTTGCACGCCAGCCAAAGCAGTAGCAACAACCAACAGCAGCAACAAGTAACAGGCATCGCACTTTTCAGGCTATAGTGCTGAATGCTTCCGGGACTGGACGTTCGAAGGGAAGGGTGACTTTCCCAAGTACCGAAGGTTCTGGGCATTCGTTGTCGAAGAAGCTCCCGGGTGCGCGACATAAGTGTACTGCGGTGAGCGATAAGAAGTATCTCAGAGAAAGGAATTTGACTACCTTTTTGGTATTTTTTTACAGAGCTTTGAGTCCCAATCTTAGCGAACATATTAACAAGGAATGGTGAAATCGTTTTTTTTTAAAGGAGTTTATCATGAAATTGTTTTTCTCAATTACTGGGTGCAATCTAGGGTGCAATGAAAACTTTTCGGATTCTACACCTCTTCACAGTGGCGGACCTCCATACAAAGGTCGGACAAAACCTCAAATGCTAACCAAAATGGCTTAAATTCACAGGTTATGATGATTTTAGTGCCCTTAATCTATTTCTGATCTGGAACTTTTCATACATTTTGATTTTACTATACTAGGGTGGTTCAAAATTTTTAAATCTGCTGATTATGGAAACATGTAAAAAGCAATCGATAATAAGCTATCACGATGTGTTTTTTGAACGTAGATTTTGATTAACTTTTTAATTTGGGAGTTCTTAAATCATGTACTGGTATTGAAGTTAACTATAATTGCTGTTAGGATGGTCCAAAATCTTGAAAACTACATAAATCATTAGAAAAATTCGATTGCCTACGTTTTCTTTCAATGGGTCAATTCAGATACACACCAATGTTGGTTGACAAGAGGTGGTCTATTCTCAGGGACCGTCCATAGATCACGTGACGTTTTACGATGGGTACACAGCGGTGAGTTAACGATTGAAAATAGGGTCAGATAGTCTCATATAGTGAACTGCGTAAAATTTGAACTTCTTTTTATCAATTTCGTTTCAACGACTTCATATGTGCTCGTCCGAGTTTGGGTTGTAGTGTATGTTCATTGATCTCTGTTAAATGTCACTTGTCGAAGCAACCCAAACAATCCTATCTATAAAGAAATGGTAATACATATTCGCAATATTGAATGGAGTTGTTGAAAACGATCATCAGAGATCGGAAATCATCTTTTATAACTCTGTGTGTCGTTAAGTAGAAATGTGCATTAGCATTAGCATTAGCATTAGCATTAGCATTAGCATTTTTTTTTAAAGACACTACACCATCTTCAACCAGAGGTTGCACAGACTGACATTCACTAACATTAGGCAACGAACAACACGGAACAGCCAGCTGACCAGTGGAGGATTTTTCGTGAATGAAATTTTAACACAAACTGCAAAAATCTCTACAGTTTTAGATAAGGAGGGTGTCATTTGCCGCACGATGCTGGAAATCAGTGTATTGAGCCCGTTTTACCCCACTCTCTCTCATTTCCCTTTTTTTGGAAAAACTCTGGAATGCAAAATAAATTATTTATTTTATTCGTGTTTGTGTTAAAACTTCCGTAGTATCGAATGGAGCTGGTTTGGCTCACCGTACGACATTAAAAATTGGAATATATTCAAATAACCCTGATATCCTCTATTTCTTGAAATTTTCACATGCATTTTCGCTCGGAGTGGAACGCAATCTACAAGAGAAAGACCAATCTTATGCCAAATTTCCGATACTATGGAAGTTTCTACACAAATACGAGTAAAAAAACTCATTCATTTTGCACGTCAGTCGGGAATAGATGAAACTTTTCTCAAAAAAGTGTGAGAGAGAGAGCACGGGGCAAAACGAGCTCAATACACTGATTTCCAGCATCGTGTGGCGAATGACACCCTCTTTATCTGAAACTATAGAGATTTTTGCAGTTTGTGTCAAAAATTCATTCAAATCCATCCACTCCGAGCAAAGATATTGCATTTATTCACGTTTTATACCTATTTTTCCCCCTGTGCGCTGTTTCATCTTGCCCCACCCGTTTCAACTTGCCCCGGTGTACCTTATCACATATAGTTGTGATGCAAAGATCAGTGGCTCCCAAGCTGCGGTCACGGGTCACATGAATTTTTCAAGAACTGAAAGTGTTAGGAATAAGCGCAAATGTTGTTCGGAATGATCATCTCAAGAATCAGTATCTCCAATATAAAAGATATGTTGAAAAAATCACTGGTTCCCAATCCTTTGTCAATCGTGTCGGTTTGCGCTGAAAAGTTGATCGATTGGTTACCCACTGGTGGTGACCAATCGATCAACTTTTCAGAGCAAACCGTCCAATGGTTCTTCAGATTTGTGCTTTTGAGAATTTTGGCTGTGGCTTCGTCATATATTCACCTTATGGTAAACTCCCAAGTAACAATCTCAACTCTATTTGGTTTTATTTATTTTTATGATGGTTTTATCGAAGCATTACATATTCTAGTTAATCTTATCGTAGTTTCACCTGAGAACAACTATTCTTCATTAATCTGTGGTTTTAAGAGCATCTACAAGAATACTTGGGACTCAGTTCATAAAACCATAAACACAACAAGAACTGTTGAACTTATTGTCAGTTTTATAAGGCTCTCGTAGTTAACTTCGATCAACCATTCCTGAGCTAGAACAACTGTTCTTGAATGAGAACGGTTTAGTACATGAAAAAACAAAAAGAAAAAAAAAACTCAAGCATCCTATTTTGATTTCTATCACTGCCAATCAAGCCAATTAATCTGAAAACCGACCACGATGCGGTGCAGTGCCAAAAACTCCGTATTGCAGCATCCACAAAGAGGTTGCTTAGGTCATCCTGGACGCCGATTCCCGTGCAATCCGGGGTCAATTCATCGGCCTGCAGACCATGATGAACAGTGTGAAAATAAACAATTGCTTACCTGTTCGAAACGGTGACCGGAGGACACTGTACCGCATAAAGGCCGGTTCTCGGGAAAGGTGGCTTGGCGACGGTTCCGGGCTTCTGATGAAATTTTCCGGGCGAGGCAGCCCATTTTAATTGCCGGCGGTGCGGTGCGGTGCGATAATTTGTTGTTTATCATTTCGCATACCAGATTTATGACGTTCTCGGCGAAGTTTGCATAAACCTACATCAAGAACGTTATAAACCTGAGTACTCTTGAGTAATACTTCTTACCCTTGCTGAAGTTGAAATAAATTTAAGGCGTTCTTGGTTGAGAACGTTATAAATTCTAGTATTCTTGAGTTATGCTTTTATCTCTGGCATGAGTTGAAAGAAATTTAAGACGAGCTTATGGTGATGGTGATTAAAACCACCGATAATGGACCGACCACCGACCTAGATTTCAATGGAAGCCATGTTGAGAAAACTCATGAACAATGTTCTCATGACCAGAAATAATATGTTAATTTTTTTATAAGTGCATTATAATCGAAGCGCGTTGCCATTTTTGGAAGTATCTTGCTACATATACACGATGAATTTTGCTTGGCAGTAGTAAACCTTGTTTCACTACGAAAATATTCCCATTTTGTGTGATAAATTGATCCCGATTATATTTATGTACCATTATTATTTTGCTTTTCCTGATTAAATTTAACTTATCTTTCAACATAAAAGCTGCAGCAGTAACAGAAGCTGACAAATTTATTATCGTTTTATCGTGCACTTGAAGAGCTCTACAAGCAGAGAGCAAGTCGCCTAGAGGATATCTTCGGAAGTACAACAAGTTTTAAGCGAATTTTAAAATCAACTCTCCAAGAGCTGGGCCTCTTTCGTCTTATAGGGGGTTTATGGTTGAGTTGATGTCGTTATGCAGATCAAATTGGTTTATGTTTGGTTTTAAAGAACAGGTGTTGAAGAATTCTTCAAAAGCATTATAAAATTAATTTTGCTACTTGGGATATAGCTAGGTGGTTCCCAATATGAGGTCACGAGGCACCGGTTTTTTTTAAGCACCGAAAATGATAGAAGGTAGTGCAAATGTTTTTTGGATTGTTCATCTTACGGCACAGTGCCTTTATTACAGAAGCATTGCAAAGATTAGTTGTCCTAGTCCATGGTCAAGGCCCACGCGAAATTCTCAAGAACCATAAATTTGAGAATGAAATGAAAATGTTTTCCCGATTCTGCGCCTCACGGAGTACTGATTACAAGATAGGGTTGCGAACCACTTGGGCAGCGGCCGGTATTTTGGGCACTCTTCGCTATAACTCAATCAATTCCAAACCAATTGACTTGAAGTTTTGTACACGGCTAGATACTATACGTATCTTATCGTGTTCCAAAAACTGTGTGAATTGGTTCAAAATTGGCTGAGTTATAGCAGAAAAGTGTCCAATATAGGACCCCAAAATAGAAGATGGTTCCACTTCCCTAGTTGTGTTGCAAAATTCTGTGGTTCACAATTTGGGGTCACGGGCTACAATAATTTCTCAAGGACCAAATGCTGGTAAAAAGTGCGCATGCTTTTCAGATTGCTCATTAGTATGGGACACGCTTGTATGGAAAAATAAATTCTCGCTCCAGTCGACTTTTTAGATCTCGTTTAGGTCCCATATGAAGTGTACAAAATTTCAGCGCAATCGGTGAATTTATAATTTAGGGCAAGCGCTTTCAAATGGCATTTTTAATAGATGCATCATACCTAATTAATAACATTAGTTAAGTTTTGTGTTCAGGATTTGGCGGAAACCCTATTTTAAACAATTATTTTCCTTAATTTTTTTGCTCCTTTGCTCATATAGTGGTGGGTCCCATAAGAATTCAATGGGATGCGCCACTATAGGAACCAATGTTAAAATTTACCTCCATAATAGGAACCGTGTACTCATAGTTGGTGCAAGTGATTTACTAGCAAAACTGAAATAAACATTGGTTTTTACATCTCCTAGCAAATTTAAGTGAAAAACTACCGATTAACGTTTTCAGACTTTTTATTTTGTGGTTAATGTGATGTGTTTTTACAAAGACTGTATCCATTTGTCCAGTCATTAAAGAAATTTTAATTTTTTCCTTCAAAACTGATTAACATTTGTTTCGACAATGATTTTTCATAAAGGCCTAACTGACTTGATCGATTTCTCCTCGTCGACTCTCTCTTTCGCTAATAACTTGATCAAAACAAACAAAATCATTATTCTTTTTGTTTCTATAGCAACATGTAGTCGTCTTCTTCGCATTTCAACCAAAAAATCTTTGGAAAACTCAACACACATTCTGTGATAACACAAAGAGAGGATAGATGAAGAGAACTCAAAAACGTCAGTTAGGCCCAAATGAAAAATCAGTGTCGATTTTTATTTGTGCAATTTTTCAAGATAACTTACTGGAAGTCCTGAAAAAAAAAATTCGACTGAATTCTAGAGAAACTACAAAACTCTATAAATTGAGGTCAAAAAGTCAAAAAGTTCCTGCTAGATTTTTATTCTGTCTAAAGTTATTGAAAACAAATTGAGAAAATTTTCAACAGAGTTCTTGGAAAAGTTAAAGATTTTTTTTTCGAAATTAAGAAGTTCGTTTTGATTTTACGTACACAGCTTACGTCTAACTCTAATAGAAGAAGACTAAAAGTTTTTAAGAGTTTTTTTAGAGGAAATCTAGCATGAATTTAAGGTAGATAATTTTGAAGAGTTTCAGTCAAAATGTCTTGAGTTGGGAGATTTGATTATTAAAATTAAAATGAATCCATGGTAAAATTCTGATAAAATCATAAGCTTCCTTGAGAAAAAAAGGAGAAGAATTTTGTGGAGAGTTGTTTGCTAAAGATTTTCAAGATATTTAAAAGAAAATTCTATTGAAAAGTAAATCAAAAATTCTATCAGAAACTTATCATGCATCTCCGCCAAAAGTTTTTCAGCATTTGAATAAGAGTTTCTCCTGCACGCAGAAAAATAAATTGTAAACACAATTAAATTCTAGTTCAAATCAACCGATTTTTCAGTTTACTATAGCGACAAACTGATTTCTAGTTTAAACTGAACTGTTCTATTGTGGAGTTAGCACTAAATTGGTTATGTTTAACGCATAGGAAAGACAGCGGAAGTCAATGAAACTACTTCCGACACCAATTTTGTGCTAAATCCACAATATTGTTTGATAATATATACCACATATTACATACACATATTTTCATTTGTCGAAATTTTTGACAGTTTGTTAAAACAAACAGAGATATGGTATTTTCAACATGAAATGATGGATTGATTCAATCGACTGCACTTTTAACAAACCCGGAATGTGATTGTGTTGGTGATGGCAGCAACTGCGGCAGCTCGGAAATCTTTTTAGACCGTCGGTAAGCGGATGGGGTAGAGAACGACTAAAAAAGACAAAAAAGGCGAAACCGATCAACTTTTTGTGGATGCTGTCGTGAGTACCTGCGCGTTATCCATCACGGCCAAAGCTGCACTTGGAAGTTGGCGTGATGGATTTGCTACACTTTCTTCGTTGTGGCGATGTTGGAGTAAGCATTTTATAGATGTGTGAGTGCTTTCTGGCCATGTTTATGGTTTTTATTTTGTTGAAACAAATGAAAACAATTAAATATAACTTTGGAATAAGTAAATTCTCAGTTTCAAAATCAACCATGCGTATTATTGTTTTAAACAAGCGCCATTTTTCTGCGTGTGGAATTCCTCTTTTATTCCAGAGTCTTGTGGAAAATTCTTTTAGAAGGTAGTCAGAACTCTCCCTAGCAGTCACGTTAGAACAAGCTTTTGTTAAGTGTTCATTCTTTGTAGTGATCGAACATCAACTTCTCCAGAGATTGCAGCAGAAATTTCCCAAAATCGACAGCACAATCGGTAGGATTGTGCTACAAATTTAATCCTCCTAAGATGTTAGGCTAAGCGCATCACGATGGCGTAGTGCACGTTCAGCGAGTCTGTCTGAGATATATTGACCGCAATATTCTACTAAGGTTAATTAAATAACTTTTCAAACTTTGGCAAGAATTTCTATTAAATGCTAATGCCGCGAGCACACTCGTGAAAACCACTTTTTCCTTTATATGTTTTTTTTATCATTGTTTTAATGCTAGAATTTGTTATCTGTTTTCAGTGGATATGAATTTTTTTCTAGATTCAAATTCTTACAAAACGACATTGATACCTTCATTACAACATTTTTTGTAAAAATGAATATTATTTTTTAGATTTTTTCCAATTTATATGGGATAAATGAATTTCCTTTACAAAGGACCTCCACTACACTGTGGCCCCGGACCTCACTTTTGTAGATCCGGCCCTGCCTCTTAAGGACAGACTTGTTAGAATCCCAATATGGCCGCCACAATGGCCGACTTTGGCACCTACTCACGATGTTGAGGGCACAAATCTCTTCGTAAACAAAACAAGCGCACCTGAGCTTCTTATTTTAAGCTAATTGCAAGTGAGCAAGAACAGAATAATAAAATGCATTGCTGTTTGAAGCTTGCTTCTTGAGATTTGCGCGTCTGAAGTTTTGATGCACTGTTGAAGCGGGTTTCAAGACGTTTGTCCTTAAGCAGCCTACATTCTGTCCTCACTTTTATGTTCTCGAGAAATTATCATGGCCCGTGACCTCAGCCCGTGAGCCACTGAGCCTTGCAATACCAATTCATTGTAAAACTAGCTATCCCGGCAAACTTCGTTCTGCCTGCATACTATGTTTTTTGACATGCAGCTCTGTAGAAAAATGACTCGCAAAATGGAATTTCTAACTTTCTCGTTTTCGGTGCGTTCCCGATCGATTTTTCTAATTTTTTTTTTCCGAGAGACGAACCAGGGCTGAAAGTCTCTTTAATAAAGACAAATCAATCAATCAATTATTTTTTCGCACGAACACATCGGAGCCCTGCACGAATGAAACACTGAAAGAATGGTGCAGATCCGTTTGCCCGTTCCCGAGCCTATTCGCGACATACAAACACCATTCCATTTTTATTTAGGGGAAATTACCTATTCTCGGCCGTTTCGTTCTCTTAGTCTTTGTTTTTTTTTTAAATCTATTGAACTCAGAGTTGGTCTCAAATCCTTCCCAAATAAGCTGAATGTCCAAGTTTCAGGCAATTTGAAACCCCCCATGACGTAGAGAACAAACCTGCCGATAATACCCATTGTCACCCTATATAGAATAGTGGGCCTTGAGATGCAGAATCTGAAAAACATTCACATTTTCTCCTATGACTTTCTGTTCTTGCGAAATTAGCATGATCCATGCCCCCAGTTTGGGAACCACTGATATTTGCAAAGCCACAATACTGTAATAGTCCATTTTACGAGCCGATTTTATAAATGAATTTTGACAGGAGGTAGCGTTCAATAACCCGTGAAAACCAATATCATCACTTCGTAAAATGGCTCATACATACTTCTTGGGACGCAGAATCTGAAAACTATTTTAATTTCCTTATCGCTCTTTCGATTCTTGAGAAATTTACATGAGCCGTAACTCCAGAATTCAACCACATATAGCTAATTTAACCCTCGAACGATCGCGCTGTTGTGTTTTGTACAACACGTTGAAAAAATCTCGCTTTTTGTACTCAGCATTAGCGTGGTGCTGACGCAGGTAGTCAACCGCGCGAGTTACGGAAGGTTAAGAAACTCAACCTGAGAACACAGACAAACAGACGTCTCACTCTACTCACTTCTCATCGTTACCCTTTTCAACGGTTAGTTTAAATATTTTGTAGTGCGCAAATCGCTCGGTCACGGCGCTTGCATCGTTTTTGCTTCTGTTTGACGTTTGCTCACTACTGCCACCTACTGAGTGATTTGCGTAGCACATCCTGGTTAGCATTGGGCGATAATGTTTTCGTGACTCGATGATTTTTATCACAATTTGTTCCAAGTGATACGTCTGTTTGTTTGTGCTGAGAATATGATACAAGAAAACTTGTGCGGCTAGACCAGTTCTACAAGAAAGTCACGGAAAAACCGCGCTTTTTTTTAATGTTCAAGATAAATGTCATGGACTACCTTAAAAAAAATGCCAATTGATATTCACCCTGAATATAATTAAATTTTGCATTTTTCGAAGGCAGTCCGTGACATTTTTCTTAACCTTTCAGGACGCGCGCCATCAAGCAACCGAAACTGCTTCGCGCTCGAACGTTCAAAAATTACGTCCAACATTTGAGGGAGAAGGGGGGGGGGGGTCTAGAAAAGTGTGACAATACGTGTACAGGTACTCTTCGATATAACGTACAAAAAAGTTTTCTCTTTGTACGTTATATCGAAGTGTACGTTATATCGAAGCAGAAAAAAATTTAATATTTTTTTATGCTAGTATTGATGTATTTGACGTGAAATTAATCCCAAAAAATGATTTCGGTGAAATTCACAAAACCAATAATGAAAAACTTGAGTTTTAAGGAAAAAGGCATTTCGTTTTTTATGCTTCGATATAACGTACATTTTGCTTCGATATAACGTACACTATTTTTTTCCCCAAATTGCGCTAATTCTGGGTAACAAGGCTAATGCTGCAACAAAAAATTGATTTCGTAGTTTGTCTAAGGGTTATTCATGGGAAAAATAAAAAATTTCAATGTTGTACGTTATATCGAAGCAAAATGTAAGTTATATCGAATTCGCTATATCGAGGGTACGTTATATCGAAGAATACCTGTATTGGGTATAGGGAAATTGCGTGACAGAGGGGGGAGGGGGGGGGTCTAGGAATCTACTGTTTTTCTCACGTGAACCATTCACTATTTCGCAATATTATTTTTCCGTGCCTTTTTAATTATTTATTCAGTTTTAGATTTTTCCTTGCTCTGTTTTGTTGATGTTCGTGACTTTTTTGATGCAAAGAAAAAGAAAGAGAAAATTGTGAATAAGTTGAAACATATATTTAAAGTCAATGAAATGTTTGAATAAGTGGTAAACCAGGTGTCCTAAGGACTGCAGTGCGATGAGAGGAATACGAATGCAGGTCAACCCGCAAAGACACAGGTCAGGTTACCGTAAATAAGTGGATGAGTTCAACACCATTCTTTCTGTATTTGCATTTAGGGGAGTTTTCTCCCCTTCTCTCATGTGAACTTGCCTTCTACCACAACCGAATCAAATGCTTTGACGTAGAGCCATCTTTAACATATGGACTGGACTGGACACTGAAATGACCTCTGATATAAGTTCGTCTGCGGGTTCGCTTTTTAATCTAACTTATTTTTGAATCGAACTTGAAAGTTTTCTCATGAATTGTTATGTCTTTCAAACTTTAGTCAAACTGGAGCCTCAATATTGCAATAACGGCTAAGCACGCTGTAATGATATTTATGTACCTCGTCACTCACTTCATGCAACCACATTAGTGGTCTAATAACACTTAGCGCGCTCGGCATAGTTTCATCATGCCGCTCAAAGTGTTACCACAAATAATGCTGAGTTTGCAAAACCCGATTATCTGGCTGGTGGGGTATGGGAGCCTAAGCTTCAACTGTTAATGCAATCAGAAACTACTCAGACTTAGACGTGGGCGATCCAATATATGAAGGGTTATCCAAAATGCTCTGGAGGATTCCCAAAGCGCATACTTATAATGCTAGTAAGCCTAAGATGCCATTAACAGGAGGAAAATTATAAGATAATATAACATTATATGGTTTATGTAATGCAAAACAATACAACATAACAAAAGAGAACCATTCCAAAACCATTTGATTAAATGTATAACCAGTAGTGAAATTACAATTAAAAACAATATATTTACGGTACATTTTATTGTTTGAAACCATACGTGTACCATACAATATACGGTATATTAAAACCCACGTATCAGTATTTAGAACAATTTATTTACAATATAATGTATGGTTTTGCAAAAAAAAATATATATATATATATAGGGAAAAATATTTTTTTATATTGTTACGATACTTAACAACCCGTATAGTATATTGTAAAAATCTCATTTAAAATTTACTGTATGGTGTCTACATTACATCTTATTGTTTTTGTATTTTTATTTTTACAGTGGTGTCTATTGTAAAAATATGGTTCCAAATAGTACTGTTACAATACAACGTTCGGTTTTTCTACTGTATTTTTTATTCGGGACGACAATCGACAATCGAAGAGGATAAGCAGAGGATCGCTATCGTAACCATTACCCCGGTGGATGAAATAGTTTTTATCATAATTAGTTCTTTTTTTCGTAATATTTTTATTATTGTATAACAAAAAAATAGAAGATTCGGCTCCGTAAAGTGTAAGGTACCCTACACACCACTCAAACCGTTTGACCAACATTGACACCGCCCCCTGGTTCGTCGAACCAGCTTATGTTTCTGCAACCGTATGACGAACTGCCAAATCGTGTTGCACCAACATGTCACTTTGGTTGCACCAACATCATCCCCCATTTGAAATCGCACTATGTTTGTGCAACAACACTACACACGGTACGATCGGTTCGTCAAACATTGGCTCCGCCCACCGTTGGTTTGAGTAAAATCAAACTGGTTTGATTTTTGCCAACCAAACCATCAACCGTCAAATCGGTTTGACGAACTGCCAAATCGGTTGGTCAAACAGCATCACACACGGTCAAACACAGCACCAACTCAACCACCAACCGGGGGCGGAGTCAATGTTGGTCAAACCGTTTGAGTAGTGTGTAGGGTGCCTAACACACGGCTGAGCCTACCAAATAAATAAACAAGTCAAAAAAAAAATAATGGTCGCCCTTGTGTACAACTCTGCACCGCCATCACTGTAGCGAACGGGACGATCAAAACAAAACGAACTCACCTGCTTCCTTTGGCTGTCATTTGTTCCCCTAAATGTCAGCAGTTTGTTTTCGTTCGCCGAACGTCCGCGGTGAATGTGCGGTGTTGTGCGAGGCTGCGGCTAATGCAAAATCATTTGAAATTCTGCACGCACAGCTGGCAGTAATTCAGTGAAAAATTTGCATCAAAAGAGCACAAAAGTGTTTTATTTGCGCTCTGGACGTGTTCGATTGAAGTCGGGGTACGATTTCGACGTGGAACGATGTGATTTTTGGTGTTATTTTAGTGTTTTACGACTAGTGTTTACTTTTCGAGAGATCGATACGCGGCAGCAGCAGTCAGGCTCTGATATAGCCGTCGTACGCACTCAAAACACAGAGCCGAAGCGTGTGGAGCGAAGAATGTTTTCGAGTCGATCGATCTAGAGTGCGGTGTTCTAAATCTTGGTTGTAGAGTGGGAAATAGTGATATTTTTCTGTTTACAAAGTGCGTGATAGGTTTATAAGTAAGTTTAGAAGTGTAACAAACCTTGGCAGCATGATGCTGTGCTACGAAGGCAAGCTGAGCCTGTACTGCTTTGTCAGTGCCGTGTTCAGCCTGGCCCTGCAGTGGATTTTCTTCGAGCTGGGTGTGTTTACCGTGGAGGTTGGGTTCTGGATCAAAGCAGGCTTCCTGGGGGTGTACTATCTGGTGCTGAATGGCGTCATTCGGTTGAAGTTCAATACCAAAGATTATCAGGTGAGAGATAGTGTGCGCTGTGCAGAGCAGCTACGAGTGACTCAAAATAAATACTTACCGCTGCACAGTGGGGTGATTCGTGAGTTTGGCTGACCAAAATTAAATCTATTTTTTTTTAGAAATATTTTGTAATGTTTGAAAAGATAAAGAAGTTTTGTGCCTTTTTGAGAACGATTTCATTTGTCATTCGGCTTGCACACCGCAATACGTCGTTTTTGCAACAACAAAAAACCTAGGAGGAGTTTCAATAATAACTAATGCAAGTTTCTTGGAACGGTAACGCGAACGGTTGTGTTTCGTTTTGCTCTATGCCATCTGTAACGGACTGTATATCTCAGGTTGCCCACTCAGAACGATTACTACAACAGTGGAGTGTCGTAATCTGATAGATTTGGTGAGCTCATTCCTGTGTATTTTTTCTAAAACGTAACGATTGACCAATCGTGTTGTATGACCACTAACTTCCCGCAAACAACCATGTATTTCCTGTGATACTTATGAGCGGATGTAGTGGTCTATGCTACTGTCTTAACTAGGTGTTGAATCAAGATTTTGAGATATGCATCTAAGTGTTCTGGAAACGAATGAAAGGTGTGAACTGTCATGTAATGGTCTAGGACTTTGCCACTTAACAATGTGTCAGACCTGCTTGTTATGTTAGATTTTTAGCACATTTAAGTTGCTATGAAGCTTTTAAAAAATTGCAAAACGTTTTTTTCTGTCAAATCCGCGTAAAATATATCTAAAGTTTTCAAAAAATTGAATTTTGGTCAGTCGAACAATCAGTAAACACCTCTCTGTGCTTCCGCTGTTTACGGTTTAGGAAGGGCGAAGGCAATGGGAAACTCTGATGACTTCATCAAAATAGCCATCAACCGCCGTGCGCGCCGTGATGTTTACGATGCTTACGCCTTTCTTTGGTGTGCACGAGATTCGCATGCGTCTTTGTTTACAGCATCTCGTATAGAATAAATTACTTTCACTCCGTTGATGATGGCGGGCCGGCGGCGCCTGATGGTCAAAGGAGGACCCGACAGCTGATGCGATACGTAGTTATTTTTGGGACACTTCATCTCTGCTCTAATGAGTTAAGATTGTGTCTTTGTTTGGACACGCAAACAAGGGTTTTAAAATTCGTAAGAGGGGTTCACTTAACGCGTTCTTGTGTTTGTTCCTACTATTTTTTTTAGATTGCCGTGCGGGCGACGTTCCTGGGAGCGGTGTTCTCGCTGGGGGTCATCATCTTCCAGAACTGCACGGAGGAGTACAAATCGTTCGGGGTTTACGTTACGCTGATGTCCGTATTCCACTATTCGGAATATCTGGGAATAGCGTTCTGCAATCCGAAGACACTTTCGCCGGATTCGTTCATCTTGAACCACTCGCTGCACTATGCCCTGGCGGCGATGGCCAGCTGGCTGGAGTACTTCGTCGAAGTGTATTTCTACCCTGGTGAGTATTTTTTTTTGGTTTTTAGGCTCGTCGTTTTGAAGGTACAATATTGGTCCGTATGAGACGATTTATACTTAGTTCTTGTGCAGTCGCGTCTTCGACTACCTTCAGCGACACCACGCTTAAGTTGAATACCACAAGCGTGCATTTGTCATGATGCGTGTACTCAGTACATGACGCGACCGTTCCCAGGATAACTTTGTCGCAAATGAATCCTAATTTGAATGTAATGGCTGGTTTAACGATGATTGCCACCAAGTAACGAATGAGTATAATACCGCGAGGAATCAAATACTAATGGTTGGTACCCAGCTCCACACAGAGCTGAAGAGAAATAAATTCACTGCAGCAAGAAATGGCTGCACGAAGACAGAGTCGTGTTTGCTACAGTTCAGGCAAGCATGGATCGGAACGATATGCAGAGATTTTATGCAACTGTCAATGGTGCGCGACACAGGACGGTATCCGTGCCCGTCATGTGCAATCATTGAGAAACATATTGTTGTTAGACTTGAGTATATATAAACTGGTCACAGTGTACTGGGTATATTCTATAGGGAAAATGGGTAATTCCACGATAACTTGTAACCAAGAAGGTAAAAAATAAAAATTCATTCAGTTGTCACATTGTCTTCTCTGCTCCGTTTATCACCGTTTATAGGTTATGGGTCCAGCCCTAGCTCCAAACGAGTGCGAAACAAGATTCGCGGCGGTCGGTAAAAGTTGTTACCTTACCACACCATCTACCTTTACCTGATGGATTCACCTTCGCCAACTGGTGCTTCCGGATGGAAGTTCACCTCGAAGAGTTGGAGCTCGCGAAACGTGCACGAAATGACGCAGAGGATGTTACGGAATTGTAGGTCCTCCTCGGCGATGATGTCAATGCGAGGAGGAGCAAGGACAGGGACTAATGTCTAGTTGTCTCAAGAAGGATGTCAAATGTAAATCGGTGCTCATTCGCAACATCGCTGACTAGCAGTTGGAATATATAAAGGGCAAACGCACACCAGCTGAGGTTTTGTAGGAGGCTCGAATCCACTTTGGCGCGGAAAGGAATCTCCGGGCAATTCTACCTGAAGAAGCGGCTTTCTGCAATGAAGTTCGACGAGGGAACCCCGATGCAGGCCCACTTATTGGCATTTAACTGGCTATGGTCTGAGACCTGGATTCGGCCGGGACTTGGACAGCATTGTAAGCCGCCTGCGTGGCGACAACGGGGGCGAATATGTGGGTAGAGTGTTCACTGAGTTCTGTGCCGTTAAGGGTATCCGTGTGGAGTACACTGTACCCTATACCCCGCAGCAGAACGAAGTCAGCGAACGCTTAAATCGCACCGTTCTCGATGAAGCGCGGTCGATGATAGATGATTCGGGTTTGAGCAAGTGTCCGTGGAACGAGGCTGTCCAAACGGCTGCATACCTTATCAACAGGAGCCCGACAGCTGCAGTGACGTCGAACAGAACCCAGAAGAAGCGTACCAAGGTTAAAGCGCATAGCAGGATACTAGCTGTGGGACAGAATACAGATATTCATGGCTCGGGACGTGGTGATCAAGAAAGCACAATTTCTTCGGTCGAGGCGTCTGTAGCGATCCGGAAGTTGATCAGTTCCAGAAGGAATGTTCTTCGATGGGTGACGGCTGCCAAATGGTTGGACTGCGATTCCAGATCAACGACATGGAAGCAACAAATGGTATTCTTGACGGAGGAGATTCTGATACAGACGGAGAACAGGAGCCGGCGCTGGGATCAGGTCCACCGGAGACCCCCGATGTACGTCGGAGCGCGAACGGATTAGAAAGCCACCTGTAAAGCTAAACGACTACATGTGCATGGCCTTCGCACTCAACGCGGAAAACTCCGTGGAGAGTATTCAGAGTACAATCGAGGAGCTGAAACAGTAGGACGACTGGCCACAGTGGAAGCGACCTGTGGATGATGAGGTGCGGTCATTGATGGGCAACAGAACGTGACAGCTGGTTGATTTACTAACTGTAATCCTGTGGCCAATCGACTGGGTGTTCTGGACGAAATTCAACTCGGATGGCTCAGTGCAGAAGTGGAAGGCAAGATTGGTTGCCAAAGGCTTTAAACAGAGATTGACAGGTTTTGAATTCTCCGAAACCTATGCGCCCGTTGTCAAGATGTCAACAGTACGTTCTATGCTAACATACACAGTTCGAACAAATCCTGTAGATTTACATTAAATATCATGCACATAATTGGAGCGTGATGTGTGACGGAACATTACATGACGTTTTATTTTTCATTTCGTGAGTAAGGCTTGCTCATGTAAGTTTAATTGTCATGTAAATTTGAACCCATATATAATGATTGCAACGGTACTATTCGAATATTTTCCTCTTTGTGAGATTAAAACAACAACTATCGATATTCTATCCTTAGCACATTTATTACACACCATTATACCTCAAGATAATTATAATTCACTCTATTTTAAACAGATGCTTATTCGCTGCCGCTCAACTTTCCGGATTCCGCCGTATATCCGTTGCCGCTGATGTTGCTGTTTTTTAGTTGGATATCGTGTTCGCCTACCTGAAACTTGAATACTGTTCCATTGATATTAATCACCATACCAACATAATTACACAAAAACTTACCGGAAGACACTTAAAAGCTCAAGAATGTTGAAAATATTTAACTTTTCTGCTCAACTGCTCCAGACAAACGATTGTTTACATCTGAACCGTGCCGCGCCATCTTGGTTTTGGAGATCAATTAACTTTACATGAAATACGTGTAAAGTTGTCGGTCCAACCGTGTAACGTTTTGTTCCAACGCAGTTCTACATAGAAATGAATGCATTAGTACTCATATATTTTAAAACTGCTGCGGGATGAGTTTAACATTGCGTGGTATGAAGAATTTGGTACAATTCAGTTTCAATTGACAGAATATTCATTGGAAAAACTGTTTACATGATTAATCATTACGTGACTTTTCAGTTTCCGTTTCCTTTATTATTCATATTTTGTTTCTGTGTACGCCCATCAACAACACAACTTGCTCGTTCATCAAATGGACGTAACGGTTGCGTTTCTCAATGGTACACTAACGGAGTACATGTATATGAGGCAGCTCAAAGGATTTTAGCAGGGAGATAGAGTGTGTAAACTGCCGAAATCCATTAACGGTCTGCGTCAAGCATCGAAAGCCTAGAACGATCGCTTCAACGAGTTCATGATTGAGTGCGAATTCCAACGATATGCAGAAGATAACTGCCTCTATTTACGATACGGAAACGACGGTCTTGTCTATATGCTACTCTACGCGGATGACGTACAGGTCATGCGAAGAATCTGAACAGCGTGGTCATGCGGACGCTTCAGAAGGAGTTCCAAATGCAAGGCCTTCTAGAAGCTAAAGTGTGTTTGGGTCAACAAATCGATCGGGATCGGAGTCAAGGCATCATGAAGCTAAGCCAGCCGTGCTACATCAACGCAGTCCTGAAGCAGTTTGGCATGCAAGACTGCAAACCGGCGCGTACGCCTATGGAGACTAACTTGCACCTCGAGATGTCCCTGGAAGCTGAACACCTGGAAAAGCCTTATCGTGCAGTCATCGGCTATCTCACTCACTTGGTATTGACATCACGGCCGTATCCTTCTTCAGCCAGTGTCAATGTAATCCATCGGAGCAACATTGGGGACATGCAAAGAGGATGTTGAGATACTTGAAGGATACGGCGAACTTCGGGTTGGTGTACGCAAAAAGTGAGACTGACCGGTAGATCGCCGGGTATGCGGATGTCAATTGGGCAACCGACTTCAACGATCGTTACTCGACATCCGGATACCTGATTCAACTGTACGGATCAACAACGGCGTGGAGCTCCAAGAAGCAAGGAACCGTGCCACTGTCCTCAACCGAGGTAGAGGATAGTGCCCTGGTTGACTGCATTTGCGTGGCGTTATGGACCTGCAAGCTGCTGGAAGAGTTGAAGTTGCTGGATCGTCGTTCAGTGAAGATATTCGAGGAGTTTTGGTGAATCTGTTATGAAGACTGGATTCGGAAAGTAGATCATCGTGTGTCATTCTGTATAAAGCCAGATCAGAAGCAGAGTTAGTGCCAGAAGCAAGTCAGTGATCAAACATCAAACAGCTGGGGTGACCAGAGGAGCGGGAAGAATCCAACCCGAAGCGAAAGCGGGACGTGAAACGAATGGATGCTGCGCTGTCATCATATAGAAAACTGGAAGAATGAAGACGTGGAGCGGACCTGGTGTGATGGTTAGAACACTTTACTATCACGCCGAGGACCTGGGATCGAATCCCACTCCCGACAAACTCGCAAAATGTGAGTTCTTCCTTCGGAAGGGAAGTAAAGCGTGGGTCCTGAGATGAACTAGCCTAGGGCTAAAAATCTCGTTAATACAGATAAAAAAAAATAAAAAAAAAATAAAAAAAGAATGAAGATCTGAGTCGTTGATTTTGGGGCGACATCGCACATGTGCACCGAACTGCTTGGTGAGGGGGTCTTCCAACCCGACATGGCAGGCAAGTACATACGAAATAAGAACTCAACCCTTCCATTAATGTCTGACACGTCTGACAGCTCGTCCCATCCTATTGTCTGCTCGAAAACCTTTTGGAGTTCATGGAATCCACCCAGCACTAATGATCATGCATCATTGTCAACTTCATCGGGATGCACGCCTGCAAGTATCATGGGATCCCAAAAACCTCTCATCGCAGTCGAGCCACTCCTGCAAGCGACCAGCAGTCATCCCGGTCCTGCGTATGAGTTTGGAGTGGGGGTCTTCCAACCCGCTATCGCAGGCAAGTATGCATCTAATACGAACATTTCCTCTCCGGTAACATCTGACGATTTCAGAAACGCATCCAATATTTTGGCATGCTGTGAGTCACCGAGAACCAGAATTGTGCCCGGCGTCAAGGAAACCGACAATAACCAGAAGACGAACTTCTCGGTGTATGTACTTCCAAAATGTAAGAGGCTTGCGCACCAAAATCGTAAAACTACGTTTGCTGCTCACCAGTTGTGACTACGACGCACAGTGGCGGGCCTCCATACAAAGGTCGGACAAAACCTCAAATGTTAACATAAATGGCTGAAATTCACAGGTTATGATGATTTTAGTGCCCTAAACCTATTTCTGATATGGAACTTTTTATATATTTTGATATTACTGTGGTGGTTCAAAATTTTGAAATCTACTGATTATGGGAAGCATGTGAAAAGTTATCGATAATAAGCTAACACGCCCATATAGCCGAGGCGGTAAACGCACGGGTATTCAGCATGACCATGCTGAGGGTGACGGGTTTTCGTAAAGGAAATTTCCTTGACTTCCTTGGGCATAGAGTATCTTCGTGCCTGCCACACGATATACACATGCAAAATGGTCATTGGCAGAGGAAGCTCTCAGTTAATAACTGTGGAAGTGCTCATAGAACACTAAGCTGAGAAGCAGGCTTTGTCCCAGTGAGGACGTTACGCCAAGAAGAAGAAGAAGAAGCTAACACGATGTGTTTTTGAACGTAGATTTTGATTAACTTGTTGATTTGGTGGTTCTTAAATCATGTATTGGCATTGAAATTACCTATAATTGTGTATTTTTTGCTTAAGGGTGGTCCAAAACCTTTAAAACTACCTAAATCATTAAACAATTTGATTACCTACGTGGATCAATTTAAATACACACAATGTTGGCTGACAAGACGTGGTCTATTCTCGGGGACCCTCCATAGGCCACGTGACGTTTTATAGTGGGTAAACGGTGGTGAATTAACGAGGTAAAATGGGGTCAGACAGTCTGATATAGTGTACTGCGTAAAATTTGAACTGCTTTTTTAATCAATCTCGTTTGAACGACTTCATATATGCTCGTCCGAGTTTAGGTTGTTATGTACATTGATCTCTGTTATCACAAATCGAGCAACCAAAATAACCCTATATATAGAGAGTAGGCAATACATATTCGCTATATTGGAAGAAGTTGTTGATAAACGATCATCAGAGATCGGTAATCACATTAATGAACAGTAGAGTTCCAGCAACATTTTCGAAACCTATATCACTCTGTGTGTCGTTCAGTAGAAATTTATTCTACGAAAACCCTTGAATAACATTGAATAAAAACTTCAAGTTTAAAAAAAAAAATATGATGGGTTTCACTAAGAAGCATAAAATTTTCGTTTCAGAAAATTGCAATTAAAATAATCAAAGATTGCCTTGGTGATCGCGACGTTTTCACAGAAAAATATTCAACGTAGGGTTTTACGCCGTTTACCGAATTCCTAAAATATATATAATAAATGACTGCTGCTTTGAGCTGTCAAAAATAAAATAATATAAAAAAAAATAAAAAAAGGGATTTTTGGTCATCACGTTATCACCCCCCCCCCCCCCCCTCTCCTTATTATGCCCCCCTCCTCTAATGACCACGTGACGTAGTTAAGGTCTCTTACTACAATAAGGATTACACCAAATTGTAAGTATTCTGAAGTGAATTTGAATTATGTTAAGATAAAATGTAAACTTCAAATAATTTCACTTCCTCCACAACCGTGCGACTCCATTGTGACATGATAGAAAAAAAAAATTTTCGCGCTTAGCGCAAAAAGGCGCAAACAGTGACCTATATGGCCAAAAACTAGACAAAATTGCACGTCAGATCCTGGATACGGCGTCGTTTTCTGATGTTTCCTAAACAAGTACTGGATCTCTTTAATACGAAGTTTTTCTCCAAAATTTCATAAAAGTCAATATTTTTGCATGTTGTAAAAACATAATAGTTTTGTGATTGGATTCCAAACAAACCCTGAAATGTCATGGTTATGCATACCCAAAAACACGAAAAATATTGTCACATTATCCAAACCTTTCTAAGTTTTACAACGAGCTCATGAAGAAAGCTCATAAAATAAAGACAATAAACACTAGAAAAGTACCACACAAAACCTCAACTTTAAAAAAATCTACAAGAGTCAATTTTTGGCCAAATGACTTGAAAATTTGGGGTTTTCTTAGTTGAAGTATCTATAATGGAAGAAAAATATTAGAAAAATAAAAAAATGAAGTCGATTTTTGAGGTTTTGTTCGGCTTCCGGCAACTGTGCGACGTGTTAGTTTTCACGGAAACCTGGCTGACGAAGGAAATCAGTAGTGCAGAAATATCGCCCGATTACACCCTTTTTCGCTGTGACAGGAGCGAATTAACCAGCGAACATATTGTCCGTTTAGACAAAATTTAGAGAATCAACTTCGGTGAACAACACGCCACCTCCTTCCGAAGTTTCATGGTATTTCACTACCAGGTGGTCGGGACGAAAAGACCAAAAATATTGTCATATTTTACAACTATATTAAATAACATTAAAATACCACACACAAGTGATCACTCCCTATTTAAATTTCTTTTAAAACATTATAAAACATTTCACTTAACTTTCGTTATGATAAGTATTGCACAATAATAGCAATCATCATGAAAATTATTAAATCGGCAAAACACTCTAACCAGACCACCTTGAAGGTGGTGCAACTGTGGTTTATTTACAATCGTGTTCTGCAAACCAAGAGTGAAGTTGTTTGATTTTCGATTTTGATTTGCAACCGAGCAGAAGTTATTTGATTTTCATTGAAAATGGATAGTCCAAATGACGTGTAAGTATATTCCAGATTTAATTAAACATAGCAATGCCAATTTCCAGTTGTTTTTTAGATTCGAAGATGAGGAATATTTGGATTTAAACTTGGACCAAGACGAAGACCAGACGAACCACAGCGACGGTACTTTCGAAAGCGATTCTACGGATGCAAAAGAAGGATCCTCCAAGTCTATCTCTGACTACGTGTTTGTGTTCACGGGAGTATTCTTCCGACGCTTGTACCGTGGCCAGCTACGACCAAGGGAGTTTGGTAGGCAAACTGTTGAAGGAGATTCGGTTCCAGAAGTTTTGGAATTTGTCTGGAATGCGGCGAAAGCTCAAACTCAACGGCAAGTTGTGTTCGATGACGAGGTGCCAAGATGGGCCGAGAAACAAGAACCTGACCTGGAAGATATTGAGCTGTTTTTAACACTGTACGACGAGACCAAGAAGAAAACATACGCGCCTTCGGCTTTGACCCCCCGTGTGCTTGCTACTTGGAGAGATAAGAGCATCAAGATTTTTGCTTATGTGTATTCTACTACAGTTGAAACGGCTGCTCAGTATCAGCTTGTTCTACGTCAGTTGCTTGAACCAACATCGAAGGACCGTGCTGGAGCACATTCCATGCGTGATGATGCTGCACTTGCTCAAGCTCTCCGAGACACACATCAGCATCTTGAAGGTCACCAAAGCTCGTGGCTTCTCTGGGCAAATCTGATTCACTCCTCGCCTGCACATACGCATGAAAAGCTGAAAGCAGAAGAAGCACCTCCACTCCAGCTTTCGAAGTATTTTCGATGGACTGCGGTTTCTGAGCCAGTGAAATTACAATCAGCTCACAGAGGTTTGGCTGTTGCTCACACTGTTAACGATAGTTGGATGCGTGAACTTATGGAGCTGAAGAGTGATTTGGACCGCGCATTTGATCTTATTCAAAGTGTTCGGCAGAGAGTGAACCTAATGGCAGCCCGTGGGACAACGAGCACACAGATATTTGCAGCGATGGAAGATGCTGTTCGTCCCGAAGAATCTGAGCTAAGTCGAGAACTAGCCGAAAAAGTGACTGATTGCCAGGATGTGGACCACGCATAAATTGTTTTGTTGAGATAATTATCACAAGTAAGACGCATAATACTGTGAATTTTAACACTTATGTGGCCGGCAGGGTACCCGGGTACCTTTTTCAATTTCAAATCTCGATATTTTAATGGTTATTGAGACTAGGATATTGGAACTCTGTTAGATCTTGGAACTCGTGAATATACATCTATTAATGGGGTTGACCGAATTTTAAAGTGAGGAGGGGCAGGGGGAGGGGCTCCTGCATTTTTTTATTACGTGGAAGGCCGGCAGGGTACCCGGGTACCCACGAAATTGAAATGATCATATCTCCGTCAATTTTTCATCGATTTTGGAAATTTTTAGCTCATTCAACTCAGAAACTCATCATCTATCGGGAAAATATTTGGTTAGACCGATCTAATCACCGTGGTTTTCGGAAAATCTATATTTTGGGGAGCATGTTCTTATACCATATTGAAACCCACATTGTTAAGGCTAGGATACCTTAAAGTGATTATGGTCAACCATGGCCTCACGGGAAGCGTGTTCCGAAATCACAGTTTCAAAGTCAACACGTTTTATGATTCCAGGCCGGTCAGATACAATATGCCAAAGCAATTTTACTGAAATTGCTACTAACCTACCGAAAATCCCGTATATTGTATTGTATAAAAACATGGATCCGGAAATCCGGATTTTCCGGTACCTATGGTGATCGGACCGGTCCAACCAAATACGATCTCGATAGATAATGAGTTTCTGAGTTGAATGAGGCAAAAACTTTTAAAATCGGTGGAAAAATCGCTGAGATATGATCATTTCCATTTCGTGGGTACCCGGGTACCCTGCCGGCCTTCTACGGGTGTTTTTTTTGCTGGCCACACTACGGTTAAGTGCAAATAAAGTAACTGGTGCATTTTTTTTACTCGAATATGTTTATTTTGAAAATTGAGAGAAAAAATACAATGTTTCATTTAACGCTTATAAGTAGGTTGCTTTAGTTCATACTGTTGGATTTCATTTACAGTTTCGGAATTGATTTTGGAGAAACGATGGTAATTATCCTTTATTCTGGAATGACGTTGAAAGTAATTTCTTTTGGATTGTGTTCCAGGGCCTTCTCCGGCAAAAATGTTCCTCCTGGAAGATATCCACAATGTTGGAACAATTTGTAGCATGGATACAATCTGAAATGGTTGATTGCTTCACAAACGTCCATTCGAATAGAATCACCTTCTCGATGGATCCTTCTTAGGTATTGCTTAACTTGTCCGAACACAACTTCAATAGGATTGAAAAATGGACAGTAGGCCGGTAAAAATAGGGGAACAATTCCGATTGAGCGGAGATATCTTATGATGTTAGCGTCGCAATGGATCCTAGCGCCATCCATTATCCACACAGAGTGAAACCCTGGATAGCATTGAACCTGGCGATGTTGAAGAGCAAAAGTACGGCAACATTCGAAGAATTTCTTCCTATTAAATGTGCCTTCGGTTCTAAAACTTTCCAGGATTCCATTAACCCCAAGGAAGCATAAGAAGGATTCACGTGGTTTACGACAAAATTCGCCTCTGTAAACAACCTTCTGTCCAATCACTCCATATCCTTTTCGGCGTAGCATGTCACGGTTATCAAAGGCCACTTCGTCAAGAAAAATCAAATTGAATAGATCCCAAGGAATGGCCAACAATTCCCGGGTAAACCGCACAATCTCTTCGTCGCGAATCTGAATAGCTCTTCGCTCTATGACCTTCCATGACAGTCCTGCATCATGAAGGATAGTGCAAACGGAGGACACACTGATGTTGACATGAAATTGTAACTCGAATCTATGTTTAGCTTCATCAAGGAATAACAACGGTTCCTTTCCATAGAGTTCTACTAGCCACACTCGCATATCGCTCGAAAACTTCTTGTATGTTTGTTTCCGCTGCTTACGCCTATACAATCCATCCTTCTCGTATCTACTGAACCAATTGTAGACTGTTGCCAGGGATTTTCCGTATATTTTAGCTAGGTCCTGCTTCGAAATTCCCAAAAAGTAATGGCCATATAAGGCATGATATACCGTGTTTGGATTTGCCTGTCGATGTCGCACGCTTTGGATAATCACGTTGGCCATTGAAATGCTACGGGTAAATAGTTAAAATATTCTAGTCAGTCATAAGCAATAATGAAATAACGAATGATAATAATATATTCACATTTTAAACCAAATTTGTATCCTAAAGACTATGAAACTAGCGGGTTGACTTGTTTATTTACATAGAGCAGAAGTGACATAATAGGAAAATTTGACAACTAGTTTGACAGTTGGCTACTTCGGAAGAAAAGTTCGGTTCGGAAGTCCAGCCACCGAATTCTAAGTTAGTGCTTCGCCGACAATACTCGATGTAGTGGAGTGCTGATAGCAGTGAAAAATCACCTTCGCTGCGAGGTTATCCAAATACCGAATAGTGAAAGGCTTGAGCAAACCGCAGTTTGCATTAAGTCGAAAACTCGTTCACTCTACATTATCACTGTTTATCTTCCACCAAGCACCCATGTCGATCTATACGCTACTCATGCTAATGCAGTTCAGAACATCGTCAGCCAAGCGTCTGATGCGGACATTGTTCTGTGTATGGGTGACGTTAACCTTCCAAAACTGTGCTGGGAATTAGACGACGACATTAATGGCTACACAGAAACCATGTTTGCTACTGGTCTGAGGCAAATCAATAGTTTTGTGAGCAAAAACGGAAATCTTCTCGACCTCGCATTCGTAAGCCTACCGGAGCAAATGGACATTTTTACTGCTCCTACGTCACTGCTGCCTGTTGACGATCATCATACACCCGTCGTACTACTGATTGATGTGAGCGGAGACGATTGGATGGCTCCTGTAAGCACATTGGAATGCACCGATGCTTACGATTTCAACAGGTGTGACTGCGACCAGTTGAGACATACGCTCTCCAGTAGTTCGTCCAGTCTCCAGTAGTTCGTCAAGATCGCTTTGACCATATTCCCACGCACAGCATTGATCTGCCTGTTCTACAGTTCTCTAAAACTATACTAAACTATACTAAAAAAGGATCTGGAACTGACGGCATCCCTCCGGTATTCCTGAAAAACTGTTCTAGTGAATTAGCTGCCCCTATCGCAACTATTTTCAACCGTTCATTACGAGAAGGGATTTTTCCAGCTGCTTGGAAAACAGCGTTTACCGTTCCGATTCACAAGTCCGGAAACATCAATCGTGTGGAGAATTATCGAGGCGTTTCCATACCCAACTAACAATCACTCATTTAACAGGCACCATTATGACGAATTAATTCAGCATAATGATGAATAACATTTGAATTATTTTCACGTACAACCTATGTTCGGGTTTTGTTCACACAAATTTGGAGAAGTTATAAAGCATCATGTTGTGCACCAACTTAATTTTATGTTGTTCAAAACGTTTTACAGATTTGCAGGAAAGTTTTTATTAAGCTTTGGCAAAAACGACTGAAAATAAATAAAATGCAAAAATGTTGAACTCTCACGAGAGTAATTATTTGCTCTCATACTGAGAACACCTATTACACAGCGTAACAAAAATTAACTTTTGGTGTGTCTCTAGAGCAAACTTATGTGTCTCTGACAGATTTTGGGTCGCTGAATCCGAATCCGGGCTCAGATTTGCTCTAGCACGTCACAATTTTGAGCTATACCCCAATTTATAGGGTAAAATATGCGATTTTGGGCTTTTTTGACTGCAAGCCATTAAGCATGGACATATTTTTTTTAAGCAATCAAAAGGTAAATTGCTCAATTACCATCTAAGTTAACGACTCATGCAAAATATTTTGTTTTTCCAAATCAAATTTGATAGTTTTAAGCGATTTATGTTAGGTACGATTTTTTCCATACAAGTCACCCTCCAGAAGTTGCATGCAAGTTTCGATACTAACATAAAATGCTTAAATCTATCAAATTTGATTTGTTAAAATGAAATATTTTGCATGAGTCGTTAATTTAGATGTTAATTGAGCAATTTACCTTTTGATTGCTTAA